>NW_004524583.1:2410296-2495342 GCF_000260255.1 Octodon degus
TTCTAATAATTATCCTGTGGCACCTTTCTGTTGCACCTACTTCTCAAAGGATTAAAATAAAAGAGTGAGACTACTTTGATGCTTAGAAGTTCAAATAAAAACTACATCTGAGCTGTAATCACTGTAATATCTTTAGATTATTAATATGAATGAGACAAAGTGGAAGACAGCACTGTGCTGATCTATAATGGAGAAAATACGCAATGAAAGGCACTTGAAAGAGTTCTAGGGATCTCACGCACCATTAACACACTTAATCATAGTTAAATGAGATTAATATAAATATTTTGATAGGTAGAATGTAACCAATTTCAGGACATAAAGATAGTGTTACGTTGTGTTTCTGTTTAAAAATTTAGAGTATGTCCTCTAGTTGCATCCATTTACCTATAAGAGCCTCAAGTTTATCTTTTTTATAGCAGAATAATACTCCATTGTGTAAAAATAACAAAGCATTTGTATTCATTACTCAGTTGATGGGGATTTGGATTGTTTTCAAGATTTAGATATGATGAATTACACTGCTATAAACATAGATACACATATATCTCATGGTATGATGTGTTCAGTTCTTCTGGAAAGATACCCAGAAGGAGAATAGCTGGGTTGAATGAGAGCTCAAATCCTGGTTTTTTGAGGAATTTTCACACTGATTTCCATAGTTGGATATACAACATGTGAAATAAATCATACCTGCATATGTAAACATCGTATTATCTCCACGGTGAAAAATCCTAGAATAGTAAATAAAATCTGAAAGGTTCCACAAATTCTGTGAAAGCGAAAGAAACCATTCAAAGGAAAGGCATAACTGGGATGAGGAAAAGGACAAAAGAAGGAAGGAAGGGAAAAAAGAAATATATATGTATATGCATAGGACAGCTTGGATAATTGTACTTCTGATCGATGCTGGTTTATTGAAAGGAACAGTTAGAGCCAGTGAGATATCTCAGCAGACTAAGTGCCTGCTTAGGCAGGCACAGGAACCAGGGCTTGATGCCAAGCACCACATGCTGTGCCCTGCCCCTGAGCACACCGAACCAGCCACCGGGTCTGGGATGTGGTGCCACATGTCTGTAATGCCAGTGCTGGGGAGGCTGAAAACAGGAGGACTGCTATGAGTATAAGCTGCATAGTGAGACCCTGCACCACATACATAAAGAGAGAGAGAGACAGAGAGAGAGAGAGAGAGAGAGAGAGAGAGAGAGAGAGAGAGAAGAAAGCAAGTAAGCAAGTGTGAATATTTAATTTTTTTCTCCTTTTTAAATTGTTGACCATTTTTTAAAATAATTTTATTGAGAAACAAATAGCAATGAGACAGTTTCAAAACCAATTAGTAGGACAGTTTGAATAATTAATACATTGTATATTGTTATCTTCATAGTTATTCATAGTACAAGATGCAGACATGATATCCTGTCCAAACACTATTAGTACAAATCTTTCTTCTCATTGAATTAAGAGAAAGTAGTTATTTATCTATCCTGACTGTTTTGTATATACAGATGCAAAATGGTCCTTCATTTGTATCCCCTTTTTTGTTTAGTTTTGCTATAGATGGATATTCCATTGCCATTTAAATACTGTAGGTGTGTGAATTCAGCAAAACAATCCAATGTAGTCCAGCAGTCCATAATAGTAGTGGGTTATCTGCATGACTGGCAATGTCAGAAGTTGTTGACTTGAGCCTTTTACAGCTCAGCATATTAATATGGCTTTACCTTACCTCGTTTTTATACTTTTCTTCTGGGTGGTTAAGACCAAGATAAAGCAAGACCTATATAACACGAAATGTAACATTTGTATCTGACAAGGTCAGTCAAATCCCCTCAGGATTTACCGTGAAACCCTGTACTGCAGTCTGTAGATCCTTTGTCAGTGTGTGAACAATTTTTCATGCTTATATCTGGTAATCTGAACAACTGACCTGAAGACAACCTTATGCTAGCTAATTACCATTGCTCCTACTTCTATTTTAGTGAAATTTTGTATTATTTCTATTTTTTCTATTTTAATTGTCTTTAAAATTTAAAAAAAATTAGCTAGAGTCCAAGAGAAGTAAAACATTGTATTTAAATCTTTAGATTTAAGAGTGATGAAAAAGAAACTTAAAAAGAGAAAAAAATGTTAAGAAAATGTTGTAGCACTTAAACATGAAATTGGAAATTGTAAGCATTGAAACTTTTCATTTAAAAATTTGCCCGTTCATGAGTTACAGAAATATGTCTTTGTGTTTCTGGAGATCATTTATTTTTATACAATTTTTAATTAGGGACAAACAAAAATTACTCCTCCCTTTGCTTAAAATAGCCTTAATGCACACAGACTTGTAAGAGTGGAGGAAGGAAACGAGGTCATGTAGGCCAGGGTCAGTGCAATGAAGGACAAGGTCCCTAGAGGAAGAAGCAATGGGCACTGCATGCTAACCACGTTTTCTTAAGTAGCAAAGTTTACCATTGATCTGATAAAATTTTAAAGTTAAATTTTGCTTCAAATGGAGACAGGTAGGGTTGGGGAGATAGCTAGGTGGTCTAAATACCTCCCTAGCAAGGACTTAGGTTCCATCCCCGGTACCACATGCTGTGCTGGCCACCAAAATCAGGCACCTATAATCCCAGCAGTGGGGAGTCTAAGACATTTGAAGGATCACTATGAGTCCAAGCTGCATAATGAGAACTTTTAAAATATTGTGCTAAAAATAAATAAATGGAGATAGGTAGGACCTTACATATTTACTGCTACTGATTTTTTCCCCCACAGTACTGGGGATTGAGTCCAGATCTTTTGCCCTGAACAACTCCTGCTCTTTCTGATTTCTTGTTTTGTTTTTCAGACAGGGTCTTGCTAAATCAAGTTTGCTTAGGCTATGCAAGTATTTGAAGGGCTGGGGAGATGGCTCAGTAGAAGAAGTGCCTGCCTGGCAAGCGCAAGGGCCTGAGTTCAATCCCCAGTACTGAAAAAAAAATAATAATAATAATTGAGAGCTTTCTACCTTAGGTTCTTAGAATTCTACTGCAGGCTTATGCCACCACACCTAGCTTTAAAAAAAAAGTCTATCAGTCACTATTAACAGGAAGTCTTTCAAACGTTCTATTTTCCTGATTAAAAAAAAAAAAGATGAAGATGATAATCCAGTGGTTTCCCTAGCTCTAAAGCTTTTACTTGGCCAAAGGTTTTAATATCAAGTCAAGCTTTAGCGATAACACTGCTTTGATTTGCTCATTTCCTCTTAGATAAGGGAATAAACATTCTCCTCCTGTTTAGACTGAGGGTGTTGCAGCAAGGTGAACTGGTCTTGCTGTCTCTGATCCTGAAGACAGAGTTCAATGTAGGGAGTAGTTGGGATTTCACAGTTTCATGGACAGGGTGACTCCAGCTTTGGAAACAATCAAATCTTATTTATGATTGATGAGTTAGTTGCTTTCCTCATTCTTAAGGCAAAATACCCAACACCTGTAGTAAAAGGAAGAAAAGTTTATTTGGCTTAGCATTCATAGAAGTTTCAGTCTATTACCAACCAGCTCCAAGGCAGGGTAGTGTGATGGATGGGCATCACGAAGGAGAACCGGCTCATGATAGGTGGAAGGTAGCAAAACAAGCAAGGGGATTTAGTAGTTACTTTCTCTTTTTTATATTCTACATAGGCCATCAGGTTTAAGATGGTGCCAAATCTATCAGGGAAATGATTTAGGAATCACACACCCTTGATTCTAGCATTCACTATGAATCGATCACATACTCTACAGCCAGCTACCCCTGAAAAAGCCCCACCTATGACCTCATGGGGCTTTGAGGGAACATCTATACAACAATAGCAACTGGCTAGGGACTCAAGGCAAAGTGTAAACCTTCATAATTTTCTTAGCTTAGATATTTGTTTCTCAATGCCTTACATACTTCTGTGTGTGTGTGTGTGTGTGTGTGCGTGTGTGTGTGTGTGGCCAGCTCAGCCCACCAGGGGGCGGGGCTGGCTGGCATGTGGTGCTGGGGGATTGAACCGCGGTCCTTGTGCTTTGCTAAGCTTGTTCCAAGTAGGTGCTTTAGACCACTGAGCTATCTCACCAGCCCTGGCCTTACATACTTCTTATGCATAAAAACCTCTTCTTTGATACCTTTCTTCTGGTCTACTCCTCTGCCTGTAATCTTGTTACATCGTTTTTGTGCTCCAGCTGGAAAGCTCTATTTCACATTGATCCCTGCGTTTCTTGGAAAAGAAAACTTACCAGACTTTTTTTTTAACCAACACTTTGTCTTGCCAATATCCATCAGCTCTCATAGAAGAACTTCTGTGAGTTATTGAGTTTAAAGGCACCATTTACACCAGAGGCAAAGTTTGTGGAGGACAAAAGGCTGAAGCCAACAGAAACTGGTGAAGCCATCTTTTTCTCTGTTGGGCACATAGAATATATTTGCTTCTTGTTCTGACAGTGCTTTGTCATTGCCACTTAGTGTAGTTCTGACCCCTGCAAACTTTGCAGTCCCTTTCCCCCTGTATGAAAAAGAAAAGTAATTCATCCTTGCCTTTTTGAAGTGGTTGTTGTAAAGGGTACTGTCCTTTACGTCTCACTTCTCGCCCTGGATTTATGCATCAACACATTAGCTATCCATAACCACCTTAACAGAATTTGTTAATAGCAATAAACAACCCATTGTCCAGCAGAGAAAGGGACACTGGCTGGTTGCTACTTATCGGGCTCCTCATGTGCACAGAGGGGAACAGTGCTGTAGTAGCCACCAGCAGCTCCATGTCACAATTTTGCTTCTCCTGGGAAGCTGATTAGATTAACTGCCTGAGAGCATTGCCATTATTCTTAAGTGAGTTGCTGCAAGGCTCTGTGCTGGCAGGCTGCTGGAAGGAAACCACTAGGCCTCTAAGTAGACGTTTAAGAAGTGAAGTTCCCAGAACCTGAGTGTTTAGGAGCTTACTGGCTTCCTCTGAAGAGGAAACTTATGCAAATATGGACTTTGTTCAGATACATGATTTAAATTAATCCTTTTTAGTATTACTGTGTATAAATTCTAGAAATATTATGTTCTTTGTCTTTAAATTTGGATAACATGTACATTTGCTGCAGGACATTGTTGGTTTCCATCCAGGTTTCATTCCTTTTAATTTTTTTCTTCTGAAGAGAATCCCAAAAGCAATTATTTTCAGATATTTACTTCTTCTTAAACCAGATAAGTACATATGGAGAAGCTGAACTTAACCTTCAGCTCCTGTAGTGGATTCATTTTATTGTTGATAATATGAGTGACTCCTTGCATTTTCCTGAATGAGTTCAGGAAACAATTTTGGCAATGACATAAAAAATTGAGGATAATTTAAAAATAAAACATCTTATCAATAGTTATGATATGTCACTTTGACTAGAGTAAGGACTGTCTAGCACATTAGTGAAATTTAGGTAGGTCTGTGTGATTGAGGTGCAGGTTGCAGACTCAGGGAGGAAGGCCCACGCTGGGGACGAGTGGCACCGACCAATAGGTGGGAAAAAACCTGAAAGAAGATGGAAATGCTCCTTCCTGAAGGAGCCCTGGTCTCTACCACCGCCTTTCAATATGGGTCTCCAGCTTATCCATGTCCCAGCACAGACTCTCCAGCTTTTTGACACAGATCCACACGGGTGACTCTACCACGAGTTTCTGGGCTTTCATTCTCTGATGGCTCATGGAACCTCTGGGTTTCCAGCACACCAGTGGCCATTTGGAATTCTACCCCTGGCCCAGTAGATGACCACTGTGACTCTTCCTCTTTGGATCCTGTATGACTATAGATATAATATAATATAATATAAATTATAATGATTATGTTTTTCCAGAAAAAAACTAACATACAAAAATACTATGGTGTATCAGTTCATGAAAGCTTTTATTTACCAACAATTTGGTTTGCGAACAAAATCATTTAGCAAAATTTTGTTGTTGTGTGCAAATTCCACATTGGCTGACAAAGCCTTGGCCATTTTTCTTGCACAAACACAGATGTGACCATCTTTTCCAAAATCATGGAAGAAATTAAATTTGTGAATGCAGATCACAGTGCATAAAAATAATTGTCAAAATAAAGGATTTATTTTAATTTTTATAGGAACTATATAAAAGTTCTTTTAAAAACTACATTGGTGGAAATAACAACTCTGAATGTGTCCTGCAACTGTAATAGCTACACTTCATTCTGACTGAAGGTAGTGTTCATGTTGAGGATGACAGAGCTGATGAGGAATATGGGCTTCTCCCGTCACCACTGATATGATAAATCAACCAGTCCTTAAATCTTCTCACCTCTTGATTTCCTGTTTAGTAATGCAATAAATGCACTCATGCTTCACTGAGAAACAGGGTTTGGATTCATTAGAGCTAAGAGAATCTAAAATTAATATCCTACTGTATGGATAAGTAGAATTAACTAATGCCAATGTATTTAATTTTACTTGAAAAAAACATGCACTCATTTAATTTAAATATGACTCAAAAAAGGTGGGTTCAGGGATTAGATTGAGAAAAAAGATTGGGGCATTTAGTGTGATATTGTCATGTGAATATTCAAAACACCTTTTCATGCTCCATCTGTTGTGAAAATCCTTAGATTCAAACATTTGGAAATGTATCAAGTTCTTTTTTCTTTGCCTGTTTGCAGGAGAAAATACATTACTTTTCTCTATAATATTGTTGTACATTCTTCTCTTTCTCTTCATTGCAATGACTATGCTTCATGCAATAAATACTCTTCAATACTAAAGAAGATCAGTTAAAATAAATTAGGAATATATGGTTCAGTATTATGAATTTGATTGAGGTTGACAAGGGGAACACATTGTCTATTGCTTCTTGGCTCAAACCAGAGAGCAGTTTCATGTTTTATCCTGCTGATAACAAACTACTAGACATTTCCAACCCTTATTACTCTTTTCTTTGCCTCAGACATGTCTCTCTTCTCTCATTTATTCTTCTAGTTCTTTATGAAATCCTTCTCAACGATTTTCAAATATGTCAGTTCTCCTATCTCATCTCTGAAGTCATTTTTGAAAAATTTTAAATAGCAGTTGATTACTCGTTTGAATTCTACTGCAAAATATTGAAATATTTGTTTAAAAATATCATTTTCATGAAACATTTCTGACATAATTTGAAAATATAAAAATCTTTTAAACTTTGCATGATATTTCTTACGATATATTATTATCCATAGATTTATTTTCACCTCATTGTTTAGAAAATATATGATATTCAAATTTTGAAATTAATATTTTCAAATAATTACAAATGTCTGTGACCAAATTATAACCAAATATAATTTTCACTTATGTTGCCTTGTTTTTGTTCTTTTTTGATTTTCCTGTATTATTTTGGTTGAATTGTTTTAAGGGGTGGTTTATTTTTTTGTTTTTGATGCCAAGGACTGAACCCAGGTCTTCCAGCTTGCTAGGCAAGCATTCTACCACTGAGCCAAATCAGCAGGCCCTCAAAAACAGTGGTTATATGCCACGCTTTAATTGTATGTGTGTTACCTGGCTCAAGGGCCTCTTTCATCCTTGTCAAGGGGAGTGCTAACCTTCTCTCCTGTCATGTAACACTTCATTTCTATTGTTTAACATCAATGAACAATAATTATGAAAATTTTACTTTAAATGATTACTTTTATTTGGGTGCTAAAGTCATTTGAACTGTGACAAAATATCCAAAGTATTTTCAAGTTCTTATTTATTCTTGTTTTGTGTCACTTTCCCTGATATTGTATAAATTTTTCTGCTAAAAATTTAATTTAAAAATATATCCAGGGACTGCAACATAGTCCAGTGGACTAAGCACCTCCTTAGGCCAGCACAGGGACCAGGGTTCCATCTTCAGCATCGCATGCCACACTGGCCCTGCTCCCCGAGGGTGCTGAGCCAGCGACCGAGATAGGGTGTGGTGGCACATGCCTGTAATCCCAGAGCTGGGGAGGCTGAAAACTGGAGAATTATTATGAGTCTGAGCTTCATAGTGAGACCATGTACCAAATGCATTAAAAATAAATAAATAAATAAATAAGCATCCATGTAGGTTCTTGCATGCTTTAATTTTCACTCAAAATTCTATTCCTAGAGCAAACATTTTCTTCTTGAAAAATGATTACAAGAGTTGAAAAGAAAGCAAGAAAAACATAGTACCTTATCAAATCATATCTTTGCCAAACTCAAATGTACTTTGGCATTGAAAGGTCTTTTAATTTGAGCTTAAACTAACAAAACAAAGCAAAACAACACAAAACAAAGCAAAGCAACATATTTCTTTGGTGGGTTCCAGTAGAATTGCCTCATTTTAGTGGTTTTACATCTTTGTTTTCCTTCTTCCTTTGAAACAAATGCCTAAATTATGCTATTGGGAGTTTTTTGGTGCTTCTTTAAAAGTTGGTATTTTAACAAGTAAATTGAGAAATGTCAAATACTATTTCCCTTCGATATTAACAATGTGCACCCTTGCTCAAAGGAGGCAGAGAGGCCCAGTTACAAGACACTGTGCTACATTTGGCCTTTGATCATAGGGCCATCACTTCCCATGATGGGAGCACCTTATAGAACTAGTGTTTCCATCTATAGAAATAGCCCTTAGAACTTGTCTGGTTCAAACATACTTGTGTAGTCACTAAAGTCGTTTTATTAACTTTTATGCTGTAATTGGGAATTGCTGTCCCACGCTGTCAAGAGAAACCTTGACAAAGCTATGCCGCAGTGGATGTTTCAGAGCACTAAATGTGACTGGCTACGCAATTCTTTGAACAAACTTGCTAATTTCCTGTGTACAGTTCTGCTCGGTGACTTCAGAAAAGTCTGATTTGCATTTTTCTTAACCTGTATCAGTTCTGCTGGGTGTTCATGGTTGGGAGTGTAGAATCAGCCAAATGAAATCATGTGAATTGAATGGCAATGATTATTTTAACAAAGCCGTGAGTGGTTCTTATTTTATTCCACTTATGGCAAAGGTCATTTCAAAGTTTGTTTTTTCCCTTCCATTGTTATATACAAAACATTCTAAGCTTGAGTGGAGACAGAAAACAAAGCACACTGCCACATGCCGACCTTCCTACAGCCTTGAGAATCTGACGATGCTGCCTCTTCACACAAGCTGTCACTGTATGATCTATTGCCTGATAAAGAAAGAGAGTGTGTGTTCTGTGACCCCAATTCCTTCAGCCTGCAACGTGTGTCACATCACAAATTTTAAATTGACCTATCAAGTTACCATTAGCCCCCCACATGTACATATAGGAAATGTTTTTCAACTTATTTAAAATAAAATACCGAGGTGTCAAATGTCTTTTTCTCATTAAAGATAGATAATTCATATTGTTCCCTGATGCTTCTCGTATTCCCAAATGTGGTTCATCCCGTTCAGAATTTTTCATTTGAAATCTCAGCTTCTATAGGAGATTCTGTGAGTGCTTTTCTTTTTATTACAATAGTATGATGACTGAAAGAGAAACTGAGAACATAGTGGCATTTGCACCCTAAGTGCCTGACTTTTTAGGGGTGTGACTTGAAGTGAACTCAATCAAAATAAAAGGATCCCACAGATCTCATTTTATGTTAATATTTTGTAGCATTATCATTACTATTAAACATAAAAATATAAAAATGAAAGAAGAAATTAAATTACATTAATTAAGTTTAAAGCGAATTTAACGTGGTCTTTTTATGATTTCAGAAATATGGTCATTATTTACTCATATCCTTACTAAATGATTCACTAATTCAGAGAATGTCTACAAAGCGCCTGAGCTTCCAAAAGCATCTTCCATGCGTGAATCGACGCGTGCCTGCGCTATGACATCAGCATCTCAGGGTCCTGGGAATATGTCAGCATCTCTGTTCCTAAAGTGTGGTTTTATGCTCTGTGGCTGTAAGGCCTTCCTTTACACTCTGCTGATTGCAACTGCATGCATGGAACAAGGCGCAGTGCCAGTCCCATTTTCTTAGGTATTCTGTTCCATTTCACTTCAGTATGCATTTTTAATCTTATCTGAATTGCTACAGTAATACTTCCCACCATATATTACTAATTATATATAGTTTCATTACCATTTAAATGTAAAATAGTGGTTTTCTGATTGCATCTTTACATTGTGAAGTTGTAGACCACAGAGCTTCCTCCAGCACCTATAACACAGAGGGTGCTTATAATGGATATTTATGTATTTAATAATGCTTTTCATTTATTTAAGGATACAATTCAGCTGAAGAGAATGGGCTATGACAATGAGATGAAATCTCAGCCTTTATGTTTATTAGTTGTAACACTGTGTAAATTGCCTAATTTGATTTTTTCATCTGTTAATTGAATTACATCCATCTCCCTTCTTGTACCACATAGGCTTGTTTTGGGGATTAAATGACAGTGTACGTGTAAAATATGGAGCAAGAGTATCAGGTGCTTGATAGAAACTCACTAATTACTGGCTGTGTTATTACCAACTCAGATAAAGAAATACTTTTCTTTCTTTCTCAACTACAATATTTGGGGGAAAAATCACAAAAATAGAACTGGGACATGGGTAGTTTAGTTAGGAAACAGGTACTTTTAATGTATACTTTCAGTAAATCTCTTGTATGTCTAATCTTGTCTTAACGTTTGTCTCAGAGGACAGGCACTAACATTGTTACCTATATTGTCATTCAGGTAAGAGTTCTTTATTTTGGCTGATGGAGACAGCCAAATGAATCAGCAGAGTGCATCCCCCTGGCAGCCCTGATGATGCCTGTTGACAGGAGCTCTGCTGCCTGCTGTCCTTTGATGCGGCCAGACTGAGGGTCTCTAGAGCTCTCTAACAACCCTCAGTATTTATTACTCTCTTTTAAAGTAACTGCTCTGTCCACACTACTTAGGATCAGAACCATGAGATTCATAGGAACTTTTGAGCCTGTGAGAAATCAATCATGAGCAGATCTACAGGAGTAGAGTGAGGCTTTATTTTAACTGGATTCTGACAGGCAGTAGGCTCCATTCTAGGCTAAATCTGAAAAGTATGGAGGAGCACTGCTTAGAAAGTAGCAGTAGGCCTGTGATTGGTTCAGATTTGGGCCCATTGACTGGGCAAAGTGCAAGACTATGATTGGTCCGCATGCCTGCAGGGCACTCGGCACAGCATAGGCCCTCCTGGCAGTGTCTACACTGCTTGATTGGCAGCTATTGGGTCTGTGCAGCTCATGGCAGGGCTGAAACCTTGAAATCTTCAGGAGGGCTAGCTGTGTGCGTCACAGCTATTGAGGATGGGGGAAGTTGGGGATGTTAATAAACAAGTCAAAATTCCTCTCTTTCTGATGTTGGCCACTTTGGTAGGGTTTCCCCTTTCTTCAAAGAGACACTGATCAGGAGTAGTGAGAATGGGCGAATGGCAGCCTGGCTGACAGTAGAGTTGTAGCTCCCGTGGGCATGAGGCAGGGGAGAACTACTGCTAAATACCCAGAGATGAGATGGAGCCAGCTTGTTCCAGCTGCTTGGAGGGGCAGGGAAGAGGCAGGGCAGCCACTGGCAAACCATGCTCCAGTTGGCAAAGGAAAGGGCGGATTTAGTCACTTCTTGTCGGCTTCATCTTATTGATGGTTTCAACATATATTATTAACTTTCCATTTACACATCACGGATATGCAAGTTCTCGTTCCTCAGCTTAGTTCCATGGTTCTGATTCAGAACATCCTGCTAATTATGCTTCTCTACCTTTGTCAGCCATTTAATCATATGGAACCAGAGATTTCAAGTCAAATTTTGCTTTATGGGCCAGAAAAATCCATAATTAAATTTAATAGACTGAAGGACCATGAAAAAAACAATACTTTCTTCCTTTTGATGTCAAGCACATGTGTTAAGAAACATTAGATTTTTTTAAAGAAGTGAATTGAAATTGACTAGCTCACTGACCTTAAGCATGGAATATATATTTGACGATGTAACAGTGGGGGAGTCCAGCAAGGGAGATATTTTTATTTTTAATTTTGGTTACCAGTAACTAAGAACAGTAATGTACTTAAATTTTCCTTTATATAAT
The DNA here is from genome assembly GCF_000260255.1 of Octodon degus. Taxonomy (NCBI): domain Eukaryota; kingdom Metazoa; phylum Chordata; class Mammalia; order Rodentia; family Octodontidae; genus Octodon; species Octodon degus. The sequence continues at coordinate 2,422,319 of NW_004524583.1, forward strand.
GAGCTATTTGTCCTCTTAATATAAGGCCTAAATTATAAAAAGAAATAACAGCAAGATAAAATAATATTCTCACAATCTTAATCCATTTTGTGTGTCTGCATGTGTAGAATGCAGTATGCCTGTACTGTATTCTACATTGCTTGTCCCGCTTACTGTCATACATCAGGTGCCTTTGAGTGTGTAAAATGATGCTTTAAGAACACAAATCTTTAAGTTTCATTGTATTTCTCAAATATAGCTGGAATACCAACAGGAGAATGTATACATTTTACTTTGAGAGAGTAACATTTATCTTACCATAAAATAATTTTCATAGAGAAGATGCTGAATAAAAACTTACCAACTGTCCTATTTGTCCAATATTTTAAAAACTGAGAGGATAAAACAGTTCTTATACTTTTCTATGATGGTATTCCGTTTTTTATTTTAAAATTCTTTCCTCTCACAATGACAAAATTTCTTTCTTTCTTTCTTTCTTTCTTTCTTTCTTTCTTTCTTTCTTTCTTTCTTTCTTCTTTTTTTCTATTTTAGGACAGGGTGTGCAGTGTCTTACTGCTTAAATCAGACTCTTAGTGATCCTCCTGTTTACAGCCTCCCAAGTGCTGGGATTACAGGTGAGTGCCACCATGCCCAGTCCCAGTCGCTATCTCAGAGTGCCCTGGGGGCGGGGCTGGCACTGCAGGCCAGGGGATCGAATTCCTGGTCCCGAAATCTGCCTAAGCAGGTGCTTTAATCCACTGAGTTATTTGGCCAGCCCTTTCTATCTGGTTTTTGAAAAATCTTGCGGCTGGAAAAGAAAAGACAATCTTAAATCATATATTTCACAAGTAGCTCTTATGGGCAGAACCTGGGACACACGTTAGGCATGCAGTTCCACAGACCCCATCCGAAATTCACAAAACCAGAAACTATACGTAGTGCAGCCCAGGAAAGCTGTAACAACTGGTTTTGCACCACTAAAGGTTGAGAAATACTGGCCATTCGTAATTCTTTTGTTTCATAATGATGCCCTCGAGACCGTCTCTGCCTACTTATTCTGGATTTGCTCTAGGTTTCCACGTCACACCTACTTTCATATTCCACCTATATGTATCTGCTTTCAAAATTGGTATTTGTAGACTTTTCATAAGACCCACCTAACCAGCTGCCTACTTGGCACCTCTGCTGGATGGCTCATGGATGCTTCTCTTTTACAGGTACAGAGCAACCCTGCAACAGCTTCCCCTCCAGGGCTGAGCAAGCCAGCAAAAGCGCATCAGTTCACCAGCTGTTTAAAACCATGAATCCAGGGATCCTCTCACATCTCTCCATCATTCGCCTTTATTTCAGCAAACCTTAAATCTGCGTCTGAAATAGCTCGGAATAATTCTCCCTTCATTTTTGCTGTGGACCCAGTGTAAGCTACCATGTTTTTTCCCCTTTGAGTCTCTAGTTCCTCTTCTGATCTTCCAGTACTTTCTCTGTAGAGGAGATACAGTGATCTGTATAACCTAGTCTGTCATTTCTCTGCTAAATATTTAATATATTTAATTTATTCTTAGGATAAAATCTAAACTCTTTTAAATTGCATTACTTAAGTGAAGACCAGGATCCCTGCCTAATGCATCTCCCACTGCCTTTGTTCTATTTTCTAAGTGTATCAGTTTCCTCTTTGTGCTTGGCTACAGTGCTTCTCTTTGCCATGAAAACTGTTCCCTCTACTTTTTATTCAGATCCTTGCTTTCTGGTTACATCAATGAGCCTCAAGGCTGGCCACAAATTATAATCACTTAGGAGACTTCATTCTTCATCCTTTGATCCAATTCTTTTAATCTGGTACAGGGATTGTCATAATAGTGTTTTAAAAACACTTCATGTAATTTTAAAGTATAACATCTAGAATTCTTGGTTAAAATGTCACTTTCTTAGAAAGACCATCTCTAACTCTACAGTTTCTTTGTTTGACTCCCTAATTGACTAGTTTTTGTTTATTTATGTATTGCACATTATATAATAATATTTAATATTTGTTATTTTTGCTCAATTATAAGGTTTATTTTTGTTTGCCTATAGCTCAAATACCAAATGTATCTATACAATCTGTTTTCCATAACTTATAGAATAAATTCAAAATTCAAAGTTCAGTTCATAAATTTTTAAACCAAAACCATGGAATATGCTACACTAACACAAAGCTTTTTTACCTTTGATTCTATCACCCCAAATTAAGGGAATCTGGTGGATTTTTAGAGCCTACATTGGGAGAATTCCAACATAGTTCAGTATATTTTAGAGGAAGATAATACAAGCTGTTAGTTCTACTTCTTATAATAGCAGCCCCATACCATATGACTGTGTCTTGCTTCATTTATGAACCTTAAACTACAGATTGGATCTAACCCTTCCTGATGATGCCCTAGGCACTTCTAATAAGTATTATTGAATTTTTATGAGACATTAGTTTGAAAGGAATGTCAATTTTTACGATGTGGAGCGACACAAGGATAAAGATCTAGTATTGGATGGCTAGCTACTTCATGCTGTATTAGTACTATTCTACATTAGTATTTTACATTAAAATGTGATCGTACATCATTGATGTATAGCTATAAATAAAGGCAACAAGAATATTCACTCAGTTAAGTGGTAAAGGAAGCTCAAATACATGCCTTTTATTTTCCTTGACAAAAATTCCCGTTCATTTCTGAAATGAGGTATTCTTAGCAAAGCCTAATTCTTAGTAATGCTTATTGTGTCTCCTCATGACTGCCAGAACCCACATCAGGTGGGCTTGGTAGATGGCAAGTAGACTCTGCCTTTCCTAGGAGAAGTCCTACCACATCCTGCTCCCAGTGAGCTTGCCACCCTTCCGAATTTCTAATAACATCACCTGGAACTATAGACTTTGGAAAGCTATGTCATATCGATCAAGGATTCAGATATTGTTGCCATTTGAAAATGGTTTATGCCCATAGAAGCTCAAGTTACGACTTAGGCCCCATTGTAACAGTGTTGAATGAGGGTGGGATCTTAAGAGGTAATTGGGGCACTAGGACTTCTTCCTCATAGAAGGATTAATGTAGATTCCAAGAAAGTGGATTAGTTCTCAGAATAGCGGGCTGTTATGAAGCAAGTCAGTTCCATAATTGCCTTTCACATAGAGTGCATGCTTCTCCTTTGGATGTGCATGTTAACCCATCCACCATAAGGCCTTCAGAGAAAGCCAAGGAGCTATATTTATAAAACAATGTTGGACTTCAGAACAATGGGGGAAAAATAAAACTCTTATTTTTATGCATTTAGTACAGGGGATACAGGGAATACAGGGTCTCACTATGTAGATCGGATTTGTAGTGATCCTCCTGTTTTCAGCCTCTCAAGTGCTGGGACTGCAGGCACATGCCATCACACCCAGTCTCAAAATAAAACTCTTTGCCTTACAAAGTACTCAAGCTCAGGTATTCTGCCATAGCAAAATAAAATGGACTAATAGAGACAGCAGTAATTCTTGAGTAACCTGCAGTTTCTTCTTGCTTCCTAGATCACAGATTATAAAGAAATATTGAGGAATCACACATATTCAGTCATATTGCAGCTATGTAAGGAGAACTAGCTTGCGGGATGGTGTGGCCATATATATGATCCATAATTTTGAGCTTGATAGAAGTGATTGAAACTAGTATATGGAGGCTGGGGAGATAGCTCAGCAGAATAAGCACTTTCCTGGCAAGCACAAGGGTCTGAATTCAATCCCAAGTTCTGCCAAAACAAAACAAAAAAAAAAACAACAAAAAAACCCCCCAGAATATTCACAGACTATTGCATTGTACAAAATTTATCTCTATAGCTTGATATCATGAAAATTAGTGACTTAATATTTTGGGACTAATAATCCCATTCCCCTAAAGTGACATATTCAGCTGGCAATAGTTGATTGACAGAGAGCAGTAATTATGTCTATAATTGTTTCTCAAGGAGTCACAGTAATTCTTTTTGGAATCACAGTGGCCAATTCTGGGCTGCCTTGACAGCTGGAATCCTGAAAACTTGCATGCAAAACATAATTTTCCTTTGTTTGTGTGTGGTTCTTACATGAGATTTAAGGGTTTATTGTGTAGCCTTGACTGCAAAATCCTAGATAGGGTCTTAAAGCACCAAAATGTCTCAGGACAAAATTTTGGCAATACCAGCAGACTGACTCAAGTGGGAGGATACAGAGACACAAAGTGCTAGCAGCAGCAGATAGGAGCTCTTCTTTGCTGTCCTAGTGATGTTGTTTGGAAAGGCTTCCTTCTCATTGTACCAGAGCAATTGGTGTGCTTGCCTGAGGAGGCAGAGCTGAGTCACTGACTCAAAGTGATAAGGAGGGTGAATATTTCCAAGTGCAATAGAAGGCAGTTATTTTGCTTACAATGCTAGTGTGCTTTGAAGTGTGTTAAAAATTATATTTCATTTTAATGTCAAAACGAGTGTCAAAAAAAATCAAGAAAACGTGTGCTTTCAAGTCAGCTGAGTAAAAGGAATACTCCACTTACAAAATAAGCAGTAATCCCAAGTGGTATTCCACACAATGGGGACGTAAGGTAAGCATTGCTTCCTTGGGACTTAGATAAGCCTTTATGTCCTCAAAGAGAAACCGTTCATTTCAGATGATTAACTTGTAGGTAGACAATGGAGGGTGTTTTCCTTTATTGTAAATTCAAAGAAGGTCATTATTTTTTAAAGAAGTGATCTTTTAAATAAACATGTTTTGAAATTATATTTTAATGAGTTTGCAAGTAGAATGGGCTGAAGAGAAATACTATAAGCCAGAATGGATAAGAAGATAGGAAATGGTTTGGCATGAGAACATTAGAATTGCAAACATAAAGAAATTACACATATTCATTGTCTTTTAAATGTACAAATGCTGTAGTTGAAAGGTCATTTTCTGTAATTAATAACTTTTTAAATATAAAGTATATGATACCCTGAAAATATTCCTAAACCCAATGAAAATCATAGAGACTTGGCAAGATTTGTAGGAGAAAAAAACGGTATATATTTTCCCAAACAAAGTCTTTAGCTCTAGTTTGGCATAAATCTTACTAGTATTGAAATCACCAAATATAGAATTTAATTTTAAATGATCTTTTCAATGAATTTTGAGTGGTATTTAATACATTTTTAGTGGGAAAGTGTATTAATTCATGTGATGGATGTACTTTTATGCCGTTATATGGCCTTAAACATTACTTTAGAAATTAGGAAATATTATTAAAAACTATCTCAAATTTTGTCATGAAACATATAGATAACATGTGATAATTTTCTATTCTACTCCAAGTTCTACATTATAATAACTGAGCTTCATTGTTTAAAGGAGGCCTTTTGTCCTAGAAATCTCTTTGCACCATCCTAATTATCAGCCCTGGAGGATGCTTACTTGGGTTGGGATTTTCAGATGTAGATATCAAAAGTTATTAAAGAGGGGCAGGGGAGATGGCTGCAGGGAATAAGTGTTTCCCTGGCAAGCGCAAGGGCCTGAGTTCAATCCCTGGTTCCACAAAAAAAAAAAGAAAAAGAAAAAGAAAAAAAGTTATTAAAGACTAGAGAACATGTTAGGGTGGGCATACAAAAATATATAGGAAAAAATAAAATAAAATATATTCTAATTTTTGAATGCTTTTTCATCATATTCTATAGGGATTTAAAGTTCAGCATATCAATACTTGATGAAAAAGACCTGTTCCATGTTATGCCTAAGATGTTTGATATGCAGACAGTGAGGTTAAGCTTAACAGCCTAAGTTGTATGGTAATAACAATAAGCTTGTCTTCTGGATGGTTAACAACCTAAGTTTGCAGACCAAAATTAGAGAAAAAGGAGGGTCACCAGAAAGCCAACATTGTGGCCTTAGCCTTCCAAGGTCAATTAAGACTCAGGACATATGAGAACCTGTATTGTAACGTCATGTAACTCAGTAGTGTCCCAAGTTTTCTGATCAAGGAGATTATGGGGCCAAAGAGGAAAGTGATTGATGATGTAGAATGTACCTAAGGAGAGTCACCTGGAGAGAAAACATTCTCTCAGGCTTTCACAGAAAGCACATTGGCCAAGCAATGGTCGTGACTCATCCTCACGGGTGACACTGACAAAGGTTCTACAATCTGAGGTACAGGATCTCAGGATAAATCCTGAGGGGATTTCACTAACCTTATCAGACCCAAAAGCTACAACTCTTGTTGCATAGGTCTTGCTTTACCTTGGTCTTAACCATCCAGCAGAAAAGTATAAAAACGAAATATAACAAGTAAAGCCATGCTGTTATGTTGAGCTGTAGGGTACTCAGGTCAATAATTTCTGACATTGCCAGTCAAGCAGAAGGCCCAATACTATTATGGGCTACTGGACTCTTTTGGAATATTTTGCTGAGTTTACACACCTATAATATTCAAATAACGGAACTTAACAAAAAAAGAGGTTACAGATGAATGTCCATTTTGTATCTGTGTATTCAAAGTGGTTAGTATAGATATATAGTTACATTCTCTTAATGAATAGAGGGATTTGCTTTAATGGTGTTTGTAAATAGGATATCATGTCCGCATCTTGTACAGCAGTTAACCACTAGGAAGAATGTATGCAATGTGTTAATTATTGAAACTGTCCTACCAATTTGATTTGAAACTGTCTCATTGATATTTCTCAATAAATTTAGGGGAAAAAAAGAAAAAATACATATAGAAAAAGGTTCCAACTGTGAAAAATGTCTCATCTAATGAGAAAGATAGACATAAATATAACTAATAATAAATTAACTAAATCTGTAGTATTGATATTGAGCTTGAAAGAAATAAACTAAGAGGCAAATAGCCAAGTAAGTTTATTTACACTTTAGAGATTCCTCTGTGTGCATGTCACCTGTCTGAAAACAAACAAGCAAGCAAACTGAGTTTTTGTTTTAATCTGTATGCTATCTAATACTTTGTTTTCAATAAAGCAAGTACAATTGTTGGGTTAGTCAATACTAGCACTTAAACTATGTTGCTATAGGGATATTTTGGAGAATCATTGTTTTCAAGTTAGATTCCTGGTACCTTACTCTTATTTAGAAAATTAAATCATAAAGCAGCAAACTAAAACTAAATATCCAGGGAATTGATTCCCTTTTAAGTTTTAAAAGGATTTTTCCCCCTGAGCAGTTTTTGCCTAATGACCATCAACAAAAGGCAGATCTTGAAATGGCATTATCTAGAAGAAATTAGAAAAACCGTGTGCTTCAAAATATATAATGTTATTGTATTTAGTGAAAATTTTACAATGAATGATACCATCCTTGCTAAACTCTTGATGCTTTTGAATATGAATGTTCCTGGAATGCTTATGCATTAGTCTATTATTCTTTTGTGAATGATTACATGATGAGAATAAGTTTTTTTCCCCCAGATCTTTGGTGTTATTTAATATGAAGTTGGTGAGATCTAGCCAGGGAAGCTGTAAATGTTTATGGAAGAAGAATCACCTGCCCTGGATGGAGCATGAAGAAGCAGATTTAGAAAAAAAGAGCAACATTTTTAGAGGCAAAAAACAGAAGGCATGTTTGCCCAGTCTCACTAGTGTAAGGTTGTGCCTTGTGTTATGATTTAATAAATCTAGTCACTGTACTTCACAAACTAAAATCCAATTAGAATATAATTGAAATTACTGAAATTGAAATTAATTGGACTTTCTACCAGCTGTAAGAATGTAAGTTTGATCATAATCTTTTGGGCATGCTTGCAGAAGTAATGCGGGTTAATGATGGAATTTTTTGTCGTACAAATAGAGTAAGATGACTCTCTCAGTAAACACATACAATGCTAAAAGTAGCCTGTTCTCCCTCTCTTATCTTTTTTGTTAATGAATTCATATTACATTTGATATTAATAATAAAAATATAATTTATATTAGCATCATTTATGAAATGTCTACTTTGCATGAGGCTGGTGGCAACACCTGTCCAGGTTAACACAAAGCACAAGAAGGATTCAACAGACAGTGACAGCCTAATGAAGTGCTCTTAGCTCCTCTGGAAAGTGGCCTCAGAAAGACATGGAAAGAACAACCACTGGGCCCCCTCTTCTTCAACCACCCTGGTGCCCTGGGGCTTTTCCTTCTCTGTCTGATGGTCCTGTAAACCCAGAAGGCGCCATTACATGAACTGAACTGTTGCTCCAGCTCAAACGAGCCATGCCTCTCTCTGAGTGGTGGTAATAAGGAGAGGATTATTCCAGAGAGAACTTTACTTCTGACTTCACAACAGGCACATTTAGCAAATGAGAGGAATGTGCCATTTGCTCCATCACCCAGGTGCCGCTCCGTGTTCGTGACCCACGGGCCTTCCAGAGCCTGCCTTCTCTGCAGAGTCCCTTGTTTGTGACTCACAGGACATGCCATTCCCTATATGGACAGCACATGGGCCCAGTGAAGCTGACTGGGATTACTAAGGACTACAGTGCTGATGTCTTGATCCCCAGAGCTCTGCTTTGAAGCTGGAAGGCAGAGCACAGCCGACTTGGGTATCTTAATTTGGTAATAATAACATGCTTCTCTGATGACAAGGCAGGGTCTGAGTATCCAAGATTATACTATGCATACTGCTGATATTTGACACGATATTAAATTAAACTTTGGCTTCTCTGCTTGTCTAAATTTTGTCACTTAAACTCTAAACACTTGCCATTAATAGAGTTGGAATGTGATGGAAAATTAACTAGGAATTGAGCCTTTTATTGTTCAGCCCCAGAATCATACTTGTGTTTTCTTCTTAAGAGATCTTTGCTTACCTTTACTTACTCTTGGTTATCAGATTAAAGTGAATGTTGATTTGAAGTTGTTTTGCTTTGAAATTATCATAGTCATAGGCAAAAATTACTACACGGACTTCTAGACCTATAGAATACTAGTGCTTAAAACAATCTCAGGGGCACTTTGATATAATTCTTTTATTAAGACATTTATCCTTTTATAGAAAAATAGAATTGTAGTCAAATTCATAGTCAGACTCTTGTGTTGCTGAATAGTAACTGTGCAACTACAGGCAAGTCATTGGATGTCTCTTAGTCTAAATATACTCACAACTTTTTAAAAATATCATTTATATTTATAGTAACATATCAATATATCTGTATGATTTGAACAATGTACCAACATATTATACACAAATGCACTCTAGTTTCAGGGTCTAGCACAGTTATTTGAGCTCAATATTAATACTCTTCCTTCTAACTGTAATAGCACATTGTTGTTTCAATTTTAATTTGATTTAACAACAAAATGATGTAGATCATGAGGCATTTAAGTAAGGTTAAGGAAGATGTAACTTTTTTATAGTAGTATGGTTTTCTTAATTCTGAGAATGTAAATATGGTTATGAGGTCAAGCAAAGGGATCTACATGGAAAAAGAAATAGTAATGAGAGGCAAAAAGGAAGATCAATTTCATTTTAAGTTTCTAGAAAGTAGGCAAGGGATAAAGAAGAAAGGAAGGAGAATGAGTTCCTGAAAAGTCCTTGGCGTGACATGAGAGTAACTTTATACAGACTTGATATATGATTTAAATAATACTGTGAAGGATAAAGATTTAAGATAGACTCCATGACAATGAAAAATAAAATCCTTTGATATGAATAGTGCAAGCTTGGTCAACATTGTCATATGCGAAGAGACAGAAGGTGAAAGCTTGAACCTAACTGGAAACAGATTCATCAAACCGTTGTCTGGAATTCAGTGAGAAAAGTAAAAGACAAAGTTCTTTCCTTTCTGTAATAAAGACATGTAAACTGCAAGATTTAAAAGTATGGCTTAAAGGATTTTAAAATATTAGTTAATAGTTCGACTAAATCAATATTATGTATATTTATATGCATGTATTTGTTCAAAAAAACATTTATTGAACCTCAACTGGACATTCTTCTATGTGTTGGGATATAGCTGTGAATAAAAAGAGAAAATAACACTATTCTCATAGAGATAATAACATAATAGCAAAAGTGACAATAATTGTACAAGAACATGCAGCTTGTACTTTGGTTCATTTATAATATTTTCAAGAATGGCAACAAAGAGCTGAGAGCAGGTCAGTGATAGAGTGCTTGACTGTCCTGTTGAAGGCCCTGGACTCTGTCCCCTGCCCTGGGAAAATGAAAAGAAGAGAAAAGAAAATAAGAAAGAAGAGGCAAAAGAAAAATGGATGGTAAAGAAAATTAATTTTATTGCTTTTCCCAGATACCTCTCAGAGGTCAGTTCCCTCTATCTGCCCGGTCTTGTTTCCATGCCTGACCCAGCTATGTAGCCTGGCTGCTCCCCCTTGTCTGCCTAGCCTGGGCCTCATCATCTGTCATCTGTACTCCTGGTTAAATTTCGAACTCTTTTCCTGCCACTTTCTATCTCAAATCCATCCTTGTTACTGCCAACTGGTATCTTTAAAAACACTAGTCTGTGTTCCAGTCTTGAAATGTCCTTTGAAGTGTATACTTTCTTTGAAAGCCTGGGTCCTCACAAGGTTTTCCAGAATATAGCTTTGAGCAGTTTGCTTATTTTCAACTCCACCATTCCTGAGAATGTGCTCCATGCCTTCCAAATGTCTGAAGGCCTTCACAACTGGGGAATTGTATATATATACCTTCCAATGACTGGAATTTTTTTTTTTAGCCTGTCATCCTCTTACTTAATCTTGAGACTCAACAACAATCCACCTTCCTTCAGGAACAGGCTCTCTATTTTTCATGGAGAACCAATGCATCCTTCTGGGAGTTTATAGAACCATTCCTATCTCTGCCAGAGATCATCTTGACCTCTAATTGACTTTAAGTTCATTTATCTCTAAATTCTTGAAGCAAACAGATGACATCTACTTCTCTCTGGCTTTACAATGCCAAATATCATGCTTTGTACTTAAGAAAGGATCAGCAATTTAGGAAAAAAAAATAATGATGGAGTAAATCATTCTGTGAATGGATGCATGTAAACAGTTGAATGTATCTATGTCAAATATAATTGATATAAGCAAAATCAACCAGAAAGGGTCATCACATTCATTCTTTGACCTTGTTATTAATAAAGCTTGGAGGAACTTTGTTTTGATGAAATATTTTGGGCTTACACTTTTGCCTTTGATAAACTGAGAGAGTTAAAGTAAATGGTGCTTTGGTCTCTTGCTGCTAGAAGACATAATTCATTCATTTACTCACATATTTAAGTTCTATTGTGTGCAAAGAATAAGACATCACTAAAATGCAAATTATTAATTTGTATCACATGTCTATAAATGTACACATATATACACATATATATGTACAAACACATGCATGTAGATTTTTTTAGTACTGTGTATCAAGCCCAAGGACTGTCCTGCACTGAGCTACACCTCTTGTAGACTTTACCTTTTGAGACATGATCTTGCTAAGTTGCTCTTGTGGGACTCAAACTGTGATCCTCCTGCCTCAGGTTACCTTACTGCTGGGATTACAGGCATTTGCCAACATACCCAGCTGTGGTTTATTTTTTACTTAGTCAAATACTATGATGAGGTTACAAATAAATGTCTGATATTTGTTTCTAGCCTGTTATAAGCTTATAAGATTAGACAATGTTCAGGTGCAACTTAAATATATAGCATTAAAGGAATTCAAGGCAGAAAATGGATACTAGAAATATAAAATAGCATTTCATGCTAACTGACATCTTAATGCCATCACAGACATGGAAAACTCATGTCATACTTTCTCCATAAGATAAAGGGATTTGAAAGAGTATCTTGTTACTATATATGCTGGAACATATCCATAGCATTGCTATAATAACATTTCAGCCTTTTAAAACAAATTCTTTTCACTTAACAGATGAAAAATGTGCTGGTAGCTATACTACTTGAGATTTAATAGAACAGAAGAAAGAAAATTTATAGTAGAATTGGATAACCTAAGTATAATCTCTTACAATCTGTTAGTATTTCCTGAAAGTAGAATTTCTTTTTAAAACAAAGAATCTTTCCCTTGAAGATTGCTATCAAGCTAACAGGAAGCGAATAAAATTAATCTGTATTTTCTAGGAGTGAATGGAATTTGAGATTATTTCCAGGTTAAAGAAACATAGATTACTCTCACTTCCATTAAAAAAAAAACTCCTAATAACTTCCTTCCCTTGAATTTCTAATAAAGTACCTGATAGCATCTTAAATAAAAATCTGTAATCCAAAAATGCTTACCAAAATGTTATTTTTGTTCTAGTAAAATTTTTATGAATGCATTTTTGCCTTAGTAGATGGCATCACACAAGATACTGACCCTGAGCTTGTTGGTTATGAAGAATTTGTCATTAATCCATAAATAAATTGATATGTGATTTTACTATATCAGAGAGAAGCCATCTACAAAAAAATGGGTCAAACTCCTAAATAATCTGTTTCCTAAACTTTGTACAGTTGGGGCTGGGGAGATGGCTCAGCAGAATAAGTGTTTTCCTGGTAAGCACAAGGGTCTGAGTTCAATCTCTGGTTCCACAAAAAAGAAAAAAAATTGTACAGTGATTCCTTGCTTCTTTCTGTAACATATTATTTGACTCTAAAAGAATATGCAAATATTTCATAACTCTTCAAGGATAATAATGAGAATAAGTGATTGAAAAGCACACACACTGAATTTAGTACAAAGTTCAATACAAAAAGTTTAATTATATTTAATAATTAATAAAATATTATTTTATTATAAGTAATTGCATAACCTCCATCTCTTTCCCCATTCTAACCTGCCCATATTTCTCCTCATTCAATAGCTCCCAGCCAGGCTTTATTTGCTCCTACGTCCAGATCTTTGGTCTTATTGACCTTGTGCTTCACATATTCTTCACCGAGAGTAGTGCTTCAGACTAGATCTGATTTTGTCTTCCACCAGGGATCAGGCAGTGTATTCAGACTCTTCCATCTCCATCACTGAGGGAGGGAGAACTCTTGGCATTGAGTAGGCAAGGGATACAGGTGATGCTAAGAATCCTGCAGTACAGCCATCTCTTCTCCAACAATTCATTATTCGACTTAAAATGTCAATATTGAAAAGATTGAGCAACTTGTCTTTAGGTTTTCTTGCGGCTGTTCCTTTGTAATCACGGAAGTCTGGGTTTAGCTCTACTCACCTTTGCAGTGTGTTCATCTGTAACCGTCCAATACAAATGTTTGAAGCTCTTCTACATCTGACCATGTTTTAATTTCATTAATGTTTTTGGAGATGATTATTCTGAAATTATACTTAATTATTCTTAATTATAAGTCTTATAAATGAGAGTTTTGTCTTCTTTTTTGGTAATGAGAATCAAGCTCAGGATCTTGCCCTTCCCAGGCAGGTGCTTGTACCACGGAGCTATGTCCCCTGCAGGAATTGATCTATTTATTATTACCTCTTGAGTTGTTGAAGGAGCTTGCATGTGGTTGATAACAAAGTTTTTGAGTGAATATTAAAAGGAAGGCAAGATCATTGGGTCATAACTAAAGGTTGTATATGCTTCATTCATAGATTTCAGCTCAAGGGAAAGAAAGCAGTACTCTTCCTGCCCTTGTGCACAGCAATAAGGCAAAAACGCTTGGCTTTACACATTTAAAACATATTGGGGAAGTTATACTTTATGTAATGATAGAGTAGTTTTTGTCAATCCTTTTGAGAAAGACAACAATGATAATCTTTCAATAAAATCTTAAAAACTAACAATAAACCACATAAAACAAACCAACACTCCCCTGACACACCTGCACACAGCCACATGGACACGTGTGTGTGTGCACACACAAACACACACACCCTCACAACTAGTTCAGTGGAGAGTGGGAGAGTGAAAAACCTGAGAGGGTGATTTGATTTTTATATAAGTGTTTGTCTGAAGATATTCCCAAAGCCACGTTTTGGAATGGCCAAAACTGCAGCAGAAAAATAAAATCCCAATGACAATGAGAAGCCAGAGAATGGCATTCAGTGCTGTCCCTGTGGTAGAAAATGAGGGAGGAAAGGAGGTAATCATAAAGCATGAGCCTCAACATCTGTAAATAAACATTGCTCAAATTTGAGGAGCTCTTCTGGGTAAAATGTATATACACAAGGCAGACCTGAAGTAGAACAGTGGGTCAAGAACAGATTATCAAAGCAAAAACAAAGAAAGCAGCTGGAACGCTGATAGACAACACCGGAAAAGCAGAGATTAGAATTTGAGCACAAAGCAACTACCTCCCATAAGAAAATTGACTGTTTTCCAGAGAGAGGTAATAAAACTCACAGTTTTGATAATGTAGTATCCACAATATTTATGATAAAATAAACATCAGATGTCTGGGGAAAGCAGAAAGTGCTGATCATAATCAAGAGAAACAACTGCCCGGAGAAACAGATGATGAGCTAAGCAGGTGTTTACAGAGCACTTCACAGAGATTTTAAATAGAGAGATGGATGCCTGTCCTGAGAATAAGATGGATAAAAAGGATGAAATTGAAATTCTAAAACTTAAAAATGCAGTAATTAAAATGGTAAAACTCACTTCATAGGTTTGACGGCAGATGTAGATGATGAAAGAAGGACTGTAAATTCAGAAAGAGTTCAATAGAAATCCAGTCCTCAGGGAGTGGGGAGAAGGGAACACCAGCAACCTTTCTACAGTGCATTTTCTCCCTGTTGTATGAATGCTGTTGTTCTTACATAACTCATTTATCCTTGTGTTAAAAGCCTGATATTATATTGCTACTTTACTTGACTTCACTTTTAAGATAATTATTTTTGAAAGAATTTTAAAGGTTAAGAAAAAAGCTATGGCCTCTAGTTACATCCATTTACCTATAAAAGCGTCTCTTTCTTTATAGTTGAGTAATAGTACAATACTCACAAATGAAATAAATCCAACCTGAATGTGTAAACATCATATTCTTTCTCTAGTGTAAGAATTTGAAAAGGTGAATCAAATCCGAAAGGCAGAAGAGATATTGTGAAAAGGAAATAAACTGCTAGATAGAAAACAACAACTGGAATGAGGGAAAGGTGAAAAATAAGGAGGGGGAAAGATAGATAGATAGATATAGATAGCTAAGACAGTTGTACTCCTAATTTCTATTGATTGATTGAAAGGAGCAGTTAATACTTAATATTCATTTTTATTTTATTTTATTTTATTTTATTTTATTTTATTTTATTTTATTTTATTTTATTTTTTGGCAGAATTGGGGATTAAACTCAGACCCTTACATTTGCCAGGGAAGCGCTTATTCTACTGAGCTATCTCCCCAGCCCCAGTACTTAATTTTTAAAACAATTTTGCATGCTTATATCTGGTAATCTGAACAACAATATGCAATAACAACCATTGTTGAATTCCTATCATCTTGATTATTAAAGTTCTGTATTGTTTCTAATACCTTTGTGTGTGTGCGTGTGGTACTGGGTATTGAACTTAGGACTCTGCACTTGCCAGGCAATTTTATTACTTTTTATTCTCTTATATTCTGTTGGTTATAACCTTTCAGACCTCATTTGTCTGAAAAAAGTTTATTTTTGCCCTCCCATTTTGTAATGTTTACTTTTTGTAAATTTCAGATTTATAGAAAAGGTAAGAAGACAGCGTAGAGATTCCCCACAGCGTTCACACCCACTTTTCTATATTATTGACATCTTAGGTAGCGTGATCCATTTGCTACAGTGAATGAACAACACTGATATGATGAAGTACGATCTATTCAGATGCCTTTAAGCCTAATTCTGGTGTATGGGCCAGAATCCCATCCAGGACAGCACGGCACACCTAGCTGTCATGACATCAGGTTGCCACCTCTAAGACGACACGTGCTTTTGAGGGTGCTAATGCGCTATCTTGCGAAATGTTTGGGCACTGGAATTTGCTTCATGTTGTTTTCTTCAGTGCCAGGCTATTGCCTTCAGGTTTGAACAATATTTTCACCGAGTAAAGACCTCTAGATTCAGTACCAGAAGTGTCTTTAAAGTACTATGTTCCCACAGGCTGCCACCTTTATCTTTACCATATGTATCTTGTTTTCTTTCTCTAGGTGATTTTAACATTTTATTTTTAATAAATATGCTTTACAAGTGCCTCAGTGTAGTTCTTTTCATTTTTCTTTTATTTTGAATTCACTGAGTCTCTGAGATTGGAGGGATTTATATATTTAGAAAGCTTTGGTCATTATTTCTACAGATATTTGGTCTTTTCCCTTTTCTTTTCTTTTGATACTTCAGTAACACATATATTAGACTGCTGGAACCTAGTCTATACTTCATTAATATTTGGAATCTTTTTTCATTATGTTTCTTTTCAGATAATTTCTATTTTCTCTTAGCCTTCAGTAATATCTTCATTTGTGTTTGTTTGTTTATTTTGAGATAAGGTCTCAGAATTTAGTTGAGGCTGGCCGTGAACTCACTATTATGACTTGTGCCTAGATGTCCCCAAAGTTCTCAGGCAGTCATAGATAGACTATTTCAGAAGTGACTGAATGTAGACTGTGTGATGCTGGGATTAAGTGTGTGATCCTGGGATAAAAGGTATGTGATTACTAAATTGTCCCATTGATTAGTTTGGCACAGTTCTAGGCAATTGCAAGGCCCATCCTGGGTATGAGTGCTGCCTATGCTAAGGGTGTGTAGTCTGGATAGAGCAAAATACAGAAGGAGGGCTGCTGTCATCACTTGCCACTTAATCACTACTTCACTGCTTTACTGTCCTCTGTGGCAGAAACTATTCCTCCTCTGTGACACCCCTCTGTCAGGCTACTCTTTGGAACCAGACAACTGTGAATTTAAACTTCTACAAACTGTAAACTAAATAAAACTTTCTTCCTTTAACTTTGGTGTCAGATATTTTGTCACAGCAACAAGGAGCTAAAGTATTCACTATGTAGTCCAGGCTGGCCTTAAACTCAAGCTTCAGTCTCCCGAGTGCTGGAATTATGTGCAGGGACCACCACAGCTGACAACAATATCTTCTTATGTAGTGTTGAATCTAAGTTGCTTGGAAGCAGATTGATTCTTTGGGGTTTTGCTACTAAAATTTGTTAGGTGGACTGAAATAGCATTCAATGTAAGGCAAATGATATATCACTACTGAGGCAAAAACCTTTTGAGTACTGAAATGTCCCCAAGGAAGTTTTCCAATCTGGGCAGTAGAAAGAGGGCTTTCTATTATTCAACTGTGAGTTCTGAATGTTCTATTTTATTTCACTGGGAACATTTTCTCTTGCTTTTGTCAGTTTCTTTACTTTCATTCTTTAGTAAGTACTCTCTTGAATGCTGGAAGGGAAGGCCTCCTGCAGGTTGTACCTGTCCCTCCATCCCTCCCTCTCTCCTCCCCACTACTCTTACACCATCTGCTTCAGGCTGGCTTGGTGTCCCCTGATTTTCAGCCCCATTTTCCCAATGGCAGACTACCTGGATTATGGCCTGAACAGCCCTTCAAGAAAGCAATCTGGAGCAAGTTAGTCCCTACTTCATTTATTAATGACTCCTCAGGGAACATTCTTCATTGCTTGATCAACATTTTGAAAACCATTTTTATCTCCTACATTCCCCAAATGAAAGATCCAATAAGAAGTGGGCAACAGAAATGCATACATACTTCTTAGAAGAGGAAGTACAAATGCCCAATAAATACAAGAAACTGTTCAGTATCGCTAACCATCAGAGAAATACAAACTAAAATAACCCCGAGAGTGCATCTTACCCTGAAGGAAAGGCATCGTCAAGAAGTCAAATAATAGCAAATGCTGGTGAGGCTTCAGGATGAAAAGAAGCCTTCTATACTGTTGGTGAGAATGTACATTAGTAAAAGCATTATGGAAATTGTATGAAGATTATTCAAAAAACTAAAATTAGGAGTTTCACTTTAGCTAGCAAATTTTTTCTCTAGTTATGTTCCTCAAAAGAGTTAACTACATTTTATTACAGTGAAACATGAATGCCCATGTTTACAGCAGTACAACTTATCATAGATGTATCTTAGAAGTAACTTATATCTGTTAATGGGTGGATGGATAAAGCCAAAATCACATACTATTCTTAAAGAAAGATAAACTTGAGTCATTTGTAAAGACAAAATAGACACACTATGAGACCACAGTGTTAACTGAAGTAAATCAGGCATACAAACTTAAATGTCGCAAGGTTGCCTTTACATGAGAAACTAAAACTAAGTAAAGAGCAAAATGAAAGATAGTAGGAAGTACAGGATTAGGTCTTCCCCAAGTGGGAAGGAGATCAAGAAATTCAGGGAGGTAGAAAAAGCCTGAGAAAGGAAATAAAAAAAGAATAAAGACATGCTATGTACCAACTTCTCTCAAGGGATGTAAACGTTATATAAATAATGCAAAAATATACCAATAAGAAATAAAACATAACAAAGCAAATTGGACCTCATTAATCTTAATCAAAAATATAATAATTTTCCACCATTATTTTTAAAATAAAATTCATCAGCTAGTCTTAAAATCTCTTGGAAATGTAACAAAAGAGCAAAAATCATCTGCAGAACAGACTTTGAGGAACTACACTACGTTTGCCAGCCTCAGTGTTAAGATAGGGTAGTGACATTCACATCATCACAATGAACAAGACAAAGGAAAATTTATGAAGATTGCCAAAGAGACTCGTGTTTATATGGTTAATGGGCTTTTTGATAAATTTTCAAGTACATGATATATTGTCATTCTCTAGAGTAAGCCATGATAAGCTTATTCCTTTTGCCTGATTGAGATTTTGTGTTGTTTAACAGACATCTCTCTGGGGTCCTGGTTACTACAATCTTCCTCTCCTTCTATGAATTCCATTTTGAGGACTGCATATGTAAGTGGAATAGTACATTATTTGTCTTTCTGTATTTGGCTTGTTTTAATTAACATAATGTCCTCAGGTTCAGGTAGCGTTTGTTTCTTTGAGTTGTATCTATGTATATTTGCTTTAATAAAAATTAGCTCAAAAGTTTATTCATTTTTATTCATAGTAATGATAGTAGACTATTACTGCTCTTTTCTCAAATCAAAAGCACATAGTGAGCTGATGTGGTTGCTTCAGTTTTTGTAATGACCCTGAAGCCTGGCTTCATGGGGCACAGCTAGAGCCTTTTTTGTTATGTAAACCCTTGTGCTGTCATGTTTCATGCCATCGTGTCCTCTAGAAAATTCCACGATATGCTGGTGAGAGAATGAGTCTGAGAAAGGCAAATAGCATCTTAACATTATTAAGAAAATCATTTTGATTTGTGGAATCAGGAAAACAGTTTGAGGGCTACACTACAAGTTCTCATCCACTAGAAAAGAATCTTGATCTCGTTCACTGTTTTTGAGGTTGAGGAGCAATTTTGATTTCATTTGTGAGATTAAGCAAAGCACTGGGGATCCTGTGATTCAATATCTTCCAGTCTTCTCCAAAGGAGAATTTCCCCTTCAGGTGGCATGTTTTCTGTCTGCTTGGGGATTCTGCAATTTTCTGTTTCATCTGCGACTCATTCTTGGTGAACTCTAGGATGCAATTCAGGAATCCACCTTCTGTTACGTTGCTGAGCTAGGCCAGTAAAAGATGTGGTAGTTTGATCTTTATCTTCATCTGACCTTATGTTTATCCCTCAGTGTATCTTAAGCCTAATCAAAGAACAGAGTAGCACTACTAAACTTACTTAAAATTCCTGTGTTAGATCTTTTCAGTAGGGGAGAAGAAAAGGTAGATATATGTAACTGCTAATCATGATATGTCCACTTGATCAGAAAATGAGATTATATAGGCTGTGCTGTTTCTCGTGTCCTGATATCCCAACCTCTAGCCTCATGCAGTCACAGGTGGGGCTTTCCAGAAGTGGCTGGATATAGAGTGTGTGATCCTGGGATTATGGGAATGTGATTACTGAATTAGACCACTGATTGGTTCGGCAAAGCTCTGGATGTGCACGATACCCCGAGTATGAGTGCTACCTGGTCTAATGATGCATAGCCTGGATAGAATGCGATCAGCAGAACGAGGGTTGCTGGAGTCTCCTGCTTCTTCTTCACTACTTTGCTGATTGTACCTTGCTGTCCTCTACCCTCTGCCATCTGTGTACCATAAACTGTTGTTCCTCTGTGATGTCCCATGCAATGTCAACCTGGCTTGGAGTCAGCTGACTATGAACTGAATCTTCTCCAAACTGCAAGCTGTGATAAACCTCTCCTTTCACTATGGGAGTTGGGTATTTTGTATCAGGAACAAGAAAATTAATAAAATAAAAAAGGCGGCTAAGTTAAACAGAAATTAATAGGCTTCCATACAGGGATAGGGGCTCTCAAGAAAGTTAGCAAAAAAGATGAAAAGTGTCTAGAGGTGCATCCATGGAAGGCTAGGCTTCCAGAGAACATTACAATGACCAGGCTACATGCTTCCCCAACAGGTAAACAATAATTTGACATTGTACTCTGTTTAGTATCCCGTGGTCCAATGAAGTCCAAATAAGACATCAGTTATCCAGCTGGATGATCAGAGCATGTGGACTCATCCTTTCCCTGACATTCTTTTGTTCTTTCCATGTACCATTGTTGTTTGACTCGCTTTCAGATTGGTTCAGTATTAGTTAAGTGACTATACTTGTGATCTTATAGGTTGATTATAGTTTGACCCACATGACACCCACTTTGTGACTTTGATGTATAAATTAGCCCTGATGAAGGGCCTTGGTGGCAACACACTTTGGGGCCTGATGTCTCTCAGATGCTGTCTCTCAATAAACTTTCCTATCCTTAACCTCTATTGTCCCTTGGAATTCTTTCTTCAATTTCAAGGACACTAACTCAGCACACCTGACATCTAGCAGGTTGCAAGTTATATTTCTCCAATATCAAAATGACTAGCAGTTGGTTCTGGGTGGGTCATGGAGGAAGGCCCTTGCATGGTGCTGTGTATACGGTACCTGGTACTTCCTTTCTGGTGCTGCTCCTGAACCAATCACTACCATCATGAACTAAACAGCTTTGCTCTGCTTGGCCTGTCTGCCATGATGTTTCTCCTTGGAGCCAGCCAGCCAGGGACTAAACTTCCAGAAACTTGAGCCGAATTATACCTCTTGTCTCTTAGGCTGTGGGAGTTGGCTGTTGTGTCTCAGCAGTGGGAAATATATTGTAGTTAACTTGTGATCCTGATACGTGCCACTGCTTGAAAACAAGTTATTTTCTGTATGATATGTTTTGATGGCTCATAGTTTTGGGTATCAAGGAGCTGTTCTTGTCACTTCTAGTTTTCCTAATACAATATTAACTACATTTGTTGAGATTGGGAGGCAAGCACTTTTGTAAATGTTCTGCATACCGTATACTGCTTTATCTAATTCTCACAGCATTTTAGCAGTTGAGTTTTATTACTACTTTAAACATCAGACCACTGCACATTGTTACAGAGACTTGTGTAACCAGAAGCAGAACCATGATTTAGAATCTGATTTATTGTTAGACAAAGTCTAAACCCTCGACCCAAATGATACTCATATCCTAACCAAAGGCCTCATCTCATGCTAGACATAGCCTTTTCTTTACCAATGAGGGCTGGTAAAAGGGGATAGAGGTCTCTCTTTCTGTCTGTCTCTGTCTCTCTGTGTCTCCGTCTCTGTGTCTCTCTCTCTGTCTCTCTCTCTCTCTCCTCTCTCTCTCTCTCTCTCTCTCTCTCTCTCTCTCTCTCTCTCTGTTTAGCACAGGATCTACAGGGTCTCACTATGTAGATTGGACTCGTAGTGATCTGCCTGTGTTCAGCCTCCCAAGAACTGGAATTACAGACACATGCTACTATGCCCAGTCTGAGTCACTATCTCAGTGTGCCCGGGGGACAAGACCAGCATGGCAAGCCAGGGATGGAACCCCGGAAGTAGCGCTCTGTGTAAGCAGGCACTTTAGTTCGCTGAGCTATCTGGCCAGCCCTGGAGATTTCTAATTTCTTCTTTGCCTTTGTCCCAGTCAGCCACTGCTTTTCTTACAACTACTCAGGTTATATATGCTCGTATATTAATTAAAAATTATTTTAAAGAGGAAAAACCCAAACAACAAGAACCAAGATAAAAACAAACCAACATCAAACAACCAAAATGGTACAGAATTTCAAAATAAGAATAGAAAATTAACAGTGGTTGTTATATTACATATTGCTATCATCAAGTTTGTTGCTTGGACTACCAGATATAGGCATGCAAGTTTTATCAAAACACTAAATATTAACTCTTCAATAAACCTTGATGTTTTTCTTATTCTTTTTTAAAAAATGTATTATTATTATTATTATTATTATTATTATTATTATTATTTGTGGAACTGGGGATTGAACTCAGACCTTTGTGCTTCCCAGGGAAGCACTTATTCCACTGAGTCAACTCCTGGGCCCCCCTTAAAAATGTATTTTAAAGATCATAAAATAATAGATAAGACATTAGAAATGATACACAGTTTTTTTAAAAAGAGGAAATATATTCAATAGTGGTTGCTATTTTCCACATTTCTGACTTCAATGTAGTTGCTCTGATTGCAAATATTAGCATATAAAATTGGTCCAAGTAAAAATTTTAAACATAATTGCTCTCCACAAAAAAAAAAAAAAAAAAAAAAAAAAAAAAAACTGGTAGAAATTAGTAGTACAATCATCTTAGCTATCCTGTGTATATACTTACATAATTTTCCCCTCCATTTTTTTTCTATCTTTTCTCCTTTTCTCACCTCAAATGTTTATTCCTTACATTCAGTTTCTTTTCATTATACTATATGTATTGTACCTTTCAGATTACAACAACTATGGAAATCAGTATGGAGACTCCACAAAAAACTAGGATTAGAGGTTGCACCCAAGGCAGCTATTCTCCTTCTGGGTATTTTTTCAAAAGAACTGAAAACATCATACCACAGCAATATACATAAACCCATGTTTATAGCAGTACAATTTGTCATAGCTAAACCTTAGAAACAACCCAAATGCCCATAACTTCAGGAATAGATCAAAAGGATGTAGTATTTTTATACAAAGGAGTATTACTCAGCTATAAAGAAAGATAAACTTGAAGGTTTTATAGGTAAAATGGATGCAACTAGAGATTACAGTCATAAGTGAAATAAACCAGACCCACATGTGTAAACATTGTATTTCTGCCCTACTCTAAGAACCTGAAAGAATAAGCAAAATCTAATATATATATTCTCAATAAACTTTTCAAGATCTTTAAAGGAAAATATTCTGCTTTGCATATTTTTGGTAGCACCCACTCTAATCAGTATCTTGGTAGAAGTATAGTGTTTTTAATCATGTTGAGAGTAATCTAGGTAGACAGTTTGCTGAAACTAATCACATGCAACATTGATTGTATTGTGGTATGACCATTCCTGTTAAAGAAAATGCAGTGTTCATATCCTACTGTTGTGTACTCAAGCATTTATTTCAAAGATGTAGCAGGTTTCTATTATACAGACTGCTTTATTTTCATTATTTTGGTTAGATTTATTATGTAGATACCTTTGCTGATTCCCCATCTGAATTCTTGTCACTCACTCATTAGTATGGGCCTTTCATGGTGGAAATGGTGCACTGGACATTTCTGCTCATCTTCACGGCTTGCACCACATTGTCTATTCACAGTAGCCATGGCTTTCTGTCCTCCTGTTATGACCGAGCTTTCTCTCTGTGTGTTGTGATGCTGGCCGCATCTGTACACAATGTGCAGAAATGCAGATATGTCAAAACCTGGAACACATGCAGCCCAGTACTTGACAAGCAGAGTGTTATTAGCATTGGTAATAAGACTACCTGGGTCTTTCTGCAGAGGTCCTCGGTTTGAGATCATTTACATTCACTGCACACAACATTCAAACCTGGCTCCAAAAGGAATCAGCTTCAGAGAAGACAATGGAAAGGACCCCTCAGCAAACTGAAAAATGTGGCCAAAATCGATTTATCCTAATTAAGTGAACCCCTCAAGCCTACCTCCTGGCAATTAACAAGTTGTGTGTGGTCCTGTTATTTAAACTGACAAAAGTAATCTGAGGTCTTATAAGATCAAGGAGCCTCTTTTATAGTCCAGCTCTCCTGTTTCTAAATAGTTTCTCTTTGACTTACAACAGCAAACACTTCAACCATTTGCACTTCACTCATTACTTGTGGTGCTACAGGATGAACATGAACCTGTCATAAACAAGTTCAGCTGAAAACCTCCTAATGGTTTTGGTTATATAACTACCAGACTTCCTTGATACATACTTCCTAGGACCAGAAGAAAGAAAGGGCATATTTACACCATGGCCTTATCTTGGTCTATTCTTATTTTTCATTTCTCTTAACAAAATCTCTTCTCTTTTAAACCAAAATTATAAGAACTTAACGCTTTTCTACAGTAAGCTGTCAGTGGAAGGAATGTCATATTTTATGTTAGAAAGCATAGTGGAAATTCATAACAGTGCTTGATAATTATTACTTTGACAGATGGAGATGAGGGTATTTAGGAATGGTTGGCAAGTAGATTTTTTATGTGTTGGTTAAAAAAAAAATTAAATTGAGTTTCAAATCTCCAGTGGTACCCTTTGATCTGTCACGTTGTGTTACTTCCCATCAAAATACTGCACAAATCCTTAAATTTAAAGGAGCCAGACTATTCTTTTTCCAGGTCAGGCACGAATTTAGAAATTTGGTGTGAAGTAATGATGAATAATGGATGAACCCTCGGCTGAATTAAAGCCCCAGATTCTGAGGAACTTGAGACCTCTTCAGAGCCAGCTGGAATTTGTGAACACCAGGTCCAGGAGGGCCCCATCTGAAGAAATTGTTACCTCTTTTACTTGGCCAGTGCCCCATGAACTGCCAGCTGGATTTATTTTCCTTGGTTCTGAGAACAAATCGGATTATCACATGTAAAAATGACAAAATACTTGGTCCTAAACTATATTTATAGTTGGAAATGTGGCCTTTTTTGTTGACTGCTAATGCATAATGGCCTGGCATTGATTCAGAAAGTGCATCATAGTGCTTCCAGAAATCTTTGATCTGCCAATAATAATCAGCCACTAACTTTTTCTACTTTTCATGTTTGATGTTTAGGTAGGGTTCACATTCTTTTCTTTTAGAGAGCACTGTCTATTTCTTGATAAACAGCTCTGAGTTGGTTTTTGCTCACAAAAACATGTGCAGTAGCACAAGGAAATTGATTAAATACTAACTATCCATCTAGAATATAAGGATTCTTTATACTTTTTAAGATCCTTAGGATCATAAGTGATTCAGAAATTTCCAATCATAGTTTTTCAATTTCCCAAATTTTCTCTAATTCTTTTCTGTCTATAAAAATATTTCTATTGTAGTTTCTTAGCCATAATGGACAAAAACATAGTGAGTGAAAGTTAACCTATTGATATGACAGGTAAAATATTTGTAGCTGGCTGAAGGACCCCTTATAAGGCAATAATCAATGACTCTACATTCTCCTGCTATGGGACTTGTGCTAATATTCTCCATCCCTGTATTTTCAATTTGCACCCTAAAAATATAAGCAATCATTTATTTCGTTTGTAGCTGACACAAAGATGGATATAATATAATCAGCCTTGAGATCATCTTTATAGACTGAAATAAGGGGTCACACCTATCAAAACAAATCTTAATAAGAGCAAATGTGAGAGCTTTTCCTGAACCCCAGGATGGCCTCACATATATGTAATGGAGGAGATGTCTCATTAACAGAAATATGGGAAAAAGTGCTGTTGCATACTTAATACACTGTGGGCAACAGTATGACATGATGGCTGTGATGACCACAGAAAACGACAGTCTTAGAGAATTTAGTAGATGCATAGTACAAAGGATGAAGAAAGTAATGTTGATACTGTCTTGAGCTATTTTTGAATTTTTACAATTTATAAGACAAAAGCAAACTACAGTGCAATAAGCAACACAATGATATCACATATGGAAACATTAAACACATAAGAGAAATTACTAAGGTTAAAGTTGATTTGATGACAATGTCTGTAGAAGATGTGCCTTAGTCACTTCCTCCTTGCTGCGACAAAGTAATTGGCCCTGGAAACTTAATGGAGCACAGTTTTATTTTTGCTAACATTTGAATCCATAGTCAGCTAATTCCAGAGAAGAATGGTACAGCAGAGGAGCTTGGTGGAGGGAGAGCTCTTCACCTGTCACTCAGGCTGCAGAGAGGGAAGGGAGGAACTGGGGAGGAGTAGGTGCTTTCATAGTACCAGCTACCTGCCTCTTCTCACCAGATCCCATTCCCTCAGAGCAAATTCCCATAATTCGATAACCTTCCAAAAGTCCTCCCTGGGAAAGCTTAGGCTCTTGGGAGATGTCTAAATATAATGCACAATGAGATGTGAAATGCAAACAGGATTCAGCTTTCTCTGGATGACCTCAATGAGGTTGACTACGAGCAACATGCAGGAGCTACGAGAAGTGGGGTTTGTTCAACACTGGCAAGAAAGGATTTTTCCAAAGAAGTGGCAGTAGATGCACAGATGGTTCTGGTAGAAATATTCAAGCCAAAGCTAAATATTACTTTGAAGTAATCTAGGGAGAATTTAGATGAACAGTTGGGTTTGATAGCTAGTTGTAGGTCTTTTTTCTCTAGCTATCTCTGAAATTTTCAACTGTAAATCTTACACTGAGAATGTGTCCACATTAACAAATCAAGTAAATCAGAGCTTTTAAAGAAGAAATTATGTATTGACTATGTACTAAAAAACATGCTATGTAAACAATATCATAGTATTCTCAGGGAATTCCTATCCTTGGAAATCTTTGAAGAGTAAGAGTGATAAAACTGTCCTGGCTTAGGACACTTACAGAGTTATAGACTTTTTTTTTTTTTCAGTACCAGGGATTGAACTCAGGACCTTGAGCTTGCCCGGCAAGCGCTTATTCTACTCAGCTATCTCCCCGGCCCCATAGACTGGCTTCTGAATCAGGCAGTTTTCTACATTATTATAATTTGTGTACCTGGAATCTAAATTGTATTATTATTACCATTGACCGCACTTTTTCTATAAATTTTTAAGCTCTATCAACTATGTGTGATTTCACTCTCTGGTGTTGGGTTTTCTTCTCATAACATTTGGCTCCCCCAGACAAAAGTAAAGTCATGGCGTGACACACGACCTCCTTCCACATGGGGTTTCTCTTTTCCAGTTTTGAATGGTTAGATGAATATGAGTTGAAAATAGATAACTTGGTCTTTAATGATCTTATAAGTTCTATCTAATATAAAAAAACTGTAAAAACTCTATTCTTAAGATTTATTCTCCTCTAGTACTAAGGAGAAAATGCTGATGAAATTCTTCACAGAATACAGAAAACTAAATTGATTTAGTTCAAGTTGAATTAAAGTACATGTATTTGATTCCCTCACTATGATATGTGTATGTTACAGAACAGACATGAGATAAAAATTAAGGTAAAAAAAATTATCATACAGATGTTTAGAGATGGCGTGGTGGCGAGTGCCTGTAATCCCAGCTCTTGGGAGGCTGTAAACAGGATCCACTACTTATAATGGATCACTACAAGTCCAATCTAGTAGTGAGACTCTGAACACCTTGTAGACCCTTCCCTAAAATACAAAAAAAAAAAAAAAAAAAGAAAAGAAAACAAAAGAAAAGAAATGTTTAGAAGCAGTTAGTTCAAATTTCTTAATTACCAAAATCATCTAGGGATTTAAAATTCTCTGGAGAGTTTTTGAATGTAATAGTTTTGGAACAGAGCAGTGAAAGCTATGTATTTAATACGAATGATCAGGGCCTTGTTAAGACCACACGTAGAGAATGCTATGCTAGATTATTGCAAATCACAGTTCAGACAAGGTGGACAATCGTCAATGAACAGAAAGCTGCAATAGACCTAGCATAAAAATTAAAAGGGGATCCAGTTTTCAGCAAAGATGTCAGAATCCTGCTGATCATTTATGTAAGTGGTACTATTTTAAAACTTTATTTGTAAGTCTTTTAGTTATGAATTATTGAATATGCTCATGTATTCTGCCTCCACCAGAATATTTCTTTCTACTATAATTTGGAAAAAAATCTCATGTAAATGATCAGCCCTACATGAGTCCATCTCCTACTTTCAGCACAAAAATTTGTTATTAAAGTTCCAACTAAACCACCATTGGATGATGTCAATAAGCAATCTTGTCCTTGTGCAGGAAAGCAATCGGCATTGCCAGGTGCTTAGCTGTGACGCGACATGTGGGAGAGATGTAACCCTTATTGTACATGCTCCTCTGCCCTTCCAAAGTATTATTACACTGCATTTCTTTTTTTTCCCTTTTCAGAGCCTGCTAACTAGTGCTATTCCCACTTCACTCCCTTCCAGCCTTATGGACAGAATTACTACAGCCTTCACCTGTATCTGAGGTGACTACTGGCATTTTTTTCTGTTTAGAATTTCAGACAAACACCTTGAAATTTGAATGGATCACTATATTATTGCAGGCAGCCGAGTTAGATAAAAATATTATAGGCAATAAGACAGGGCCAGGCCCTCCAAGGTGACAGCACAGAACATGAGATGCCTTACAACTGTGGGAGGGGCGGATGCTCCTGCTGTGAACCAGACCTAAAGACCTAAAGGCCAAACAAATGCTAAATGAGTAGCACCGGGGATTGATATTCTAAATAGGTATCAATCACCTGGAAAGACCCAAATGAGTCACTAGCCCAACCCCCAACAGAAAGAGACCCTGTCCCGCATTCCAACCCCCAACAGGAAAAGACCCTGTTCCATATTCATGCCTGCTTGCTACGTGACTCGCTTTCCCATTTGATACTGGATTTAATCAGTTTTACCTGAACAATGGTGTTTGTAATCCCATCGGTTGACCATAGTTTTGTCCCACCTCCTGCCCACCTAAGCGAGGTCCCATTCTCTCTACCTTAGCCTCACATGGTTTTACACTATAAGAGTCCCTGGAAGAGACAGCTTCCTGGGGAATTACCCACTCGGGACCCCCCTCCTGTACCTCTGTTGGACAGGAGCTTTCTTCCTTTCAATAAATATATTCTGCTCATAACCTCCTTTTGTTCCTAAAATTCATTCTTCGGATTTAGAGAACACGAACTCTGCAGGTCAGGTTGGGAGATTGTTTTTCTCTGTGTCACTTGGAAGTTCCCTGTATGGTTTGGAGGTCACCCACCCGAGACCAATTTTTCTCCTTGTATCAATATGAAGTACATTCCCATTAATGCAAATTATCTTACTTTCTTTCATTTTCTCACAGAAAGTCCAATAGTCTTTATTTAAAAGACTGTAGTGAACAACTTTTTAAAAAATGTGCTTGTGAGATTTTCAGCACAAGTAGAAATACAAACTCTGGATGACTCTGAACTTTTCATGAACGGTTGTATAATTCTCATGAGCTTTTGCTAGCTGGGAAATGCAGAAGGGTCTCAAAAACTACTGTAATTTCAAAGGTTGACTATAGATGAGGGATCTAAATATTAACTTCCACCACTCTGCCTTTACAGAGGAAATATTCAAAGGAATAGGCTGATATTAGTATGGGATTAAATACGTGGCTCATATTGAGGTATAAGACAAGTGGAATCACTGAAGCATGAGAAATACTTCTCCAAAATGATAAGCTATTTGAAATTGAAGCTCACATCACTTCAAGGCACTCTGTATTCCTCCTGGCTGTGACACTGCATAGAAAATGTATTATTTCTCTCTTTCTACCTACATGGGTGCGCGTAGTATTTGAGGACAAAGAAATATATTTTCAAATTATTTGAAGATAAAAAGAAAAAGAAAAATTGAACTCAATCAGATGACCCAAATGACTTTAGAAATTATTTCTTTTTTTCCTATTTTACATCATGTGAAGTTGGAACTAGCGCTTCCCTAGCAAGCACAAGGGCCTAAGTTCAATCCCCTGTTCCGCAAAAAAACCAAAACCAAACCAAAACAAAAAACCCCAACAAAACAACAATATCACGTGAAGTCGTTTTAAGTGCTTTTTAAAGTATGTAGCATTCAGTCATATCAAATGGAATATTTGCCTCCAAAAATTTGGTAGTATAGTTAAAAATATATTGGTTAAAAAACTCCAATCTATCCATTTCGCTACTTCCCAATAATGCTTCTGGAAAAATTATTCTTTTGATTGGACTATTCTTAAAAGATCAAATTAATGTGCAAAACTTTTATATTATTTAATTTAAGCTCTAATCATTTGATTAAGAATTATCTTATTATTTAATATCCTTTTATATTTTATAGATCCAACATATGTAATTTTACTTATATATTTATGTGTAGCTTCATTTTCTATGGCATTAAGCAGAGTAAATAGTATACACACAAGTGCAATGCAGATTAGGTAACAAATCATATAAATGAGCAATCTGAGATTTAGTGCAAGAAGTAAAATGATTTTTTAATGTTAATATATTCAAGAAGTGGCTCAACCGCTTTACAGATGTCTGTGGACTCCATATACAGGGCTATCTCTGCTTATGTTATTCTGTGTTAATTGTTACAATTGCTATTCTTTTTAATATATTGCATAATGTATTTGCATTTCTCTTACAGTTTTTGGGCCATCTGTTTCTCTAATTCATCTAATTTTCATGTAGCTTGTGATTTATATAGTAAATTGGATAATTTCTTCAAAGCCTATATTTAGTCAATAATCACTAATTCAGTAATTTGCACATGAATTGTTTCGGGTCTATAACTTAAAGTTCAATTTATTTGAGAGCTACTGTTCTAATTAGTAAGTTAATGTAGATGTTTAAGAAAATTAGCCTTGGGTAAAAAAGGACATAATCCAACACACATTTTTAACTTACTAAACTCACCTAACATTTTTTTCAATCTGGAAATATTGAGGACAACTCTAAATGAATTATTAAAATTTCTGAAACAGAACATTTGCCACACATTATTCAGCATGCAGAACATCAGGATAAGATGTGCATAAGTTAAAATAAACATGACAATTCTTTTTTTTTTCTGCAGCTCGCAAGAGAATACTTACAGGAAATTGTTAACTAACAGAATTGTTTACTGAGTAAGAATTATGAAGGAAGCAGTGCAAGCTGATGGAAAGAAGAGGGTTTTTCCTTCAAACTGTTCAAGATTTGAATCTAAACAACTGTGAAACTTAAGCATACTTTTTCCTGACTGTATTCATATCTCTGAATGAGATATAGATTATTTATAGATTCTTTATAGAATGGTAGCAATAGCATCTAGTTCATGACCATATAGGTAAATTGCCTGCTACAAAGTAGGTGCCAATCCCTACCTTGTCTCTTCCTTATTTCCTTTTGTCTTGTGGTTCTAACATAAAGCAAATAGAAAAAAGGGTACAGATCACAATTTAATTGAAATTCAGCTTTGGCATAATCTACTCCTCAATTCTTCCTGTTCATTTCTTTTAATTCAATCCTTTATATATGTTTAGTAAGTGCTCACAATTTGTCACATAGGACCTGCTAAACAAAGGCAATAAAGATCACTGTGCTTAAGCTATTGGATGAGATGATAAAGTTTGTCTGACATTAGTCCAGAACTGTTTTTATCACATATGTTACATAACAAGAAAGGATGAATCATATACTTGCAAGAGAAATAAACTCTAAAATAGTGTGTAGTTGAAATCTAAACCATCTCCTA
The DNA here is from genome assembly GCF_000260255.1 of Octodon degus. Lineage (NCBI taxonomy): Eukaryota > Metazoa > Chordata > Mammalia > Rodentia > Octodontidae > Octodon > Octodon degus. Next base: position 2,453,952 of record NW_004524583.1, read on the forward strand.
TAAATACTTTAGTATTTCAGCAAAAAGACTGACCAATCAAACTGGTGGTGGCATGGCTGAGGGAGGGGAGGAGCAGGTGGCTTTTGAGCAGTGAGGAAGAGAGATGCTCTTTGCAGCAGAGGTATGGAGGCAGGAAACCCCTCGATCTTACCTAATGATGAACTAGTCCTGCTCAATAAATGCAAGCTCATGTTATAAATTTTTATGAAATGAGATGAGATTAAAATGAAATTCAACGTAAGCAACCTTGAAAAATAAATTGACAATAATAGGTAATGTTCATCATTCATTATAATAATAATACCTATATGTATTACTCTCATTTACAAAGGAGAACACTGAATCCTATAAAGATGAAATCATTTGCTAACAGCCTTTGGCTAAGATATTGCAGACGTTGGGTTTGAACTCAAGTGATCTGGATCCAGAGTCCATAGACTTATCATGTCCATTGTACTCTTTGATAAATTATACATATGGTATAAGGCGGAAATAAAAAGTTTTGATCAGGGAACTTACACAAGAAGTAATATATTTAAGGACATGTTCTTCCCAGGAAGATTAAGACTCAAGGGACCACAGGAGCCATTCCAGTATGAATCAAGAGTCTGCAGCCTAGAATGGGGATATTAGAATGGAGAACAGGGGAACCTACTAGACATGGATTACGAGGAAGCAAACAACTCTCCATTGGCCTAACATAGTAAGACTGACTGGCATGAAGTTTGTGTTATTGAATAAAAAAGGGAAGTTAGGACAGGTGGCAGTAAGTTGGGCAAGAGAGACACAAGGTTTTGATTTTATGCACACATAATTTGATTTAGCTTCTGAAGTTGTGAGGCTAGCACTTGGAAAGAACTGAGAGATGGATCCATGAATTTTGGCATCATTAGCAAGAGAGGATAGGGAAAGCCGCAAGAACAGAAGCACCCTCCAAGGGAGAGGAGAGCAGATGGCAGAGGGGTGGGTTAATTAGTAACACGGACTAACAGCTAACCAAGGTTGCAATGAAAGTACCTGCCAGATTTGTTTAAACACTAGCTGTCTTAATTGTGTTTACACTAGTAATTTGCTTAGCAAACTCTGTTCAATGCATACTTTGTGGTGGAGCCTGGGTAACTTTGGACACATTTCAACTGAAAGCTAGAATGTTGAAGCAGCCAAATAAATGGAGCCTGTTCTAAGTGTACACCACTTGCTTTCTTCTTGGACATCTCCTTCCTTTAATTGAACATGCTCCCCCTCAGCTTCGCAGAGGAGCCATATGATTCTCATTCTGCACTGTACTGCACCGTGAATGTGCATTCTATTTTTTTTTTTTTTTTTTAGGTAAACAAATTCAGTGGCTCAGCGTTTTACTCATCATGGGCTTATTGGTTTTAATTTAAGGAGCTTATACATACTCTTGCTTCTCCTTTCTCCTTAAAATATTTATAGCAATACTTTACTCATTCTGAATTTCACAGCCTTTAGCTTTCTTTGAAAATATCAGTTCCCTTCACTTATCATTCTTCACTTGCCTCCGCTTTATCCCTCAGTCTCCTTATTAGGACAAACAAAACTTTCCTGATACATTTTGTATCTCCTTCAATGGAAAGTGTTTATCTTCAGAAAAAGCTTTTTTTTTTCTCACAGTGCATTGTTTTATAGCAATATATAATGTTTTAAAATTGACTTCTAATAATTTACTGTGCTGAATTAAACATATGCAATAATCAAAGCTCAATTTTCTAAATGCCTCCTAAAATTGTTATCCTCAAATAATTTATATCTTGATTCCTACCTTTATTGTTTTTTAAAAATACTAACATTGAATACTAAATTGTAAAATGTTCACTCTGACTTTTTTGGTGACCTTTCACAAATCTGTGATGTTGTTTGTTTAATGTAACACGTGGCTCAATATGTTAATTAGTAAGCTGTCACATTCTTTGATTTTGAAGTTACCAAGTGGTAAATCCCATGGATTTGTCCTCCATTTCAATCTTGCAGATTAATTTTTAACATCTCCTGAGAGTACTTTAGCCAAACACCTGTATCTTGATAAGTAAACTACTACTAGGTCCAAGTTCTGCTTCCTTTGTTACTAATTCCAGATGGGAAGGGTCCCCTTTTGGGCATTATTTATGAAAGGTTGTCTTAGTTTCTCTTCAGAATTAATACCTGGCACTGGAGGTGCTGAAACAAGGTTCTGCTATAGGAATGGCTCAGCCCATAAAAGTTGGCCTGCTGCAAATCCCCTAGAGTAGGAAGGGCCAAGCAGCACTGTGTGTGTGTGTGTGTGTGTGTGTGTGTGTGTGTGTATGTGTGTATGCCAGTCTATGCTTTGGAATTTATGAGTGGAATTCACACTATGAAATTCTCTGGTATATGGCAGCATTTCTTTTCTTTCTTTCTTTCTTTCTTTCTTTCTTTCTTTCTTTCTTTCTTTCTTTCTTTTTTTGTACCAGGAATTGAATCCAAGGCCTTGTGCTTGCCAGGCAAGCGCTTATTCTACTGAGCCATCTCCCTGGCCCTATATGGCAGCATTTCCAGAGCTTTTTTTTTTTTTTTTTCTTTCTTTTCTTATAAAGAAAATGGCTTTTTAAAAAAATCTTTTAGCTGTTTGGCACAAAGTCTCACTACGCAGGTTGGATTCATAGTGATCTTCCTGTCTCAGCTCCCCTAGTACTGGGATTACAGGCATGCGCCACCATGTCCTGTTTCAATGGCCAGCATGGCGCGCCTTAGTTCATTGATAATCTAGTTTGGTACTAATGTTATTCAGACATTATATCATGTCTGCATCTTATCCTCTAAAAAACTGCAACAAAACCAGCAATATGCAATGTATTAATTACTGTAACCATCCTAGTAACCTGTTTGGAAACTATTTCATTGCTATTTTATCTTTTTTCTCATTAAAATGAATTTAAAAAATATATCTGTATATACAAAATAGGATAGATATACAGCTACTTTCTCTTAGTTCAATGAGAAGAAAGATTTATGCTAATAGTGTTTAGACAAGATATCATGTCTGCATCTTGTACTCTAAATAACTATTATGAAGACAACAATATGCAATGTATTATTATAACTGTCTTACTAACCTGTTTTGAAACTGTCTCATTGCTATTTCTTTCTCAATAAAATTAATACAAAATAAATTCAATAAACTGAAAAAAAATGTTTCTGAAATTGTGGAATTCTCAACTCTACAGTACCTTTTACACTGGCATCCCAGTGCGTACTGTGGAGCTCCAAGAAGAGCCGTGTCTTCTGCATTCCACTTCTTCTCATCACCTACAGGGTCATTTTTCTCAGATCATCTGTTAGGAAACTCTGGCCCATGGTATAGATCCCAGCTGTCTTAATCACTTTGACATTGCTAGGATAACACCCCATGGCCAGAGTTTAGGAGAGGAGAGGCTACAGTGACCTATGCTGACAGTTCATGGTCAGTTGGCTTCAAGGCTGCGTGGTAGAGCAGAAGGTGCTCACATCACAGTGGTCAAGACAGAGGGAGGGAAAGACTGATGGAAACAGAGATACTCCCTGCCAGGTCACACTGCAGCAGCGCTCCGCCAGCCAGGGATCACGCTCACAGCAAGTTGGCTGCAGCAGCCCAAGCACCCAGTCACTTCCACAAGCTCCACCTCTAGTACACAAGGCCTGGGGGAAGGGCATTCCAGAGCGGAACCACAACACCCACGCAGCAACTTGGGAGAGATTGATTTTTTTTTTTCCAATTAACTTTCCTTGATCCCAGGTTAAAGTTCAGTAATTTGCTTACTCTTTCAATTTGAATATTTGGATACGTTAAATGTTTAAAACATTAAATATAAATTGTTCTGATGACTTAGGGGAAAATTAACTATGAGCTAAAAAGAAGCATCCACATGATAGATCATCCCATCACAAGAAGGGCGATAGCATCGGTATTTGTATCCAGTGGAGTATTATTCACCTGTAAAAACAGATAAATTTGAGGCTTTTAAAAGTAAATGGATACAACTAGAGGTCACACTCATAAGTGAAATAAATAAAGCTCACACACATAAAAATCATATTGTCTCCCTAGTGTAAGAACCTGCAAAATGTAGTAAAATTGAAAGGCACAATAGACACTGTGAAAAGTAAAGAAGCTGTTTAAAGGGAAGGAACAACTGGGATGAGGGAAAGGACAAAAGAAAGAAGGGAGGGAAAATATACACATATATACTCAGGATATCTTGGATAATTGTACTGCTGATTCCTGATGGTATCTTGAAAAGAACAGTTAATGCTTATTTTTTTTTCTTCTTCCAAATTTTTAAGTCAACTTTTTGACCAATTCATATGCTTATATCATATAATCTGAACAGCTAATTTGAAGACATCAATATTTGATGTAACAACCATTGTTGAATTCCTATCATTTTGTTTAGCAAAATTCTGTATTATTTCTAATGTTATGGTTTTAGTATGTTTTATTCTTTAAAAATATATAGAAAAGAAAAAAGAAAGAGAAAAATAAAGAACAAAAGAAAGCTGGTAGTTGTGGAGAAGGATGTGTTTTAAAAGTGTAATGGATGGGAATTGCCCTTGGACCACATCTGGGGAGCATACTTGTGCCCTGGAACAGATCAAGTGGATGGATGGAATGTCACTTACTCAAGTAGAAAAAGATTAGGTACAGCTTTCTCAGGCATGGAAATGTGGGCCAAATATTCTGATATAGAAAAGTAAGTGATGAAGAAAATGTAACCCTGCTCGCTGTTGGTGGGGAGATAAGTTAGCATCAGCACTAGACAACGCTGTTTCTCAGAAGCAGCTTCTGGCCATTGTGTGGTATTTCTCCCTCACTTGTCTGTATTTCTGTGCTCCTTCTTTTTCTCAGAAAACACCAGCTACTAGGGTTGAGATCCCGCTTATAATGATCCCTACTTTACTTGAGGACATCTGCAAGAATCTCTATTTGAAAATAAGTTTCTACCTACCGATATGGGTAAGGACCTCAACACCCTTTTTAGAGGAACATAATTCAGCAATGGGGTACACAACATAGCTAATATTTAGCTAAGCACTGAAAAATAAATCCCACTGTTATCTTGATAAGAAGATATGTAACTAACATATTGCTTATTACTACAAGAGTTTTCATACATGCTCATTCTCTAAAGGATTCAGAGGCTCATTTCCTCAAAGAGGATTCTAACTCTTAAAAATACTTTCTAGCTGATATTTGAACTTCAAACACTAAGGTCTGAATAAAACAATAGAATTCATAGGGTACTTTATGATACCCTTTATGATATTTTCCTATACCAATGAAGATAAAAATCCTATGGTTTGCGGAGAAAGGTAAACAATGAGAGGAAAACAATACAGGTAAGCTACAGCTTAAAAAGGGTGCAAAACAACACAGAATAAAGCAAAACACTATGCAAAAACAAAAAAGCAATATGAAGAGAATCTGAGTGAAGCATCTCTGCTTCCTTGTGCCGGTGAGATCAGTAGAATGAAGATTCAGAGAAGTGACCATGATGGAGACCTGCACGTACTTGCATCCAGAGTCCTGGCTGTGGCAGCCTTATGGATTTTCCTGCATAATCATGGTGTGAAAGCTCCTTGGAAGACAATTTCAAGGGATGCTGAACAGAGAGGTCTTGAGAGAGCCTCAGAGTGTGTAAGTAATATTTTATTTTCTGTTATTCTGAAATCAGTGGAAAGCAATAGCTGACAGAGCAAACTGATGATGTGTTGAAATATAGACTGCTGCTAAGTATACGTGGGAAAGTGCAGTATCAGTTGTTGGTCTAAGGAGACAGTAAGGAACAGGACGCAGTGTGACAGTGAACAGCAGAGAGAGCAGATTGCTTCCAGGGAACAGACAAGTCTCCTTGGCCTTAAGCCTTGATGTTTTGAAGGAATGGACTTGGAACTGAATAAAAAAGAAAATAAATGAAACAGAGATTATGGAAGAATTCACTATAACCTCATCTAAATTGCTTTTTCAGCTGAAAAACAGAATAAGGTCTTAAAATAGAAACTTACTTCACTCATGGAAATATAAAGTTAACAGCATTTACTTCCTCATGGTATGCAACATCATACCACCTTCCCGTAAATAGATGAAACCAAGTGACTCTACTAGGATCTAATCTATAGAAAGTACCTATGGATTAGATCCTAATCTCCTAGGAAATAGAAGCAGAGTTCTATCATGATTCTATTTTAAGCGTGGAGAGTGGTATTGTAGGGAGCTGTAATACTGGGTACACTTGCTGAATAATGAGTGAGTGATTGAACGTCTGTTCCTTAGTGATACAAAAATCCTATGGCACAGTGAAGTGAAATTCATCACAGAGAACAGCACTCTCGCAACAGCAGATGCAGCCAATCATCACCATTTTCCTTCTGGGAGGAGCAACCAATGGTGAAGTTTAGAAAACCCTGAGTAAGTTGAGATGTCCTCTGACCTTCCTGAGTCCTCATTGCCTCACTTGTACCACAATGATAAACTAATATTTCTTTAACATTTTTTCCTCTTTTAAATTATTATAAGCAATCATATATAGTATAAAATGTATGATTAGATAATAAATAGCACCTATGGTAAGTACAAGTCTGCTAAATTCAGCTCTTCATGTATTTCATCTTACTTTAGAGGCACAATAATTCTAAACAGTAGAATTACTCTTCAGCGGGGAAAATGAGGTTCACATAATTAGTTTAGCATCTGACAGCTGGCATGAACCTAGATCTGTTTTAAACCATTAAATTGCATTGTCTTCAGGTGGTGGAAATATACTTGGAAGCCATTTGATTTTCATTTTTGCTTTTGAAGTGTCTAGTACTGAACCTTTACAATGGAGGCCACCACCTCCAGCTTTGGTGATTTCAGCTCCGTTTTGTTTCTAGCCTATCTTGTGTGGTAAGGAGAGGAAGAACAGTTCTGTCACAGAGACAGCTGCACACCAGTGAAATTGAATGAAGCCAGGATGGCGTAAGAAGAAAGCTGCTGCCAAGAGAGATCACTGAAATTCATCTCTGTCCTCTTCCACTGATGGCAGAACTATATTTTGCTTTTTTCTTTGGGCAGCAGCAAAGGGCAAGGGCCAGTTGACCTGTGCTTGAAGAACCTCCCTTGCTCATGCCACTGGCCTAGAGAAAGCACTCAGGGAGCATGCCTGTCTAGTTCTTGGCCTTTCTAGTGCGGTTGTATCCATACTCAGCTGGGGCGTGTGTCTCTCTTTCATTCCTGTCACAGCTGGTTTCCATTGCTTTTAAACACCAAGTACCTGGTTTTCTGAAATGGATAGAACATCATTTCAAAATACTACTTCATACAATATTTATAGCCCTTTCCTTCCTGCCTCAAAATGGGACTTTAAAATTGCCTATTGCATTGTTTCCTAACTTTACTTTGTGAGTTTATCTACCAGTTTGCCTGCAATATGTAATTCCCAGGGGTGCTGTAGGTAGATATGAGTTTGTCAGCCATACACCTCTGAAAACCAGTCCTTTCTAGACAGCATGAATATCTGCATTCAAGCTCAGTCTGCTGAATTAGCTAAGTTCTCTCGGAGTGCTTTCCTCCTACCTATGCTGAGGAGATGCAGGCACGTTTCTGAGGTGGGAATTTTGTTGGTAGGCTGGAAACTCTTCTCTGAAGATGATGCTGATCCAAACAGCTGCACCCCTCTCTTAAAAGTCTTTCCTGATCATTGTGTAACTTCAGGCCAGAGACCAGCAAATTGCTGTTTGCAGAATGAATTCTTTTTGACACTCCTTTAAATAAAATCTTATTAGAATACTCCTTTATGTGTATATTTTTTTGTGTTTCTTGTGCTGTGGTAGCAGAATTGAGTGGTTTCAACAAAGAATATATGGTTTCCAAAGCACAAACTATTTACTATGTTATCTTTCACAGATTAAAAAAAAGGCATCCTTTTGGCATTATGAACCTTGTACAGTATTTCTGGAACTCAAACAACCAATACTTGTCATTTCAAAGTAACCAACCTGGGAATTTATCTTCTCTGATTAAACACACCCTCTGGGGAACTTATGAAGACAGCATTTAGAAGGTCTGTTTGCAAGTAGACCTGAATCAAGACTGAATCAGGAAGGCCAGCTACCAAGACATACAGGGAACACGAATGTTGCAAATAGCAGCTGCGCTGGCTCCTGCTCACTGGTCTACTCATGCTTCTAGTTTCTCCCCAGGCCCAGCTGCATGGGTTGACCTTGGATTTCAAGGGATAGCTGTACACTTCCTATAAACTCCCTTTTCCCCTTACGTTTGTTTTTGACCAAGCCAGTAAGTTAAGGCTTTCAGTATGCATGGGGTTTTCATTCAACATCCTCACGTTTAAAAAGTTTCTCCCGCTTCCTTTGGCTGCAGAACTCTCCTCTTGGACAGTTACAAGTAGGACTAGCATGTCTGACAGGTTGAATCACCCTGGGGATTGACGCTTGCTGAGGCACGTCAGCGTGCTGGTGGGAGGACGGGGTAAGAAATGGATGGCCGGTAACAACTGGGGCTTTTTACAATGAAGAAGTTGCAGGAAATTGTTCTGCTTTTACTTTTGTGCTATTGTAACAGTTTCTGTAGAAAAATAAACATTTTGTTTTTATTAACTTCACAATAACATACCCTGTGTGATTTTTTTCACTTGACTGCTTTGGGCCTCACTGTTCCCGGCTAACCATGTGATAGTGTCCTTTGCCATTCTCTCTCTCTCTCTCTCTCTCTCTCTCTCTCTCTCTCTCTCTCTCTCTCTTTCCTTCTTCTGATCTCTGTTCTCCTCTCCCTAGATTCCTTTGTTTATTCCTTTCTTCCTTCTTTGTATGATTTGAAATCTCTTAGGTCATTTCCAAAAATTCAGTACATGCAGGAGGGAAAATATTCAGGCCTTATAAGGCTTTATTAAATATCTAGTTCTCATAATAAACAACCAATACCTTAAAATGACTTTGATCAAGGCTGGGAGATGTGATGCTCTGTTATCACTCTTCTTACTTTTATACTGACTTAAAAATTACTTTACTCTGAAATGTGAGTATCATGAAATATTTTTAAATTAAGCAACAACAGTCAACCAACAGCAACATTAAGATTGTTATGAGGTTTAATAATTTAAATACTCTTATTTCCTTTTATTTTCATTTTGCAATTGTGTATGTTTCAATCTCTGGCTCCTCAATAGAGGCAGATGTTTGATGAAAAGAAGGCTTCAGAAGGAAGTGATAGCATTTGCAACAGAAAGCACTTGCTGACCACTAGATATTTTCAAATATTTTTAGGATTCATGTAGCATTATTTATAGAATATTTTTCTCTGTAACAATCAGGCATCATCTTTATCAAACACCTCAGATATCATTAATTTTTTTGCTAAAAATGCTTGAAGCAAAATTTTTTAGGGACATTAATTAGATTGAGAGCAGACACAATGGTCTATAAAGAAATTATCATGGATCTTTAATTTTATTATATATTTCCACCTACTAGAACACTACTTAATATAATATCTTACTGATCCAAGAAGCCAACAAAATTTCATCCTACATATTATTAAAACTATTCATTATTTTGTACTGGGAATGGAACCCAAGATCTTGTGTCTTCTGGTCAAGTTTTCCTCTACAGGGTTACATACCCACATCTATTTGTTTTGACGCAGTATTTTGCTAAGTTGTCCAAGCTATTTGTAAATTTGTAATCCTCCTGCCTCAGCCTCCATCAGAGCTAGGATTAGAGCCTTGTGCCACTATGCCCACTTTGTACCCACATTATTTAAAACAGTGAAAACAGCTTGAGATTTATTACACAGTACTTCTTTATATCTTATACATTGTAAAGTGTACGAACCTGTTCCATTCCATCTTCTCTTTACTTTTTGCAATTTTAGGTAGTGTTTCTGAGATATATATCTTTCTTGTGTTTGTCTATTGACTGTTTTCTTTTTTAATTCATCTTGACTTCTGTGTGGTGAGCGCAGTAGTGCAAAATTATTTTATAAAAATAAGCTCTTTTAGCCCTTGCAAACTTCTGAGGTTCATTGTCATCTCTGCGTCACTGAGGAAAATGAGGTGTAGGGAGATCAGTGCAGCTTCCCCAAGGTCACACAGCCAGTGAAGTGGATAACCCAGGCTTTGAGACGTTAGTATTCAAGTCAAAAGCTAACACTTTTGGTCACTATATGTCAAGCACTTATATTGAGGAAGATACAGATTTTATTTCTAAAAAATTTCTTTTTATGACATCATTATGGAGAATTAGAAAAAGATGTAGGTGTTAAGTATTTGTGATAACTTCCCTCACCTGTAATAAGGAACATGTCTGACACCCTGGTAACAAAAGACAGATTCCTAACAGAAAAGTAACAAATATAATTCATTAAAGTTCTGTATGGCATGGGATTCTTTGGAAATGAAGACCCAAAAATCCATAGAAAACTTTATTTTTATCTTTATTTCATAAAGACTGAGCAACAATGCAGAAATGTAACTGGACAAAAATGGTATGAACTAGTGTTAACAGACTGACAGGGAAGCCCAGCAAGACCAGTCTGGTAAGATTGTTGGCTTCTCTGTGTCAATGTTTTCTCCAGGGTATAGGACAGAATCCTGTAAGCAGTGAAAGAATTATAATCTACTGTCAGAAAAAAACAGACAACTCTAAAAAATATAAAAGTATTATGTGTAGCTTTTATAGTTGGATTTGGGGAGTGGTTTCTGCCCCGGAAAAGGAAGAAAAGCAGGAGATAGAAAGGTAGAAGAAAGCTGGAAAAAATGTGTCACACAGGTCTTCCTTCAGTTCAAAGTTCCCAACATGCTAAATTATTAGGCTTGGATTATTGCTTCTTAAACCCCAGCACAGGTTTTCTTGAAATATCATGACAAGGAATGTGCATGCCTTAGTCCATAAGCCCTGAAGCCTTTCTACCAAGGATTCAGCTAGCAAGTGTTTCTTGCCTCCTCATTGTTTCCAGAGATGAAATTGAGTTACAGGAAGACAGTAACTTTCACAAGGTCAGTTCCAATTCCCAGCTCTGAGTGATGGCAACCCTCTTCTTTTCAGAAGCTAGATTGAGGTTAGGACATGATGATCTGATGAGCAGTCCTTTATTCTAAACTACTCTGGGTCTGATAAGAAGCAGATTTACTTTAATCAAGCCAATTTTCTTGCATTACCCCAGTAGCTGCAAGTTGTCCTCTGAGATAAGGCAAATTGTCCAAGGTCTTAAAAGCAAAGCTTTGTCCTGAATATTTTCTCTCCAGGACAACAGTGAGAATCACTTTGCTGTTTCATTAGTTTAAGTTTTCACTATTATAAGTTTAAAGGAAAGTTATTTAAATTAAGTTTGAGTTCAGAATGTTGTTTATTATTTGCCATATTTTCTCTCCAGGACAACAGTGAGAATCATTATGCTGTTTCATTAGTTTAAGTTTTCACTATCATAAATTTAAAGGAAAGTTATTTAAATTAACTTTTATTTCAGAAAGTTGTTTATTACTTGCCTTTTTCTAAGAAGAAAGTAGATGATGGAATAATTGTCTTACAATTTTATTTTCTTTTTCTCCTACTTTTCTTTCCCTCATTTTTTCTTTAATGAACAGTTGCACATTAAAGTTTCTATACATTTAACTTTACCCTCATAATTTACCATGAAATATTTCACTTTTATTATTATTTTCACATTGCTCTAGTTCATGGTCAGTCTTTGGAAACAAAAAAATATTACATTTATGGCATTCTGTTCTTAATAAAAGTATTTCCAATTTTATAGAATAAACGACTCTGATTCACTAAAAATTAAAAAAATGATGGCAGAGAAAAGAAAATTCTCAGTGATAGATGAACAACAGGGTTTTCCAATTATTTGATACCTGTAGTTCCATCTATACATATTTTCAAATTGTATTATAAAGCTATATTTGGCAGGTAATTTCTATATAGGAGGGAGTTCTATCTCACATAACTTTATGCAGAGATTAAGCATATTGATGGTGACTTTCGCTTCAAAACAACAGTGACAAAATTGGATGTATAGAAAGTAAAGTTCTCAAAAATGATTACCTTTGACATTCACCAGTGTTTTAACTGCCCTACGAGACATGGATCCCTTACATGTTATGCTGCTGGACTGAGATGCATTGAAGTACTTATGGAAAAGAGCTATGTGTTTGTGCTTTATTTTAATATTGTGGTACAATTCCAACCGAACTTCAGTGTCTCCTCTGAACTGTCCCTCCAGATGCAGTCTTCTAAAATAGTTCCCTGAGTGTCTCTTTTCCTCATGAGACATTTCAGTGGTAAACTTATCTATTTAATAAAAATACAAGATCGCCTTTCTGGCTTGGCACTTGCAATCTGGTTCCCAATGCAATGGCTTAACAAGTATTTTATGGAGTGCAAAATCTTTACCAGAAATAGGCTAGAATAACATTATATAATCTCATATGTAATTAAAAAATTAGTAGCCATATTAAAAGTGCAAAAATAAAGATACTTATTTTAATAATAGATTTTATTTAGTTAAGTATATAAAAATTTATAAAACAATGAACTTTAGTCAGTATTAAAATATATTAGCGAAATATTTTACATTCTTTCAAAAATAAATGTCAAGTACCTAATGAATATTTTTACTGACTGCATCTCAATTGAAAGCATAGATTTTACTGAAAATCCTTACTTTGTGTTTATATTTCACAAGATGTGCAGTTGTAAAAACACATATGTAAGTTATTACAAACATACTTAAAGTTTTTCAATAACTAAAATAAGTATCAGATTTTAGGTTTAAATTTTAATTAAAACTAAATAAAAAGTAAATAGAATTTATTGTCCACTCCCTTAGTCTTTCTAGGTTCATTTTAGGGCCCATAATGTGGCATCTAAATTAGCTACATTATTTCACTGACCTTATCAGACCCAAAAGCTACAACTCTTGTTGCATAGGTCCTGCTTTACCTTTACCTTGGTCTTAACCATCCAGAAGAAAAGAAAAACCAAATATAAGAAATAAAGCCATGCTATTATGTTGAGCTGTGGGAGACTCAGGTCAACAATTTCTGATGTTGCCAGTTAAACGGAAGACTCAATACTATTATGGGATACTGGACTCTTTTAGAATATTTTGCTGAGTTTACACACCTATAATATTCAAATAACGGAACTTAATAAAAAAAGGGTATACAGATGAATGTCCATTTTGTATCTGTGTATTCAAAGTGGTTGGGATAGATATATAGTTACATTCTGTTAATGAATAAAATGATTTGTTCTAATGGTGTTTGTAAATAGGATCTCAAGTCTGCATTTTGTACAGCAATTAACCACTAAGAAGAGTGAAAAAAAAAAAAGTAAAGCCACATTAATATGCTGAACTGTAAAAAGCTCAAGTCAACAACTTTGGACATTGCCAGTCTTACAGGAAACCCACTACTATTCTGGACTACTGGACTATATTGGGAGATTCTACTGAATTCAAGCACCTACAATATTCAAATAACAATGAAATGCCCTTCTCTGACAACACTAACCAAAAAAGTGGGATAGAAATGAACGACCCTTTCATATTTGTATACTCAAAATAGGATAGATATACAGCTCCTTTCTCTTAATTCAATGAATGGAGAGCTTTGTTATAATAGTGTTTGTAAACAAGATAACATGTCTACATGTTATACAATGAATAACCACTAAGACAATAATATGCAATGTATTAACTATTGAAAATATGCCAGTAATCAGTTGTGAAACTGTCTCATTGATATTTGTTTCTGAATAAAATAATTAAAAAAATAAAAATAAATAAGTTAGCTACATTGCCACATTGCTGCGTTGCAGCACAGAGCAGGTGTGGTAGTGATGACTGAAGCCCACAGTTCTAGAAATGCAGGCTTGCTGCGCAGGATTCATATCGCATCCTCAAGTGGGCCTCCCACACCCAGCACTGCACTGGTTCAGTTCAGCTTCATGCTACAAGTTGACCATCAGTTGTCAATTCCCTCACTACCCATTTCACAGGTAACAACCAAACCAAGAAAGGATTAAGAAGCTTGCATGTCACACGACCAGAAAGAAATGCAGTTAGTGTTTAAGTAATATAAAGAATGGAATACAGTTTGAATATTTTTAATTAATTTTTTCCTCTTGGATGCCATATTGGATACACTTTAAAATTTTTTATTATAATGAAAGAAATAAAAACAATGATGAAATTTCCAAACAAGATATAGGAGAGTAACAATAGTTAGTATGTTGCATAATTTTATCTTCAAAGTAGGTGCTCATATTATAAGATATGTGCATGAAAAATTGATCAAACAGTAGTATCTGAGGGGATATACACAGTGAATGAACAGAGGGCAAGTGAATGAAGCACCCTCTCTCTACAGCTGCCACTTATTGCTCACATTACTGGCCAGGCTCCACCTCCCATTAGACCATAGATGGCATTAGAGTCTTCTAGGAGACTGAACCCTGCTGTGATCCATGCATGTGAGGAGGCTGCATTGGGTATCTCTTGCGAGAATCTAATTCCTTTGATCTGAAGAGGAACTGATGTGTGGCCATTAGTTCTGGGGTGTGGCTGCAAAGACAGATTAAGGCTTGACTGCACAGACACATTAATGAATCAGTTACTTTTAGATTTATATGGAAACCTCACCAGTGAATGGCAAGTGGCCAATAGGCTTTATCTTTTTAATTTAATTTAATTGCATTTTATTTTATGTATTTAGTATAGCATCTACAGGGTCTCACTACACAGATTGTACTGTAATGATCCTTCTGTGTTCAGCCTCTCAAACGCTGAGATTACAGGCCTGTGCCACCAGACCCAGTCTCATTCTCTGTCTCAGCAGACGCCAGGGGCGGGTCCGGCACGGTATGACAGGGATTGAACCCTGGTCCCTGCATCTGCCTAAGCAGGTGCTTTAATCTTCTGAGCTATCTGGCTGGCCCTATAGGCTATAGCTGTGGCCTGACTTCAAGTGGCAAGTGAGTCAAGGGGCTTCAACTGCACAGCTGCATCTGCTAACAGGGCTTATGCCAGACACTGATGCTTTTGTAGTCTGTGTGTGGTTCATCTGTTATTTTATTTATCAGTCGGATCGATACCTCTTTTCCACTCTTCATACTTGTATCAGTCATGGTTTTGAGAACTCACAAATTAACTCTGACCCAAATGCATCAAAATAAAAAAATATGTCATCAGAGAGCTTCACTGATTAAGAGGAAATGAACCAATGATGGGACAACAGAAGACTGCAAGACTTCCACCAAGAAGAAAGCTGCATTGGAAAGAAAATAACAAAAATTCTACTATAATTATGGGTCTATTGTAATAGGTGAGTTGCATCCTCCAAGTCCACTTTGTTTAACACGTGGCAACTGGCTAGCCAAAGAAGCTGTAGCATCTTTAAATCAAGTCAAGAGGCTTGCCTCTTGGAGATGGAGCACACTGCAATGGAAGGCCTTCTTTTGCAGGTTTTCAAAGGAAAAAAAAATGTGAAAAAGAATAAAAGTATTATTTTCATTGAAGGTTGCCAGTTTATTAAATCTGGCTGCATGAAGAACATAATTTTTAGTGCTTAGCCACGTTGGTAAAGCTAAGAAGCCCTTTGTTGTTGGCGAATGAGTTATTCTGCCTCTGCTAAGAACATTTGTTGTGAACCTTCAAGAAAAGCAGCATTTCAAAAGGTGGCAAGTGTTCTTCTTTAAGATACCATTGTAACTTCACAAACTTAGAAAATACTGAAGGATATTCAGAAACTATTTTTAGAAAGAATTAATGATTCATTGTGATATGTAATCCAGTTTGATGTGTCCTTCAATACTGCCAATAAGACAACAGTGCTTGTTTTATATGATATATGCTTTCAGGAAGATATGCATGTTTTGCTAGCCAATACCACAGCCATAGAAATTAGGCAAGGCTTTAAATGATTACAAATGAAGAAAAGTGAAATGCTCTCTTTGTGTTGTCATGTGAACACAGAGTACAGCTGCCATGACTGGAAAGTTTTCTGGCGTCACTACTTGAGTCAAAGAGAGCCCTTTTGAGTGCGAGTCTATATACTGTGTCATGGGTGGAGAAATGCTGCCTAGATAAAAAATATCACCTGAAATTTTGACACTTTGCAGAATGGGATGAAAATTATCAGCCAAATTAAAGTATGTGTTTTTAACATATATCTGTTTTTATTCAGCTCTTTATGGAAATGGATGTAGGACACATGTATTGTCTCTTATACACAGAAGTGAGAAGGCTTTCTAAAAGATCACTGACTGGAGTTTCTCAAAAAAACAAGTGTTGCTCCAACGATTTGCTCTAGAAAAACATTGACTGCTGGTATCACCTTTCAGTGACACTGAATAGGCCACAAAACTTGCTTACTTACATGACATGCTGAACCTGCTTAATGAACAATATGTCACTGTATGGGAGAAGAACATCTATTTTCAGTCAGCAGATAAAGTAGCTACATCCAAGCCAACCAGTATTATGGTAATATCAAGGGAACAATGGGATTTTAGACACGTTACACACATTAGTGGAGATTTGCAGGAACTGAGCCAGAATCTTCCTCACACCAGTTGGAACATGATTGCCTACCTCAGCTTTAAGGAAAGCTTTAATGTCCCTTTCCAACTAGAACGTACCTACAAACTGGGATGGAATGGATCCATGTCCTAGTTTTGAGTAATCAAACTGTCCAACTTCTCTGTGACCAAAGAACAACTGTTTGAGATGAAAATTAACTGAGGCCTTCATAGTTTGTTTGAGAAATCTTCAAATAGCCATACATTCTTCATTAAAGGTAAGACGGGCCATCTTGAGAGTGCCACAAAGACATTGAAAAATCTGCTTGCATTTCCCCTATCCTAGCTTTTGGAACAGGGTTTACTGCAGTGACAGTGACCCAAAAATTATTACCAAGTCTTCCCATGTGAGCTTCTTAAAAGTTCAAAAGTGTTTTATTTATTTATTTATTTTATTTTTTTGGCTGGCTCTGGATGCCTTCAGGGCAAGTCTGGTAAAGCTTGAGGATCGAACCACAGCATTCTGATTACTTTGCTTAAGCAGTCACTTAAACAACTGAGCTATTATTACCAAGTAAACTGGACATAGCAATGCACTAACTTTCTTTTTTCTTCCTACCTATTTTCTTTTTATATATTTGTATGTTTTATGCTCTATAGTACTAAACTTTGTCTACACATATACCGACAAGTTAACTAAATGATGGAGAGCTTTGAACAGGCTTTTATATTATTTGTGCTTTTGTACAGAACATAAATATTATTTTCAAACAGTGTGAAATAATTGCATATGAATTAGAGATAGCAAATTGTGACTAGTATATACTATTTTACATTTCTCTTGGGCTTGCAGTGATTTAGTCATGTTTGAGGCATTTTGAATTTCATATGCATAGAACTGCCTGACTTTTTATTCAGTCATGGCTGAACTGTTGTTCAGCTGTGTGCCACATGGTCTTCTGTCTAATTCTGATAATCTTAAATTAGAATATCTTTCAAGTTCAACTACAAGACAAGGCAGCACTGAAAATGAATTCATAAGGGAGGCAAATATTGTCACAAGCAGAAATAGAAAGATTTGAATAATGTAAAATGTTACAGCAGAAATCACAGTGCTGTAATGAATATTATACATATTGTGCTTTGTTTCTAGTTCTTAAATATGAACTTTCTCCTCCTGTAAATCTCTTTTATTGTGCTTCTAATATCATACAGCAATTGTTATGATCTGTCCAATCTCTGAAAGAAATTATCTTCTTCATTTTAAAAAACCTGAATTTCTGCCACTATTTCTCATCAGATTCTTATTTCGACTCAACCTTTAATACAAGAAAATGCTGTACACTACATTTATTTTTTTTCTCAAGGTGAAAGCTTTTAAAATTCAGTATTTACTCTTTTGACCATGAATGAATAACCCTATACCCCATGCTGTAGGATAATTCTTGACGTTTTGGAATTCAGTGCAATGAGGGTGACATCACATACTTAGATAAACCTAAAGGAAGGAGAGAATATGTTCTCTGATAGAGAAAACAGCAAAGATTTTGGAAATGTACAGACAGATTTAGAGAGACATGAGTTTTGTTGGCAGTAAGTGAAGAAGGGGTTTAGATGTCTTAGACAGTTTGAGCTTCACCTCTCTCAGTTGGTAAGCCTTTCACTTACAGGGTGGGTTAGTGGAATACTTTGAACAAAGATAATAAAAAAGGAGGAACAGAAGCATGCTATTAGTAAAATGAAGTGAGTATGGATTAGGAAGAAAGTCAGAATGTAGTTGTGAAGAATATTATCAGTGGAAGTTTACAATTTATTTTGATGCCTTGAGATACCTTTGTAGGTTTCCAATTGTATTGAAATAAAAATGAAAGCTTTAGAAACATCAGATAGTTTTGTTTTAGTTAATCGAATTTATCAATGTTATCAAAATTTATTATTTAGTTCTGATGTAAGTTAAATTGAAAGTATCTATAAATATTTTAAAAACTGATAATGTAGGTGACCTTAAATCTGCAAGCTTTTCTATTATGTTTATTGGTGTAGTTTAGATGTACATAATGATCACATTCATTATAGAGAATTTGTACCTGTACATGATTTGTCTTAGTTATTGTATTTTTCTCTTCTTCCTCCTCTTTTTTCAATGCTAATTTTCCTCCTTATATAGAAAGTCTTGCTTCCATTTTATCATTTTTTTCTTTTCCCTCACCATTCCCATTTTCTTTTAACAATTTCTTCCTATAATACTTATTACATATTTTGTTTCTCATTTACACTTCTAGTTTCTCAGAGATAATATGATATTTACACATAGGCATCCAATTTATTTCACTTAAGAGTATGGCCTCAATGTGTATCCATTACCTATAAATATCTCCAGTTTCTCCTTCTTAATGGATGAGTAGCATGGAGTAATATTAAAAAAAATACAGCCTTTTTAACCTTTCATGAGTTGGTAGGCAGTTGGGTTGCTTTCAAGAGTTCGCTACTGCAAATTATGCTGCTACAAACATGCACGGACATATATCACTCTAGCATGGTGCTTTTAATTCTTTTGAGAAGATAGCAAAAAGAAGAAAATCTAGATCAAAAGAACTTTCTAGTTTTAGTTTTTTGAGGATGTTCCACACTGATTTGCACAGTGGTTGCAACAGTCTACACTCCCACTAACAGTGGAGAAATGTTCCTTTTCCCCCTACAGTCCCTCCAGTATTTGTTATCCGTTGATTTCTTGATGCTAGCCATTCTTTCTGGGATGAGATGTCAACATTGTTTTAATTTGCATCTCTCAAATGACCAATGATTTTGGACATTTTAAAATATTTTTATTTGCTGTTCATACTTCTTCATCTGAGAAGTGGCTATTCATTTTAGATGCCCATTTATGGATTGGGTCTTTAAATGTGGGATGGGGTCTGATTTTTTCAATTCCTTATATGATCTAGATACTAGTCCTCTGTCTGAAGCACAACTGCCTAAGATTTTTTTCTCTCTCTCCCTGCTGTCAGTTGACATCTCAGTTAGAATTCTGCTCAGGAACTGTCTTATGCATTTCTCTTTGCTAGGACAACACTCCCAAATTAAAAGAGTTTATTTTGGCTCATAGCTTTTAAGGGATTCAGTACATATTCATCTGGCTCCAGGAAAGGAAGGGCATAGTGGAGGGTTCTAAACAAGGAAAATTGCTCACTCATAGGTTCAGGAAAAAGAGGGCGTGGTGGGAGGAGCTGGGGTCAGGGCTATACCCTTCCAGGTCCCCCCACCCCCTCACTGTGGCTGTACCTTCTGGCCAGGCTCCCCTCCTATCAGCACAGTCAGCTATGGACTAAGTCATTAGTGGATCAGCCCACTGCAGAACAGCATTCAAATCACCTTTTAAAAACTCCCCTCTCTAGGGCCAGGCAGATAGCTTATTAGAATAAGTGACTGCCTGGCAAGCACAGGGTCCTGAGTTCAATACCTGCTACTGCAAAATAAATAAATAAATAAATATTTAAAAAGGTAAAAAATAAATAAAAACTCCCCTTCCTGAACCCATGAGGTGTCAGGTGACAGCATAAACCTAAATCATAACAGAAACATATTGTAATAATTTTATTCAATGTATTAAACAGAAAAATCATTTTTAAATCCATCTTTTTTCTGTTTATTTTATTACAGTTTTACTAAGTTGAAATTGTATAAGAATTTCTGTAATTTTTTCTGATAAATAATTGTATTGGATTCCTGTTGTGGGTAACACATTATTACAAACTTAACAGCTAAAATGAGCTAGTGCTTCTGAATTTATGAATCTGTAGGCTGGAGGTCAGAGCACAACAAAGACAGTCCTCTTCTCAGAGTTGTATAGGGAAGAAATATGTGTCAGCCTGATTCTCTTCTAAAACTCAGTTCTTTGCCAAGTCCTCTCAGATTGTTTGCTGAATATAATTTCTTATGATTATACAAGTGCTGTCAATTTTTAATTGGCTGTATGTTCACGGTCACTCTGATTTGCTAGAGGTCAGCCTTAATTTTTAATCATATGGCAGGAGTCATTTTCTCTTACAATAGCAAGTCCCTTTTTTTGTGGGAAAAATCGCTATAATTTCTAAAAGTAAAGATCTTTATGTATATATGTTGATTATCGTATATAGACATATACATATATATTTGCAAAACATGATCGTATTATACATCAGTAAATTGTGTATATCAGTAAAAACAAAATTGACTCATTGTAATGACTGTATGTTATTTCAAGATATGTTTTAATTATAATTTATTTTTATTAATTTTATTGAGGAAAAATAGCAATTAGATGGTTTCAAAACCAATTAATAGGACATTTCAATAATTAATACATTGCATATTGTTGTCTTCATAGTGGTTATTCATAGTACAAGATACAGACATGATACCCTGTCCAAATACTATTAGTACAAATCTTTCTTCTCATTGAATTAAGAGAAAGTAGCTGTATATCTATCCTGACTATTTTGTATATACATATACAAAATGTTCCTTCATTTGTATCCCTTTTTTAGTTTAGTTTTGTCAAAGATGGGTTTGAATTATAATTTATATCTTTTATTTCTATTGCATATTTACTTTGCTACAAATTGTCAATATTACAAACAAAATTGGAGTTCACAAACATATTGTATATGTCACCATATGCATGCTTGTAGGATAGACTGTAAAGTATTTAATGTCAAATTTTCTGTCAGTAGGCAGTACTAGAGATTATCCCCACTATTATATTTAAGAAATCTCTGTATTTGTGTTGAAACAGTTTGCAACATAAATAACAATACTGCTAGAAATTTGTCAATCTTGTTCATAAAATCAATAGCTTAGGAAAGTGACTAATAGGAGTCAGAACATATTGTTAATCCCACACATCTAGCACATGTTTCATTTGTGATTGGATAAACTCCTATCTTAGTAGATACTGGAGTCTCTCAGGCAAATCGGAGGATAGTATAACACAAGTAGGAAACTTTGGTTTTGTTTAAAAAAAAAAAAAGCAAATCTGAGAAGCTCTGTGTATTTGTAAGGTTTAAATGCATTAATTTCATAGGCCGATTTATGGTAATTGCTTTAGAAAATTCTGGTGTTTTTTCCCTTCTTCCTAAGCCTGTAAGGAGCAAGAGGGTTAACTCTTTCAGGCATCTTAGGAGCAGGGGACTGGGTTCCTCGGGGTGCAGCATATAGTGTGCTTTTTCTACTCTCCGCAAATCTCCAGGGAATTCATGCTGCCCACCTTTGTTGACTTACTTTTTAACCACGTCCTATTCTCTGTCACATAGGGTAGCCTAGAATAACTGTGACAGAAGGGGAAGATGACTAATTTGTCAATTAAAAGAAATTTACTGTTATAAATATGATCTTGAGTAATTCTATTTGAGGCCCATCAGTGCACTGCAGTATCAACAGCACAAGTCATTTCAAATGAGGTAGAAGTATAGGTCACATAATACACAATGTTTTATTAGAATGGCTGTATTTTTTTGCATTATCTTTCTCCCAAAATAAGTTGAATGAATAATGTTTCTAGTATGTGTTCAACATAGAGAAGAAAACAACCCTAGATTTGATTGAATTAAAAATTATTTTACTACTTAAAAATGGAGTACAAAACTCTTGTTAAAAGGCTAAATGTATTTGAGTAATTATGTACATTTAAAGTTGAATGTGTCAAAACCCTGCAAATACTTGCTCCCCAGTGTCCAGATTCTTCAGACTTCTAATTTGATTTTAGTTTGAATATATTACTAATTGGGTCTTGTCTTTAAACTATTAAAACTTATTATAAATGTCAGCTATTATGCTTGCAGCAGCAATATGCTTTTGTTTTTTTGAAAATGAACTATTTTAATTGCATAATTGTCAGATAAAATAGACTTGTGCTGTTGACATGCATTTAGCGATCGTTTCTGAAATGTTGATCTTTGCCTCACTGGTGAACCTCTTCCACTGCTAACCAGAATCCTCTGCTTTCCCTGTGGGACCTTGCAGTAGAAAGTGTACATGGGAGAGCAACTGAAAAAGATCTTTGGGTGCTTTTTATCTATCTTTGGGTCACTGGACTCTAAATTTGTAAGTCTCACACAGAGTTCTCAACACAGTAATGATACCAATAAAGTACCTTCACTTTATTGTACATGCTAAACTCTACTAGAAAGTGCAAAACAGTATAGGATGGACACACGCAGGCTTGATTTAAGAATAATCCTAGATTCAAAATCTGAGTTCCACTGCTTCATAGCTGTATTACCTTAGACAAATTATTTACCCTTTTAATCTATCAATTTCTTCAACTATAAAATTGGCATTCAATATCTTCTCTGTAGCTTTGGATTACATATGTAGAGTATCTGTCTGTTTATCTAGCTATACAGCCACCGACCATCCACCCATCCATTTCTCTTCTGAAGCCCAATACCTGACCATGATTAAGCGCTTTGTTCAAACAAGGGCCAAGTTTTCAAGGCTTTGGCTATTGTCAGTGATTTCTGAATATCAGAGAAAAGCATAATTTAAAGGAGTATGTGTTACCCAAATACTGCTTGAGAATGAGAAGATGAAACTTGGAGGTCCAAAAGTGTCTGAAATCATTCCATTTCCTGACCTCTGTAGGCACCATAAGCACACTTGCTTCCAAGATTTCTTCAAGGAATTGCCCAGTCTCTACCTATTTTTCCCACAGAAAACTGCATGAAATAGGATTTTTTCTTGACTGACATGGTCTCAGCTCCACCCTATATTAAAAAAGAAAAGAAAAAAAATACAGATAGGATATTCTTTGCTGATCTTTAATCCTATTTTTATTTAATGTAATTGATATGTTGTATTTAGTTCTGCTATATTGGTAATTAATTTGTTTTATTGATTTTGTATTTTTTTATTTTTGTATTCTAACCCACATCTATAGTAACCAACTCTTTTCAATACACTGTTTTAATTATTCTTTCAGATTTACTGTTGTATATGTTTTATTATTTGTTATTGGTTATTCTAGGGTTTATGATATGTTTATAACTCCAGTCTTCTAAGAACTCACATCAGAGGTACTGGTTCTGGGAAAAATGGGATAAACACATTAAACTTACTCCCTGAAAGAAACTACAAGCACTTGAGAGACTACTTGGGCAGCTGTTTGTCAGTTCTGAAAAGTTAAAGAGTAGTACATAAATTAGGAAAGAAAACCAGGTTTTGAAGTACACACAGAACTGTCAAGTTTACCAGTTTTGTGCCTCTAGGATCTTTAACTTGAATTTAACTCCAGTCCAGAGCTCTGGCAGGAGCACTGCATGGCACATAGAGGGAAGGGCAGAAGTCCTCTAATTTAGACTTGAAGAGCAGAAAGTCAGACTCCTACAGCAAGAAAGAAGATGGCCCAGGTTGTTTTTTTTATGTCTTCACTCATCCTGAGGATCAAAATGTCCTGCAGTAAATGTGTGGCATGTTGAGGAAGAGGGACCTTTATTAGTCTGCAGTGGCCCCAGCCAGGTAGAGCCTGTGGAGTTTACCTTTCTTCTCATGCTAGCTTTCTTCTGTGTCAGCTGGGATGTAGAACAGTTAAAGAAGTTGGTAGTTTCCAGAAGAGGGATGGAAAGTGAAGCAGCAGAAATAGCAGAAAAGGAAGACAGTGTGAGATAGAGAGCAACGGGCTAAGCCTTGTCTTGCAGGAAGGTGAATCTCGTCCTTGTTAGGCCACCACTGGTACCAAGAACTGAACCAGGTGTGGGTCATCAGTGGGCAGTAACATGTAAAGGAAATCCCAGTAGCACTGCAGGGTCTCCATATTTAGTAAATAGAAACACAGGATGCTAACCATGTATGATAAATAACTCGGACATAGATTTTTAGTAGGTGTCTCAGGCCGTATTTGGCATCCCACATTTTATTTGGCTACTGTAAGTGGGGAGGCAATGATAGCTGAACTGACTTTGGAGCTAAACGCCACACAAAAGGCTTGGGACATATGTATTTAAAATACCTGAATAAGTGACTGTTAAAAAGAAAAATACCAGTGTTCTCCACAGAGTCTAAAAGATAGATTCTCATAACGCAATGTTCAAAGTATACAGGAGGAAAAAAATCTATCCTGCACACAAAGAGTTGCCTCTATCTCAAATTATATGGGAGAAATGATTAGCAAATGGCAGTGACAAGACAGGAACTAGAAAAAGACTTTAAAGTCCTAATACAGAGCACTTGGGTGTGTGATTACAAACACTTTCTAATAAAAGTCAAAGTAGAAAGGATACATGAGAAAGTATGTTACATAAAGAGAACCAGATGGAAATTTTAGACTAGCAAATACAAAAAGGAGAGATACCTACAATGTTGGGAATGAAAGAAAAGCAAACAAGTTATTAAAACATAAGGCACTTGTTATCTTGAATTCTTTAAAATATATTTGACAGTTGAAAACAAAAAAGTATATCATATATCTGGCACAGTTTTCAATGTGTGTATTTTATATATACATATATGTGTATGTCTATAAAAACTATGAAATAGACTGTACAGCTATAACATAATGAGGAAAGTATAATGGGACCTGTATCATGGTAAACATTCTGAATTACAAATACAAAAATGATTCTTAATAATTTATGAGGAGCCGGGGTGATAGCTCAGTAGAATAAGCACTTTGTTGGGCAAGTGTAAGGGGCTGAGTTCAATCCCCGGTTCTGCAAAAAAAAAAAAAATAATGTATGAAAAGTTAAGTCTATATTTTGTTATTACCAGAAAAATCACTAAAGAAATACAGTAAAATTCACATCAAAGAAATTAAAACAGCATCAAAAGTAAACCATGAATTACTTTCAGTAAAATACAAAACAGTTTTAATTCTGTCATTTTTAGTTACCTCATATCTTTGCTGTTCTATGAGCTGTTATGGCTGCGTCGATATGCTGAATAATTCTGAGGAGGATTAATGATCATTTGGCTTTTATTGTAATAAATTAAAAACATTAAGCACATTGTAAGGGCCTGTGAGATAGCTCAGCAGACTAATCTTATGCAAGCACAGAGACCGGAGCTTGATCCCTGGCACCACATGCCACTCTGGCGGGGTATACTCAGCCAGCCTCTAAGACTGTGTGGCACACGCCTATAATCCCAGCCTGGGGTGGCTGAAAACAGGAGGATCACTACAAGTTTGAACTGTGTAGTGGGATGCTGTACCAAATATATTGAAGTGAAAAAAAACCCAAACACCTAAATACACATTATATTTGGTACAGGGTCTTGCTACACAGCTCAGACTCATAGTGATCCTCTTGTCTCAGCCTCACAAGCACTGGATATATAGGTGTGCACCACCATACCTGGTTTAAGGACTGGCACGGGATCAAACTTGGGTCCTTGTGCTTACCAGGCAGGTGCTTAGACTGCTGAACTGTCTCCGCAGCCCCACATTGTATATTTTAAATACCTCAGATACCGATATAATTGTATGTCCACAGATCTATACATCATTGTAATTTTAATAGTGCTATAATTTTTGCTTTTATCTATCATAGGACTTTTAAATAAATTAACAACAAAAAATAATACATGTAGCCAACACATGCAGCCTCTTATATTTACCCACTGCAGAAGGTGGAATTATAGCTTGAACCAAATCAGAGAAATGAAACAAAGAACTTCCCAGGAGAGGTGACGGTGTTGGTGAAGTGTCATGCACTTTAGAAAACTTCAATTAGTTTAGTAAAGATGGGACAGAGGGAGTGAGTTAGAGAGACATGAGGTGACACAGGGAAGCCAACAAGGGCCACATCACAAAGGACTGGGTGAGGCTTTCTATTTCTTTCCTGCAGGATGCTGATGGATCCATCACCTGAAACTGCCACAGTGAGTAAGAAGTGTGCCAGTTTGGCTTAGGGTTACAGCCCTAGCTGTTAGCATAGTGCCCAGCATAAAATGGGTGCTGAACAAATATTGACTAAATGAATAAGTGAAGGGACTTCTAAATGAGGCTGACTTTCAAATTCTGACATTGCCACCACCACTCTGCCACAGGTATTACAGTCTTGTCGTCTCCTTGCACTTCTGCCTCTGCATCCTCGTCATGGGCTGCACACCTCTGGAGGTCTGTGGTCTCCCTGTTGCTACCCAGGAGAGTGGAGCCTCTGTGAGGCAAGGCCTGCTCTTGGGAACTGTGTATGTGACTGCCCTATTTGAGATTTGATGACTCTTCTTATGGGAGGTAGGACTGATAATTATCAGTATTCCCTGTTTTTATAACCTCAAAGCAACTTTTCTGGAAAAACAGACAAGAAAGAGTTGAAGCAAAGAAGAGTCATTTAAACTAACTTTTGAATAATAGTTTGCCAGGGCCAGGGAGATAGCGTGGCTGTCTGAACACTTGCCTGGCAAGCACAAGGACCCAGGTTTGATCCCCAGTACCACATGCTCTGCCTGCCCGCTCCATGCTGGCCAATAAAACCAGGCATGATGGCATACATCTGCAATCCCAGAGCTGAAGAAGCTGACACAGGAGTATCACTATGAGTTCAAGCTGTGTAGTAAGAACCTATACCAAATATCTAAAAAAAAAATTGAAAAATTAATTTGGATTTGAAAAGTTTCAGGCTAACCCCACTACATAATTTCCTATAGTCTGAAGAATGTTGTTTGAATAGTTTTTATAATTTTAAATTATGTTACATTCATTTTCCAAGTGATCATTGTATTTACTAAGATAAAAATTTGTATTTCCTACTATCTTTAATTTTGAGGACCTTAAATAAGTCTTAAAAACAGAGAATCCATGTTGAAGATTATTACAGCTCTAGTCATGGGTTAGTGTGGTCACAAGGTCATTTAGAAGTTTAGGTACAATTGGTTAGGAATGCACAGCCCTGCTGCCACTTTACTTTCACTCTATTCTATGCAATAGTGAATATGAGAAAAGAGGAAAATGAAAAGGCAATTTCCACTGAATTGTAGGTTTAAAAACTGATGTAGGAAGTGTTACAAAAAAACCCTGTTTCCTTTAAATGTGGCTTATTGCTGTTTTAATATTTTATGGTTGCATTTTAACTTTTATTTCATAAATTAAAGATTAACAGTCATGACTAAACTGAAATATATTTTATCCACTTACAAAAAAATGCATTGACTAACACTAATTAAATTTGCTTAATCAAGCTTAACAATGCTACATGCTGTTACTCATCAGAAAGTAAGTACCATACGCATTTCCTAGTGCTCAATCTACAATACCAAAGGATTTATTTCTGTTGGGGTATCCAAGGGCTCAGCCATCTGTTATTTACTTTAATTTTTAATAAAAAGTTATTATTCATCTTTATTGTTAATCATATGCCTTCTGAACAAAACACATTTTATGATTATTGCTGTCATTTAACTGTACTACAGACAAAGACATAAAAGAAAATAGTTTGCAGTCAGTTGTACCACATTAACATTCACAAACACAGTAGTTTCAGTGGCAGGAAGACATAGGTGTTATGCAAGTATTACCTAATATCAAATTATACACAGTAGCATTTAACCACATTGGCCTGATGCTTCCAGTGCAATGAGTTTTTATTTTCACTAAAATAGGAAAATGTGATCACCATTAACACCTTAGAGGACAAGACAGAAGCTATGTCATTTTTTTTTGGTATGTTTAGCTCTTATTCATAGCTAATCATAGGTTGATTATTTTAACCCAGGCCCTGCAGATATACCAGATCAAGCAAGACTACAATTTGGTGATAGAATTGCCTTCAAGGTGCAGTGAGCACAAAGAAACAGAGACTGAGACAGGTCAGGTTCAGAATGGAGAGAGGTGAATGAAGTTTTAAGTAAAAAGATATTGTACATTAAAGATACTTAGTGGGAAATTGGAGTCCAATTTCTTCAATGATTATCTCCAGTGTCTTGATATGAAGCAAATCCTTCCAAGGTGACATTTTAAGATGGCTTATAATGCTGGCAAAGAGGGATATGATAATTATAACTTGAGCATTATGTGGGTAAGGATGAAATGCATAGCAACAGTGAAGATAAGAGTACCTAACCCATATTGAGCATTACCCAAAAGTAACCATCTTGGTTACTTTTCTCTTGTTGTTGAGACAAGATACCTGACACACAAAATTAAAGGAACAAAGGTTTATTTATCTTACAGTCTGTGGAAGTTTCAGTCCTCAAGTTTCATTCCTGGCTCCAAGGCAGGGTAGTATGATGAAGGGGAAGGACAGTTCAAGGCAGTGGAATATGCCAAGCGTAAGAAGAGCAAAAGGGGGAAGAACAAGGCTCTCTTCTTCCTTTATTTATTTATTTTTAAAAATTATGTATTTATTTATTTTGTGTGTGTGTGTGGCCAGTTCAGCCCACGGGGTGGGGGTGGGGGGGCTAGCTGGCATGTGGTGCTGGGGATTGAAGCGCGTTCCCTGTGCTTTTGCTTGGCTTAGCTTGTTCTAAGTAGGTGCCTTAGACCACTGGGCCATCTCACCAGCCCTCTTCTTCCTTTATATTGTAGGCGTCTACCCACCCTGGGAGAGTATAGCACTCCCACCATCTCCTGCCCTCCTTTTGCACAGGATGAGGATGTTTAAAAAATGAGGACCCTGGCCCCTGCTGAGTCACTTAGTTAATTTTCTAAAGTCCTCAAGTTGACACAATGAATCTGCCATTACCAAGTCCTGTCCTAGAGTGTACATAGCTGCCTTAGGCCTGTCCCCTAAATCCAAAGATGTACAACTGATGAGTTTCTTAGGTGAGCTTCTAAATTTCTTAAGTTGGCACAATGTAACAGCCATTAAACCCATATATCAGACACTGTTTTAGATGCCTGCTACATGTCATCATATCTTCATATGACCCTCGGAGATATCCACTTTCATACAGACTTTTCAGAAAAGGGGACAGAGTGAGGGTAGTTAAATTTCTCCAAGGTCATGTGATTTTTAGCTTTCAATTCTGAGTCTGGGTTCTCATTCACTTTGATATTCAAAGAAAGTAACATGAGGATGATAAACATGCTATCAGCTAACTTGTTTGATGCCTCTTAGAGAGCAACAATGTACTCCATAGGAGAGGCGTAGTGGCTACACATCTGAAAAGTGTTAAAGCTAAAATAAGTTTTAATAAAAGTCATTTAACAGGTAATATCCAGAGACTGTGAGAAAAAACTGAGTAATCTGGAATTCTGGAAAAAATAAAGGTGTGACACTAAATTTTAATCTGTTTTAGCAAATGGCCCTGGGTAGCTCCTTTTAGGAATGATTTGCTAATTAAACATATTTCAGTTCCTTCTTGCCTCAAAGAATTGAATGAGACAAGTCAAACAGTGCCAAGGTTTATTTGAAAAAGTGGGGATGAGAGAGAAATTGGCCCTGTAGAGCAATTTAGGGTCAAAGAAGAGAAGAAAAGAGAAAAGCAAAAATGAAAGTACGTCCCAGGTCTGGGAGATTAGGGATTGGCCTTCCTGAAGAAGCATGAAAGCCAGCTCCTCCTGGCGACTTGTGTCCTTATGTATAGTCACATCTCATGGTAATCTTTAAGCAGTTCTACATATGGGGTTCTGGAAGGCAAGAGCTGTGCAGACCCTGAGACCTGCCACACCTCTCTTCCCATCAGCCTAAGCTGCCTCCTATATTCTTTTTATTTTGTATTTTAGAGAAGGGTCCTCAGGGTATTCAGGGTCTCACTACTAGATTGGACTCGTAGTGATCCGCCTGTTTACAGCCTCCAGCACCACCACACCCAGTCTCAATTGCCCTCTCAGTGCACCCTGGGGGTGCTGAGCTATTTGGCTGGCCCCTTATGTTCTATTTTATAGGGGCCCAATGACTTCCCAGTTTTAGGGCAAGTATTTATTCTGAGGGGAGTAGATTTTCTAAACATTCATGGAAGAGGTTAACTTTGATAGTAAAGACCTGGCGATGATCATTGTCTATTACTGGAGATGTGAATAAGCTCAGGCTATTCTCTAAGTTTTCTGAGTCATGAGATATAAGACCTGTCCCAGAAGCCCATGTGCAGCATGGGTAGGGTAGAGTCATCACAGCACTCTAAAGAAGGAACACAGGGTGAGCCACAGCTATGTCTGTGGCTTCTTAGTGTGAACCCTCTGGACATCCCCCAGGGTTAGTCATACATGTGGAGAAACTGGAAGGTATGTCAATTATGAGTTTAATCATGCTCCATAGTGTCTTTAGTTATCTCAGCAAGAAGTGCAATTAAAGGTGCTTTGGAAAACCATTCCATTATAGAAACAATAACTGGGGAAATATTGCTAACTTATAGAGTCAGGATTTGATACTTGGTATGACAATATTCTTATACACTTTCATCATCTAAAAACAGATTTGATTAAACTTATTTCTGTGGGAAGATTCTGCAAATAGCAACTGAGCACAGTTGTAGGATAAGCGTAAGAGGAGAGAGTGGTGGGGGCCTGAGAGATGGCTCAGGGGGATAAGCATTTTCCTGGCAAGTGCAAAGGCCTGAGTTCAATCCCCAGTTCTGTCAGAGAGAGAAAGAGAAAGAGAGAAAGAGAGAGAGAGAGAGAGAGAGAGAGAGAGAGAGAGAGAGAGAGAGCTGCTAGAGCTGCTTCTTCAATGTGAGCATTGCAAGAGTATATAAAAATGCATAACATCATACATATATCATATCATATCATATCATATCATATCATATCATATCATATCATATCATATCATAATGCATGCCACCATTCCCCTGACCTTGTAGAGCTGATCATCAGCTAGGGAGGCTGGAGGTGCACAGATTATCATGTGAAACAAGTGTCGCATATGGCTGTCAATTGTTCTGAACTCTTACACAGGGAAACTTTCAAGTCCTACTCCACTCTTTGGAAAATCAGTCGTTTGGTGTTTTAGCTGCTATTTGTTGAACTTAAAATATCTTCTGTTTCTTTGATAGCTCACTTTGGGTTCCTATGACAAGAAGACTATTTTTAATTACTTTTTTCTATTATTCTGAGCCAGCTCCTTATTTTAACTTTCTGGGAAATAGAGAGCCACACAGAGTTGTCCATTTGTATTACAGTAGGCTCATGTTTGGGGAGATTGATAGTCATTGTTTCACCTGTTTTGCATTTAAACCACAACAAATTAACTTTAGGACGATAAAAAGTGTCCTGGATTAAGGGTCTTATTTTCAAGTGGTTTGGCACGTGGAAGCTTCTAGTATTGGAGAGAACCCTGCCTTCACTTAGTAGATGGGCTAGAAACTTTTTCTCCTAAGCATCTGGTTGAAAGCCTGGAAGGGAGTTGGGAAGCAAAATTTCTTTTTGAGATCAACATTTTGTTAATTAATGGCACACTTTCATCTAGATACAAGTAGGCTGCAATCAGAGTGATATCAGTGAAACTCTAGAGAGAAAGCTAAGTATATTTAGGGTTTGGGGCTTGAGGGTCAGAGGCCCAAGGAATTTGGATGGGGTAGTTGAGGTCAAAGCTTCAGGGAAGATGAGCACAGTTGATGAGTCTGTAAAGCTGGCTCTTCCAGCGTGAGGGAGACTGTAGGTGTGGGGTTAAGTTTCTGGATGGCCATCAGTTCGGATTGCTGAGAGCAGCATGGATTCTTGTTTCCAGATGGCATGTGTTTTACTGGGAAAGTGTTTCTAGGGTCAGGCCTGACACATCCATGGAGGATAAAAGCTTGGGCTGAGAGGAGGCTTAGGCTTCCATTCTGTCTTCATCATTTCCTAACTTGTGCTTCATGCTAGTAAGCACAAGTGTGTGCTTGAGTGTTTGAGACCCCAAATAGAAGCACATCAATGTACCCTCTTAGGATTGCTGTGTTAAATGAGATAATGTTATGGTTTGTGTGTAGACGTCCCCCCAAGTCTCATTCGGTCTTAGGTGAAGCATTTTAAGAAGTAGCTATATGTATGGTGTGTGATGCTGGGATTAAGGGTGATAAGTAGGAAATTCATCCACTAACTGGTTTGACGTAGTTCTGGCAGGTTCTAAGGGCGTGAGTGCTATTCACCCTTTGGGTGGGCAGCCTGCATACAATATAAGGGACAGGAAGAGTCTTGTCTTCCCTCCTTTGTTAATTTACCTACCCTGGGGGTGCCATGAACTGTTCTCTTCTAGGATTCCATTTTGCAGTGCCTCTCTGCCTTGGAGCCAGCCCACTATGGACTAAAACATCTCCAAACTGTGAGCTAAATAAAATAAATCTTTCCCTCTTTAACTTTAAACATTGAGTACTTTGTTTCACAAAAGTAACAGACAGATAATATAAACCTGCAAAAACCCTTTAAAATCCCATAAAACTTACTTGTTAGAATTACTATAATAATTTAAAGGTTTAATTACATGTTAAAATGGGAGAAAAGAAGTCAAAACATGCATATAACTTAAATAGAAATTTTTAGGATTTTACAGGGGTCCTCATGGTGCCCAACCCAGACTTCTTTCTTTCCAGAAAACTCAAAATTAATTGATGTTGATATGCAGGCAAGATACATTAATTTTCTTGTGTGTTTATTTACATGGGTCATTGGACATTAATAGTAAGGAAAACACCTCTTACCTTTTCATGCATAGCAAACAGAAAGCAAACCATTTAAAATGAGTTGAACGGGTTTCATTGTTTTCCATTTGAAGGGACAGGTGTTTGAATTTAAAGGCATGTTCTTATTAACTGTGTATGCATAAGGCCACAGAGGCATGCAAAAATGCAAAATTTGTCCCCTAACTTGGACTTTTGATTCCTTAAAAAAAACGATGCTTGTACCCAGAAAAGCAGCCTTTCTGGAAGGCAGTATATACAGATGTGGTTAAGTCAGTCAGCTTAGCTGTCGTTAACATTTATCAAGCATCTGAATATTAACTTCCTTTACAGCACCTGGAAGTGAGGAGAATTGGGATTGCTTAAGTATAATTAATTAGGTATCAATGTATGTGTTTGTTTATGTGTATTGAGACCTTTGCAGGTCCACATAATTTAAATCTCCAGCTTTGCTTATCCTCTTGATATTACTTTTTTTGGCTCTATGACTGATAAAATTCACTGATTTCCATTGGTATGGGAGCCTTTCACACGTGCTATTGGCTTTTGTTCTTTCTACAGCCCAGGGCTCATCTGAGTCACCCACAGAATTTTGGAATGTCTCTACTGACACTGAAAGCTAATAAGGAACCTGAGGCGCAAGATAATTTTCTCGGTTTTTTGCTCCAACATCTCCTTTCAAATTGGATGTCTGTTATATATACAATTTAGTAGTTGCCCTGTCCTGAGGAAAAATACAAATATGAAGCTGGAGCACTGCAGAATAATTAATTGACTGAGATGACATAGGTAAACCATGCAGCTTGGAAACAATCATGTGGAAAAACTCTGGCTAGATTTGTGCAAAAGGGAATATTAGGTTTTTAAATTGCACACTTATTTCCAGTTTCATAATTGGAAAGATTCTCACCCTGATTAAATATATATACTGATACCTGTGAACTAAGCTACTGCACTACAGATGGTAATTTGTAACAGTAGTTTCATGTTTGGAGTGCCTGTCATTCTGGTAGTCTGAATATGGGCGGCTTGTCATGACATGCCATTCACTGCCATGATGTCTCTTGGGTAAGTGGATGTTCAAGAAGAAGGGGTGATGAATGAAAGCAAGAGACAGGAAAAGAAATATTGTGGGACTGTCCTGCTTCAAGGTTGTATATGATGAGATTTTTGGACTTATGTGCAAGCATGAGAAGTATATAATTCTTTATCCTATTTTTAAAATATAATGTAATTTTTAAAGTGTTTTTATCATATTATGTAGGGACTTAAGGTTCAACATATCAATACTTGATGAAAAATTCCTGCTTCTTATTATGCCTAAGATGTTTGAAATGCAGTGAGATAGTGAGGTTAAGCTTAATAGCCTAAATCGTTTGATAATAACAATAAGCTTGTCTTCTGGATGGTTAACAACCTAGTTTGCAGACCAAAATTAGAGAAAAAGGAGGGCTACAAGGAATGCCAACATTTTGGCCCTAGCCTTCTAAGGTCAATTAAGACTCAGGACATATGAGAACTTGTACTGTAACGTCATGTACCTCGGTAGTGTCCCAAATTTTCTGATCAAGAAGATTATGGGGCCAAAGAGGAAAGTGATCGATGACGTAGAGTGTGCCTAAGGAGAGTCACATGGGGAGAAGACACTCTCTCAGGCTTTCACAGAGAGCACATTGGCCAAGCAATGGCTGTGACTCATCCACATGGCTGCCGCTGACAAAGGTTCTACAATCTGAGGTATAGGATCTCAGGATAAATCCTGAGGGCATTTCATTGACCTTCTCAGACCAAAAAGCTACAACTCTTGTTACATAGGTCCTGCTTTACCTTGGTCTTAACCATCCAGTAGAAAAGTATGAAGATGAAATATAGGAAATAAAGCCATGTTGTTATGTTGAACTGTGGGGGACTCAGGTCAATAATTTCTGACATTGCCAGTTAAACAGAAGACCCAATGCTATAATGGGCTACTGGACTCTTTTAGAATATTTTGCTGAGTTTACACACCTATAATATTCAATAATGGAACTTAGAAAAAATGGGGTATACCGATGAATGTCCATTTTGTATCTGTGTTTTCAAAGTGGTTAGGATAGATATATAGTTGCATTCTCTTAATGAATAGAATGATTTGTTCTAATGGTGTTTGTAAATAGGATCACAAGTCCACTTCTTGTACAGCAATTAACCGCTGAGAAGAATATATGCAGTGTATTATTTGTTGAAACTGTACTTCTGATTAGATTTGAAACTGTCTCATTGCTATCTGTTTATCAATAAAACTTTAAAAAAAATAAATTGCACACTTGATTATTTCCTGGTAACATAATAGAGTACATTTGTGAAATGGCAAATGAATCAGAGAGTTTGTAACTTAGGTGTATCCCAACAGATGAAAAGTTGCTTAATTCCTTTCAGAGAATATTAAATCACCCCTGTAGTCTGCTCTCTACCTCACCTTCCAGTGAAGTCAGTTCTTATTTGTCCTTGTAGGCTTTAGCATATTTGCTTTTGTCTCATTGAAGTCAGGCCAAAAGACAGGAGAATTTAGTTCTCCTTTTTATTCTAGCGCGCACTCCTCAAACTTTAATGTGCATACAAATCACCTTGAGGTCTGGTTAAAATGCAGACTGGGGTTCAATTGCTCATGAGGTCCTTGCTTCCTTCCCTCCATCTCCGGGGCACTGCTGGGCTGTGTGTTGGGCCGTGAGTAGCAGGATTCCAAAAGACCAAAAAGCAATCTGGATTATGAAAACTCAGATAGAGAATGCACATGCTCCGTTGGGGGAGCAAAGCATAAATGTGTGTCCTTAAGCAACTACTCTTTTTTAATGAGCAAAATATATTTATTGAGCCACTACCCTTTAGAAAGTAGATGCCTTAGTCTTTAAAGAATACTTGCATACTTCTGTATTAAAAAAATACTTTCTTGTGTTTCTTATATGCAGTTTAGAATACTTTGATTGAGGGATCTGTGGGGTACTGTAAGTTCAAATGCAGCTAGATATATTCCTTTAGCACAGTGTATCACTGAACGTCACTTTAGGATATAAGCAACCAGGATCGGTGTTACTGCTTGTCTCAGTCTCCTGTTGCTAACACAGGATACCTGACACAACTTAAAGGAGGAGAATTTTATTTACTTTTTTCTCTTTGTTGAGACAAAAATACCAAACATCCAAAGTTAAAAGAGAACATGTTTATTTAGCTCCCAGTTTCAGATATTTCAGTCCCTAATCAGCTGGTTCCAAGGCAAGAGTGGCTTGGCAGAGGGGCAATGCAGAGGAAGTAGTACATGGCAAGCAGAAGACAGGAAAAGCCAGCCAGGAACCTTAGCAGTGTCTTTCTGCCCCTTTTGTACTCTTATCTTGATCACTGGGTTTAGGGCAGGTCCAGATCAATCAATGAATTGACTTAAGTAATCATACACCCTTCATTCCAGTGTCACTATATGCTAGATTCAGTTACTCTTAAAAAAAAAAAACCCTAAGACTACACAAGGTTTTATAGAAACATCTAAACAAACCATAGCAGTTGTATTCTGACTTATGGTATTTACTTAGAAGCTTCAATCTATAGTCAGCTGACTCGAAGACAGGCAGCGTGCAGTGCAGGGAAGGTGCTCTCATCATGGTGATCAGAAAACAGAGAGAGAAGAGAGCCTTCCCCAGACTATGATCCCAGAGAGCCACCTGCAAACTGCCTCCTCATAGGCAGTACAGCTATGGATTCTTCTGGGGATTAACTGCTGATTTTACAGTGCCCCCATGACCCAGCTGCTTTCCTAAAGCTCCTCCCTTGAGTACAGGAAGCTTTGTGAGAACATGGTAAATTTTAATGCATACCGCTGCTCATATCCACCTTGGAGGGAGAAACAGAATTAGTCCATTGATAGTAAACCACACCTAGAGTCACAAGACTAGAGCAGAGGCGCTAACTTACTGTCTTAAATGGAGATTGATAATTGCATTTTATAGGTAGTCCTATATAAAAGTGTAATGAGATTGCATATGGACTTTGGCAACCAACTAAGGATAATTTTCAACGTGGTATAATGGGTTTGCCAGATATTTTTTCATGAATTCAAATTAAAAAATGTTTCCAAAAGATGCTTAAGCCTATGCTTCTTGTCCCTTTTTCCTTGAACTATCAAAACCATGTTTATAAGGCCAGGAATTTAGCTCAGTGGTATAGTGCCTGCTTGACAAGAGTGAGGTCCTGAGTTTGATTGCCAATTTAAAGACAAAGTTTGTAATATTTATGCCTCAGAATATTAAGATTATAACTGTAATTACTCCTTTTCCAAATATGAATAAAATTCTAATTCAGTGAGTTTCAGTGTTTTTCTCATATGGAAGAATGGAATGTTTTTAGAAAGCTTTGACATTTCTCTAAACATATTCTAGCCATCCTGGAAAATGCAGACTCTGCCAGTTTTTTTGAAATTTTTGAAATGATGTACCCAGGAGTGGAACAGTGACATGCAGGAGCTAACCCTTCCTGAATTTCTTTACTTACCTCAGGGGATTTCACCTCTTTGGCTTTCACAGTCCTGCCCCTCTTTAGCCCCCAGGTGCCACAAACAGCCAGCCCTCATCTGCAGATACTTGGAGACTTGACAGCGCAGAAGTAAGTCTGTGACAACGACTTAGTCAGCATAAAGGCTGCTGGTGTGCTTCCGCTGACCATAGCAAGTTTCCTTATGTGATTCTGATGCTAATGCATGTTCCATACATACAGACAGAGACAGAAGTCTACAAGGAAATTTGCTAGTGATGCAGAAAAACAGAGCAAGATTAAGAGGCCGACAGTATCATCTCTGTCTGTATCTCAAGGTGAGGCAGAGGGACACATCTGTGAGACGGCAGAGATCACAGAAGGGAATACATTTGTCTTTTGATTTCATAGAATGAAAACAGTGTTTGTTTTTCTACAGCTTTGGTCAGGATAAAAAAGATAAATGTACCTAAGGTTTGGGTGGGAGGAGGCTGAATAACAGATGTCCTTTTAGTTTTTGCCTCTCATGGGGGGGGGCACCTTTTTTCTGTTTCTTATTTTCTTGTTTCTTGGTTTGATTAACCTACCATCTAAGAGATTGTACTCAAAATGTAAGCATTAGTGGACACTGGATGGCATATTCTAATTGTAATGGAATACATTGCTTCTTAATGAATAAAGTTTTAAATCATATTTCCAAAAATGTATGCCTTCATAGTTGAGGGAAGTGAGTAAAACATCATGACTTATGCAAGACAATTTTTCCACTTTCCCACAAAGACAAGCATGATTATCAGAGAAAATTGTACAATATGATAATGTGAGAGGTCACCCTCTCTACTTACCTCCTGGCATCTGCCTGGGTCAGTTTGGCTGAGTCTACTGGGCAATGAAAGGGCCCTGAATTTTGATGTGAATTGCTCTGTCATCCAGCAGGTAGGAGAGCAAAGTAATTGGGACAGTTGCTTATTCTTTGTTCATTCTTCTATTTGCTATTTTATTTGTTAATGCATTTATTCTGATCTCCTTCTAAGAAACATTTGTTAAATGTTCTTTTTAAAATTAAATACTTTGCTAGAGATAGAGAAAAATAAGAAGTGTTACTTGTTTAAGGACCTCACTCAGGTGGAGGAAGGGACATATTGACATGTAATAATTCAGCAATGTAGCTATCTGGTACATGATAGAAGAGAACAGAAAAGGGTTCTGCCTGAGGGCTGGGGGTGAGGAGTTAGCAAAGACATGACACATAGGCCATGATGTAAGTTGAAATAATAGGTAACAATACACATCAAAAAGTTAACTGTGTCCTTCTTTTCTTTTAGGATAAATATTCTACAGAAATGACCAAAGTAGTATGTATCTATAATCACAATATTCTGGAAAGCTGAAGCAGAAGAATCGAGAGTTCACATCTATCCCTGGCCACTTAGTTACTTAGGAAGACTCTCTCTCAAAATATAAAAAAATAGAAAGAAAGAAATGGCTGTGAATGTAGCTTAGTAGATAGTGGGTTCAATTCTCAGTTCCAAACACACACACACACACACACACACACACACACACACACACACACGAGTGTGAGATCAAGAATGAGAGAGAGAGAGAACACATATATGAGTGTTACTTTATTTCAATATTATACAAAGACAAAAATGGTGTTTTCAACAATAAAGCACTGAATAGTTTTAAAAATCATGTTGTAGAAGGTAGACAGAAATGTTTATTTTATTGTCAGGTAAAAAAAGGCAGATTTGTACATTTTGATTCCAAGTATGAGTATATTTTTAAAGTACAAGTATAAAAATGAACATATGTTTATAGGAAGGATGAACAGAACAGAAGCATTTTATCTTTGCATTGGAGGATTATGAGGGATTATTTCACTTATTCTTTAGACTTCCCTAAATCTTCTGTCTTATGAATTATTTTGGTAGCCAAAAATAGATACTGAAGAGCAAAAGTAATCTTACTAACATATGAAAGCTTCTGGGATGCACAGTCATCGCCTGGAATTCAAGTTCTCCAATGATGCTATGTAGGGTGATTAGAAGAATTTAATTTAGTAGACTTCCTTTTCATCATCTTTCAAGTGTGTACTTTTTATTATATATAAATATAATATGCACTGATTCATTATTTTCTTACAATCTACATGTGCTCAACTACTATGTAATTTACCTCAATGATAAAGAAAAATGCATGATCTTTCCAGTATATCAAATCAAATAATTCTATCTCTTGGCTATGTCATTGTGGATTTTTTCCACTGTTTCTGTTTAAAAAATTAGACAAATTTCATAACAAAATGATAATAGAGTAGCAACAGATAATACACTTTGTTTCATTACCTTCAAAATTTTTATTCACGGTACAAGACAGACAAAACAATATTATCTTACAAAGAAGAAACAAACAGATATGGACACAACACTTTCTTTTCAATGAACTAAGAGAAACTAGTAGCATACATAAAATTATTAGCATACCCTTTAAATATTTTTGAAACAGTGGAGTGAGGGGCAAAACAGGAAGTGGGGAAAGGTTCAGATGGTTCCTGGAAATAACCATTAGTATCATGTTAACCATTAGTATCATGTTATCGCCATTAGATACAACAGGAGTGTGTCTATCTAAGTGGTTTTGGAACTTCTATGGGCTTTTAGGAAGCACTACTTCCTGGGATTAGTGTAGTCAGTGCCCCTGAGGATAGATGTTCTAAATCTTGTGAATGCCACTTATATAGCAGATAAGGGCTTTGTATATATGTTTAAGTTATGGATATTGAGATAGGATGCTTATTTGGGATTTTCTGCTATTCAATTTGACCTCAAGCATCATTATAAGAGAGAGCCTGGGAGAAATTTCACTTCAGTAAAGGGGATAGGATGAAAACAGAGATTTGAAGATGTGAATCTTGTGACTTTAATGGTGGAGTAAGGATTTCTGAGCCAAAGATGGCAGGTCTAGAAGCTGAAAAAGTAGACAGGAAATCAGCCTTGAGATGTCAGAGAGATCACAGCCCTGCTGCCATCTTAACTTTAGCCAAATGAAGCTGATTTCATACTTCCAGCCTCTGGGGCTAATAAAGAATAAACATGCATTTGTTTAAACCACTCAATGAGTCATGATTTATTATAGCAACAACAGAAAGCCAGAAAAAATAAGTTTTTCTGATTTTCACGTTTGTTTTTTATTCTATTTTTAATTTTTTTTTTTTACTTTTTAAACAGAGTAAAAAACAGTATTGGATCAGAAAAGATTACAAGTGATACAGAATTTCTCTTACAGCAATAGGAATTTCACAGTATTTGCTATAATGAATACTGTTATCTTCCCACCAGTTATAAATATTACCAGATATATACATGTGAAATTGGAAGGAGAAAAAAAGAAAGAAATGTATAAGAAATTAAGAAGAAAAAGAGTACCAACAATTGAAAAAGAGAGACCAAAAAATGAAGTATTATCTTGATCTATCTATCTATTTTTCTTTCTTTCTTTCTTTCTTTCTTTCTTTCTTTCTTTCTTTCTTTCTTTTTTTTCTTTCTTTTTTTTTAGGGAGGGGTCTACAGGGTGTTCAGGGTTTTACTACTAGATCACACTCATAGTGATTCATCTCTTTACAACTTCCTAAGAACTGTTGTTTTTTATTTTATTTTATTTTTTAACTACTTCGATAATTTATTTTATTTATTTAATACAGGGGCTCGCTATGCAGTTCAGACTCATACTGATCCCCTGTCTCAGCCTCCCCAGCACTAGGATTTTTTTTTCTTTTCGAAGTTTTATTGATAAACATATAGCAATGAGACAGTTTCAAATCAAATCGAAAGTACAGTTTCAACAAATAATACACTG
>NW_004524583.1:2503282-2528289 GCF_000260255.1 Octodon degus
GGCAGAGTGGTGTCGGGCGGCCCGAGGGGGTGGGAGAGGGTCCGGCCCACGCTGAGCCTGGGCTGGGACTCTGTTTTTTATTTTAAAGATGAAAAAATTAAAATAACAATAAAACAGAGTTTCAAAACAGGTTAGTAGGTGAGTTACAATAATAAAAATATTATGCATTAAAATTTTCAAAATTTTCATATATTTATAATTCAGCCACTGTCCCATAGAACCCTTGTGACCCTTCGTGCTATTCTTTCTATCTTTTTCATTCTTAATATTGAAATCTTGGATCTGGAGGTGTAGCTTGGAGGCACTGTTCCTGCCAGGCAAGCACAAGGCCCAGGGTTTGAGTCTCAATAGAAATAAGTAAATAAATAAGTAACATTGCAATTTCTTTAGGAACTGGCCCTCATTCTTTTTTTCTTTTGGCTTTCTGTCAAGGAAGGCCAACTGTGATGCTTATGGTCCCTTGAATTTCCATTGTTCAATAAATGCAAGACTTCATGGGAAGGCAAATGGCAATAGAATGAAAATATGACCTGCTAAGAATTATATTTAAAATGAAGACATTGGACCACATAACTCTGATGGTTTTCTTTTTCTCTCAATATTATGCAGTTGGAGAACACTTTCTATATCCCTTCATTTCAATCTTTGATACTATTTTGATAGTATTATAAATAACTATACATTTAGTTTCTAATCAATAGATACATTCTTTTAAAAAGATTATCTTTTATGCTTTAAAAATAATTTTTAATATTTATGATTTAATACTAAAAAACTGCAACATTGGACACTGCAGACATTGGCAATGTAATCTGAAGGCTGGGTAGTTTTATATTGCATATATTTCTATAACACAGCTGAGGTGAGGCTGGCTTGCGTCGATCTCTAACTGTGATGAGAACTGCTCCTTTCCGTGGCAATCATGTGTCTTAGAAGAGTCCTTTCCATGTGTTTGTATTTCTTCACCTCAATTAACTTCATCAAAACCATGAACTTGTATCTTTTGGCTTTGGTGTCCTGGAAAGAGGTTTCTACATTGTGGTTATTTAATGCCCCCTTTTAGATCAGTAAGAATCTCATTGCCCACCTTCCTCCAATGAAAGCATTCTATGAGAATGTAAGATTGTGCCCTTCCTTTTCTGGAGAACAGTAGAATGATCTCTGATGAAAACAAAAACACAACCATGAGTACTGTTTATATATTATAACCTCAAGCTGTTATCAAAATTATGGAGGAAAGAAGTGTTTTCAAATGCTTGGGATTGGGGCTGGGGATATAGCTCAGTGGAATAAGCACTTTGCCTGGCAAGCGCAAGGGCCTGAGTTCAATCCCCGGTTCCGGGGGAAAAAAAAAAAAGAATAAATTTAGGGCTGGAGAGATGGCTCAGTGGAATAAGCACTTGCCTGGCAAGCGCAAGGACCTGAGTTCAATCCCCGGTTCCACCAAAAAAAAAAAAAAAAAGAATGTTGTCTTCAAATGCTTGGGATAGTTCTTCCTCTGAAGTTTTTCTGCACTCCTCTTAAACCTGGCCAGCCTTTAGCCACAGAGCTCAGCATGCTCTGCTTTTATGATGCAGAGTGGACACTTGGGCGACAGTGTCTTGACTAGTCTTCCTGTCACTAAATAGTATTTTAGTTGGGTTGTACTGAGATATTCTAAGATTACATGAAACCATGGCATTTTCCAAGTGAATATCATTGAAACTGTTATGTTCCTCTAAAAAGGAAAATTTATTTCATAGCAAAAATGTTTAAGAAATGTATTCATTCCTCTAGGAGCTGTTTTGCTTTTATTTCCTTTTTTGTCTTTAAAAAGTGCGTGTCTGACTCCATTTTTACCTAGGCTACCAGGAAATTTAAGCCCATGTATGGATTGCTTTATTTTAGCAGATACTTAGATTTTTATGGCCAAAATTTAGCACTGTGAGGAGTTTCATCCTGCAGAGCAACCCAGCTCAGTTCTTTATGGCTATCTAGAGCACTAGCCAAAAAATCCGGGTGCTTATCTACACTTCAAAAGGGAGAGCATCACGAGGAACTGCTTACTGTGTCCCAGTAAGAGCAGGGAGAGGGTAGGTGCACATCAGTGTGTGCATTTGCTGGCCATCTGCTTATTTACTGCACTTACTTTGAATTTTGAAAAATTTCATTTAGAACGCCTGAGTTTTTAAAATTTCTTTTTAGCATTAATATCTGTGCAATTCTATATCAATTTCCCAATGCAATTGGTATCCTAAAGGATTTTTATATCACAGAATTAACTTTTCCAAAATTCTGGACTTGAAACATATAAAGCACATATATCCATTAGTAATACTTATGAATTCTCTAAAATAAAATAAAATAGTCTAAAATAAACCAAATCCATATTTTAAAATCAGTAAATGCTTTTCTTTTTCTAAGAAAAATAGAATTTTTGTTTATATTTTCCAATCTTTCTAATTCCCCATAACTGAAGAGAATGGATTATTATTTAGCATTTTTTTTTGGATTATTACTTAGATGAATTCTTTCTCTGCTGTGTCAGGGTTAAACCTGCCTCACTTTTTTCTAAGTGCTAATCTTGTGCTATGTGCCAAGAATTCAGGCCTAACTTCTGTTTTCACTGTTCC
This sequence comes from Octodon degus, assembly GCF_000260255.1. Taxonomy (NCBI): domain Eukaryota; kingdom Metazoa; phylum Chordata; class Mammalia; order Rodentia; family Octodontidae; genus Octodon; species Octodon degus. Next base: position 2,505,895 of record NW_004524583.1, read on the forward strand.
TGCCATTCTTGCTTCTTTGCACATCTAGCCTTGTTTTTATTTTTATTTTTTTTTTTTTTACAGAGAGCCTCATTATGCAGTTTGGACTCCTAGTGATCTTCCTGTCTCAACCTCTCTAGTGCTGGGATTACAGGTGTCCAATCACGCCTGGTTCCCGGATTGTCACAGCACACTGGGTTTTCTGGGCCCAGCAGGGCATGCGGAACCAGGGATCAAATTCAGGTCCTTGTGCTTGGCAGGCAGGCACTTATGTCGCTGAGCTAACTCCCCAGCCTGGGATCTGGACTTCTTGAGTCAGATCTCTTGATCTTTTCTTTACTGTAAGACAGAATGCAGAGTAGCTGTTCCTACAGAACGATGGACCATCTGTCACCAAATACTGTCCTGGGGCTGATAGTTTATTCACTCTTATTTTTCCTATTTCTCACTCTCTAGTTACCTGTTTTGGTTTGCAGGGATAGTTGCTTCCTCCATTCTTCTTACTGGCTGGTATGTTCACTAAATCAAGAAGCACTCTCTCTACGTCTTTTGTGTCCAATTCTATGTATGCATTTCAGATAGTAATTGGTAGTAAGTTGTTCTACTTTCCTATAATAGTGCAAGGTATAATTATCATTCTAAGAAATACTGAGTATTATATAAGCCTGCCTTGTTTATGGGTGGATAATATAGATATAATAAACAAATGGAAATGCACAAGCCTCCTGGAATCTAACAATAATTTATGCGGAGTAAACATTCTGCATTTCAATTGATGTCTTATCTGGTTTCCTTTTTTTATTCTTTCTCTTTTTCATTAGTATTCTTTCCTTTGCTCTTACTAATTGCTAAGACTAAGCTCTGTTCAGACCAATGGATTAGATTTATCTTCCTTATGAAATTGAGCCTTAAAAGAATCTTCATTTTTGGTGTCTCAGTGGCAGCTTGACTGTGTCTCTGTAGAGAAACTATGGAACTGGTTGCCCTACAAGATGATGACACCTTTTACTTGAAAATTTATAGTCAGAGCTAATTAATGCTGCTGATGGCTAGAGGCATTTCTCTTCTCATGGCAATTATGCTGAACTTGGTCAGCATGGTTGCTGGTTCAAGCCAGGAGGCTATTTTTTCTTAAAGCCACAAAAAACTGGATTCATTAAAACATTTTCAACCAGAAATTTAATAAAAAAGATGCCTTAACTTCTCATTAAACTTTGATGTGCTATTCCCTCAGGCTTGAGAGTTTGCTGTATTCTAAATCTCTGCTGGAAGAGCTACTGAAGTGTGCTTGACACAACCCGGGATTGCTGTGTAAAGGGCCGTTTGAATGGCCCTCTCTTTTTGGAGACCTGATTTTCAGAAGGTTTACTTTTTTTTTCCTAAATGAAGTGTGTGAGAAAAAACAAAACAAATCCTTTAACCAGTTTTAAGTGGCTGAGTCTCTCCCAAGCCCAGCTAGGTGACTATTAGCTTTTGAGAGGCATAAAATCTTACCACACTCCAAAATAGAGAGAGAAGGAGGAAGGGAGAGAGGAAAAAAAAGAGATAAAAAGAAAGAGAGACAGACAGACACAGATAGACAGACAGACAGACAGATAAGAGAAAAGAGAATAGACAACAATGTAAAGTCCAAAATTGAGAAATGAAGTCCACCCCAGCTATTTAAAACACCAGGGGCTGTCCAGGTTGGCTTCTGTAACCTTTGACAGAGTGATGTAAGAATCTGTCCAGTTCATTATCACTTCTTAAAAATGAAACTGGCCATGAAGGTCAAGTGCGCAGTGAACTTTCTTGGTGAAGAATCCTTTAAGAACAGAGCAGCAGTTTGTTCACTCAGCTTGCTTCAGTCCGAAGTTCCACTTTTGTTTCATGTAACCTTGGAATAAAGCCTGCAAATCTTGCCTCTTCCTTTCTTTTTACTTCTTTCACATTTGGGCATGTCAGAGAAGTTTTCCACTAAAGATATGTGTCTTTTGTTGTAGGAGCAAATCTGTTAGAGATTTGCTTTGAAGAGTACGAAATTCAATAAAATATGAATTGACTAAAAGAAAAGTGACTTAAAGGTGACTTTAAGGTCAATGTGCCAACTTGGTCAGTGACCAGCTCTTGCTGGTGTTGGTGCACTCTCAACTTACTTCCCAAGTCTTCATTACCTCAGAAATGCAAAATCCATGGAAGTCCACATGCCCTGGGTATATGCCTCCAGGAAGGTCACGGCCCACCTCTGCTGGGTCCACAAGAGCACATCCCCGAGGAGCACTTTTTCTTCGGGTTGGTGTTCAACACCACCAGAGGTGACTGAGTATGGTTCGAAGAAAATCACATTCATCTCTGAGACTATTTTACTTCCCTCCTGAGACTCATCAAATCTCTTTCATCCCTCTTCTTTCCTTCCCATCTCTGTCTTCGAGCAGTGTTGTTCTCTGGCTGATCAGAGTAGGTCATTCAGTTATCTGCTCAGGCTCTCTTTCTTCTCTTCCTGTTGTTGGATCTCTCAGTTTTAAATGCTGGTATAAATCAGAATCAGCCAGAGGTATCATTAAAGAAATTCAGGATAAAGTTTGTCTCTTGAGAAGAGGTATATTTGTAGAGGGCTAAATGCAAGAAAAGAATCAACTTAAAAATAGAGAAAATGCATAGACTTTGCACCAAAAAGAAATGCACATTGGAAATAAGCCACATCAAGAGATGGTCCATATCATTTGTCATTGGAGAAGTGCAAATTAAAAATCATAGCTATGTGTTAGTATGCATCTATTAGCATGGATAGATGACACATAATAACTTCAAATGCTGGCAAAATTGGAAAGAAATTCCATTATTCAGTTATTGTTGGTGAGAATGTGATATGATGCAGCCTTCTAGAGAATAAATTGAATGTTTATTTCAAAAATTAAAATGGATTTATCCTTCATCTTGGCAACTGTACTCAAGTATTTGTCCCCCCAAAATAAAGAGTTGTGTGCCTTAATGTGTAGAGAGCTATAGACAGACACAAAACAAGAATAGACTTGTACACATAGAAGTAGAAAACAAATATATCTAGTGATTGTACCAAAGTTAATATATTTGTTTTGACATTGAACCATTATTGGATAAAACATTAACTCAGAGGTAGGCTAAGAAAAGCATTATGGGCCTCAGAGATAACTCAATAGTGTAAGCACCTGCCTAGGCAAGTGCCAGGATCCAGGTTCAATCCCCAGTACCACATGCTGTGTGAACCCTGCCTCAGGCCCTCCTAGCCAACCACTAAGGCCAGGTATGGTGGCACACACCTGTCATCTCAGCACTGGGTGGCTGAAACAGGAGGATCATTACAAGTTCTAATTGTGTAGTGAGACCCTGTACCAAATACACAAAAAAAGAAAAACAAAGCATTTATGATTGTTCAGAACTCCGTAATTATTTTTTAATTAAGAGAAACATAGGGGCTGGCCTGAGAGCTCAGTGTTCTAAAGCACCTGCTTAGGTAGAGTGCAGCAGCCAGGGTTCCATCTCCAGCATGCCCTGCCTGTCCCACCCCTGGACACGCTGAGACTGCGATTGAGACTGGCTTGGTGGTACGCACCTATAGTTCCAGCACTTGGGAGGCTGAAAACAGGCAGATCACTATGAGTCCTGTCTACATAGTGAGACCCTGTGGACCCTATATCCCCTGTACTAAATGAATTAGAGAGAGAGAGAGAGAGAGAGAGAGAGAGAGAGAGAGAGAAAACAAATTAGGTACAGTGGAGATTGCAGGAGGAAGAAATTTTAATAGACAAATACAAAGTGTTAGAATTCATGAGGGGAAGCCATCATTGAAGACTAATTAACCAACATCCTCAGCGACTCTGCCTCAGATACCTAATTCCTAATTGACATGCAGACCTGCAATGAAATGAGTCTGTATGCTGTGCAGACTTAGTGGTTGCTTCTTAGGTATCATTTATATCACTAGATAGATGTGATTAAAGGTACCATGTGCATTTGAATTTTTAAAAAAACTTATTGCAGTAAAAACCTATTGTCATTTTCCCTCAAAATACACTATCACTTTGAATGCAGTTACCCGTTATCTTTGTCATTTTTTAAAGCAGTTTTGGAAATCTTACATGAGTATTTTTAGTTGCATTATGTAGCTGCCTCCATTGCTTAAATCAATTAAAAATGTGAATCTTTCATGTTCATTTGGCTTTGGGAAAAGTCAGAAGTCACATGGTACCTGTAAGGTGAATAAGGCAGATGAAGATACATTATGAAATTTTCATAAGCCTGCCTTCTTATTAGGTGATGCTCACAAGGAGTGTTCACCTAAATTTTGATCATATCTCAGAAAGACACTAGCTAAAGAAGACTCCCATAACTGCGTTTGAAAGTGACAAAAATAATGCAATAAGTCTGATTAAATCCAGGAGGAATATTTTGAAGAGGATCAATAACACTGTGTCTTTTACTGTAACAACTGTTTTGTTTTTATAAAAATCTAAACATTATATATTTTGACCATTACTTGTGGGTGTAGTATCTACTTTTTTAAAATTTATTTCTGTTATCTCAGTTAAACACTTCAAGAAGGCAAAAGAGTAACTGGTATTTATCTGGATTTCCTAGGATTCTTGATATATGCCTGTAATTTGGTGATATTCAGGAACTATTGATCAGTTTTTGAATATTGCTAATTACTAAGTTCAAAATCATTTTCATGAAAAGTTTTGTGATTTTTTTGATCTAATGTCACATTAGTAATGTCAAAAGATTTTTTTTTTCAGAGCTGGGGATTGAACTCAGACCCTTGCGCTTGCTAGGAAAACACTTTTTCTACTATGCCATCTTCCTGGCCTTGTCAAAATATTTTAATTCAGAGAACTAAATCCTGCTCATGAAACTCTGAAGCAGCCCAATATGTTAATAGAAATGATTGACTCAGTGCAGAAGCAATGACATCATCTTTTCTGATTAATTGACAGGCTTTGTAAATAGTTTTCAGAAAAGAGAATAACTATCATATTCTTATTTATGTCTTGTGAGTCATGACACTTAAGTTTCACATTCTGTCATTATCCAAAATTCCTCTTCCTGTGCTGTTATTTATTTTTTAATCAGAGAAGGATTTCTTGAATCAATTATAAGACTTCCAGGATGTATAGTCTTTTGTTTCTTATTAAGCAGAGTTTTCTGTAGTTACCAGTTTTAATTAAATTTAAATACTGTCAATATACAGGACAGCATACACATCACAAATGTTCATCTAAATATATACAAAATGAGCAGATCAGTTAAACACTGTTCTTATAAGGAAACACAGCATTACTGTCAGAGGATAAATTTGTCTTCATATTCTGTCTAGTCATTATTTACCTCTCTCCAAATATATCATTTTTCCTTAATGCTAGTTCCACAAATAGTTTTATGGTTTTTAAACTTTACATAAATATTTTATGCAAAATATTATATAAGTAGTGAATATATACTCTTTTTTTCTATCTTACTTTCAGTAATTTTATGTGTGTGAAGTGCACCCAAGTCGGTAAGTCAGTTCATTTATTGGTATTCTTGCATAGTATTCCTCATATGATTATGTTACTACTTACCTATTCTACTTTTTATGGAATTTTTGATCTTTCACATAAATGGTATGATCAACACTAATTGGAAAATTCACGTATATACCTTTGGCAAACATATTCATGGATTTCTTTGGGGCATATATCAAAGGGTTCAGTGGTGAGCTCCAACATTCACAGGCTTTATCAAACAGCCTTCCAACTTACACCTCCAGCAGTAGTGCTCTAGTTCACTTTAGTTTACTAGGTTCTGTCTGAGCCTTGGTAGTATGAGTATAAGTTATTCTGGTTGGTGTATTCCAGTGATATCTCAAAGTGCTTCAAGGAACATCTCCTGGAGGAAGCTGAAAAGTTTCTCATACCTAATTCTCATGATTTATTTCTAGTCCTCATCTTCCACCATCAATAAGTTTATAGCTAAATGTGATGTTGGGAGACAAAGCCTGGCTGAGCAGATGGATCACTGGGGGTGTGGCCTGGATCTCTCTATCACCCTTCTCTTCCTTTAGTGTCTCTCTGCTTCCTGTCTGCCACCCCATTAGCAACCTTCCTCTGCCACGTCCCTCTGCCATGCTGTTCTGCCTTGGAGTTACCTGAGTATGGACTGTGAGTCAGTAAAGGCTTTGCTCCTTTAATCTGTGGGTATTGTATATTGTGTCTCAGAGATGAGAGGAGTAACTCTCATGCTGATTCTGAAGTATTTTTTTTCTTCTTAAACAAGTGCTCATGTGGACATTGTTGGTGCTCAGCTTAGCACCCTTGAATGCTGTTCACTGTTTCTGAGTGACCTCCCAACTTTTGGCTGCAGCAGAGTCTCATGCTTGTACTTGCAACTCATTCCCTTCAGAGGACTGTCCTGAGATATCTAGAGCTTTCTTTTTCAGTTTCCTAATTTAGATTTTCTTGTACTGTCTTCTGCAGATTTTGAAATCTACTAATGCATCCCCAATAAAAGGAGTTAGGAAAGGTCTTTGCTTTTCCCAGCTTACAGAAGAATTTGGTAAGAATCAGTTTCTAGGACCAGGGAGGTAGATCAGCAGACTAAGTGCTTGCTTAGCCAAGCACAGGGACCAGGGTTTGATTCTTGGTACCACAGGTTGCACCAGCTCCACCCCTGGGTGCACTGAGCTGGCAATTGAGTCTGGGTATGGTGGTGCACGTCTGTAATCCCAGAGCTGGGGAGGCTGAAAACAGAAGGACTACTAGAAGTCAGAGCTGCATAGTGAGACCCTGTACAAAAATCAGTCAATCAATCAATCAATCAATCAATCAATCAATCAATCAAATCCATGGGGGAGATGGTTTTTAGCTGGAAAAAAATTACATAAAATGACTCTTTACAGCTTTAATCATAATTTTATGACATATCACCAATGGCTATAAGTCTTAAAATGGGTTCTCTGTGTCCTTCATGCAACGTGTGATGCACCTAAAAGCTATACAGAAACGACAGCATAAACACATCCATGTGCTCTAAGACACAAATTTATATAAAGACTTACAAAACTACTTTCTTAATACCACAAATGTAAATTTACTATGGAATAGGGAACAAATTTTTTAAAGAAAAAGTTCATACCACTTGACAGTGATAAAGTTGATGGTCTCTGGAATATTATTCCTCTCCCTTACACCGATGATTCTCTGGGATAGAAATTTGGAAGTATAAGAAAAGAATTTACGTATTAACAAAGTGATGCCATGATAGAGTGGAAAGGATGTGTCTTTGGAATTAAAAAGAGACATGAATTCAATCATAGGCCCAATCTCTCTTTAGATTACACTTTCTTGTGTAAGTCTTTCATTTACTCCCTGATTTTCGCTTTAATAACTATAAATTAGAAATAGTATAATTATGTTACAGCATGTATATGAAAAGTTAGTATAAAATCTACTTCTACTTAGTTTCATTAAAGCTTTGCAGTAAATAGCAAACACCTAAGTATGGAGACACTGGAGTAGTAAATGGAGAAGGAACCAGGAGAAAATATGCCTAGAATTCCCTAGCTAAGATGACAGTCACTGATTTTTTGTGGGGGGAGGGGATGGTTGGGGGAGGGTGACGCATACAAAAGCAAAACAGCAAGCCGTGGCGTGAGGCCCTCGTTCAGCGGCTCAGCACTCTTGCTCAAGTAGTGACCTTCTAGTCTTCCATCCGTACAGGCCTGCTCAACTTTTCATGTAGATCAATATCCTGGATCACATCAATTTGTCTCTTCTTTTGCTCCCCCAAGGAAAATGTGAGTTCTTCCAGGAAAAGGGCGTCCTGTAACAGTCAGCATAATATATCCACAGGCATAGCTGAGATTGTAAAATGCCTCTTTGATTATGGAACATTGAGAAATGAAAAAGTATTGAAACAAAGCTTAAAGATAATTGTTTCACAGGAAGAAAGTACTTGGTTCAGTGGTCAATAGTTCATTCAAAGGCATGTGTAACTTTTCTAACAAGAGGATGCGGTAGCTAGGATTAGTTTTTCTCTGTTGGTAAAAGAACCGTGCCTGTCAAATTAGGGTCCTTGCCCTCTTTCTCTTAAGAGCTCAGGAATTCATGGAGCCCTTGCAGGGAACTTCCATTGTCAAAAAGAAATGAAAAGGCCCTGTCAAGAGATACAGACTGTAAGTAAGACATCTGGTAGCTATTTTTGGTATTAGAAAGTTTTATTAAAATAAATTTTTCCTGGATGGATTTGTGCTCTACTCACCATGAAGTGTTTGATCTGGTCTCTGATCTCAGCAGAAAGTGATTATTGTGAAAATTCTTGCATTCCCTGTGAGTAAGAAAAACCAATGAACAGGCCTAATGTCTATGACAAAATGTCTCTTTTTTTTGATCTATCACAATTTCTGAATTCTGAAAGTCTTGTGGAATTACGGTACATATTTTTAAAGGTTCCTATTTTTATTTCAATTAACTTATCTAAATGAGAAATATACCAATAGACAACTAACTTGATATTAATTTATAATTTTTGAATAGTAGATTTTGGGTCCACTGGTTTATTTTTCTTAGGCATTAAAGCACTGGTCTGAAAAGTTTTATACAGAATTTAAGAGATGAGAATGACTTCATGTGAAGGCCAAAATCAAGAAACTTGGAACCTGAAGTATTTTGGACACAAAAAAGGATGATGAAAAGAGAGCCTAAAAAGACTTCAGAAGAATTTATGTTTCCTGCCTGTGACTATTTTCTTTAAATTTAAATATGTCTCTGGCCAGAAAGTACATTTTCTGAGTTTTTAAAACTAGAACTGGAACAAAACAATTCTGCACACTGCTTGAGTAACGATCATTAGTTCAAATGTCTGCAAGGACTGGACAGGTGGCTCAGAAGAGTGATCTTGTGGGGAGCCCTCTTATTTGACTGTGTAAGATTGCTCTAAGTATTAAAATAGCTAGTGAACCAGGTCACAAGGCCTACTTTTAATAACTATTATTTTGCTTGGATAGGGCAATGCCTTTAAAATCCAATAAGCATAGATTTTTTTTTCTGAGCTGAAGGAAAAATTTCACAAGTCACCCCTACTTTTTGAAAGTCAATATTCATGGTATTGGATGTTAGAACAGGAAGAACTAAATCAATGGCTCTTTGCTTGATTTAATACCTAAGCAAATTTAAAGCATTTTCATTAAGAGTCTACCATGTAGTCAGATATCTTAAGTGTGGCTTTGGTTAGACACAATATAAGAGCATATGATACTGTAATTAAGAAGGAAAAACATTATTTTAGAAACTAGTGTGCTTGAATGTATGATGTGCACCCAGGCTTTTAAGGAAAGTTGGCACACGTGAGTGTTTATATTGTATGAGGCAGCATTTTCAGTAGGTTTCAAAATACCTTTGCATTGCTTCCCTGCAGGCATATGCAACTTTACCAGTTTCTTTCTTTCTTTCTTTCTTTCTTTCTTTCTTTCTTTCTTTCTTTCTTTCTTTCTTTCTTTCTTTCTTTCTTTCTTTCTTTTTTTTCTCATTTGAAGTATCATGCAACATACCCGTAGCTATATGAGATATGTAAAGATTTAGTAGCATTACCCAAGACCAACAGAAATTTTCAATGGAAAAACTATTCTAATGTAAATATTTTAAGGTATTCTTCATGCACTTCCTAAATTATTCCTCTACACTAAAATTATTTCTCATGTTCCCAGAATACAGAAAATTTCATAGAACTCTTTCAATTCCATGGTTACATCTCTTTTTAATCAAGGATTAACTTTTATAATGTTTTTAATATTACTGATAAATCTATTGAAGTTATTCTCTTCCCAAATATTCTTTTCTTACTGCCAAATTTTGCATGGAGAATATAGTGGTTAACATTGCAATTAAAAAGTCATCCTTAAATTTGAATATTATATGTAGAGACTCCGATAGTAATTCATTGCGGTCATTTTGTGCTAATTTGTTGGTTTGAATGCTCCAATTTGTCATGTGTAAATGTAGAAATCTGCACCACAAATTTTAAATTGTTGTGATAACATTGTTTTTTGTGACTAAAGCTACAATCTCAGATGTGTTGTTGAAGTAACCATCAGATTAAGAGCATCCTTAACTGGACATTGACATCCTTGAAAGGTGGTCTGGCTTGAACTTTCAACTTTGTGTTTTAACTTTGCTGTATGTGAATTTCACTATTTATAAGGTTAATTTTGGTGCTAATCACTAATAAATTCTAAGAAATTATTTTTCTGAAAGGTAAAGGCATCTAAATAAAAAAAAATCAAAATCTTCTAATGAGTGTGAGGCGATCCTAATGAAGTAGGTGAATGGGTTTCTTTTCTGGGACTACTGAATTTTGAACATTGTATTACCATTTGTTGCAGTGATTTTTCACGAAATCTCATGGCTCTGCCAAATGTGAAAGTGTGGTGATATTAAATTTCTCCAGATCCCAAGTTAACTTAGTGTCAAGACTTCCAATTCTGGCACTTAACAAATCCAGATGGGCTGGAGAATTTCAAAAATTTTAACATTTTATGACCTTCTATGGTTGAAAGAGAATTGGACTAGAAGCCAGAATCTGTGGGTTCTGGTCTTGGCTCTGTCAGTAACCAGCTGTGTAATTTTGGACAAGTTAATTTTTTTTTCTATGAGCCAAGATTTTCTCAATTACAAAATAAAGAAGCTAGGTTACATGATTTCACAGGTCCTTTCCAATCTAATTCTACTTTAGCAAGTTGTCTCTGGGTTCAAATCAAACATCATCCACTAGCTAAGCACAAATAGGAAAATTAATTTGTTTGTTTCTCTGTTTTATTACTGCTAAAATGAGCATAATAATAGCATAATATGAGGAATATATGAATCAATTAATGAAGAGATTAGTACGTAATTAGTGCTTAATAAAGGTAGCTATTTCTATTGTGCCTTAGTCTAGGAAGTCGAATACAAACAATTCCTGTTTTACAATGAAAAAGAGTCACCACTGAAATGGTGAGAGTCCCACACTCTGTAGAATTCATACTGCGAAATTTCAGTGTTCATCTTTTCTTGGGCTATTTCTGGGCAGGAGTGAGGTCATCAGTCATTGTGGCTTATAATCTTCACTGACCATGTAACTTCCTAAGAAGTAATTTAATTTTTAAAGAAACTGCATGCTTTACAGCTTCCTCCTATAAAAATTTGAAGGAAATTAATAATAATCTGAAGAAATTAAAGCTTTTAGGAAGCTGTTCAAGCAAGAAAATGATTACACCCTCGTGATTTTGATGTTCTTAAGCACATTTCTTTGCTAGGGTTCTGTTACAGTAGTTAGGTCTCCATTGCAAAGAGTTATGGAAAGGGGGTGGCTATCAGCATGAATGGAGCTGAGCACCTTTAAAATTTTGGACTAAATATGTTTGCACTTTGAATTTATTCTAAAATAACTTTTCTGGGTAGGAATTTAGCTCAATGGTGCAGCACCTGCCTGGCAGTTGTGAGGTCCTGAGTTTGATTCCCAGAAACCCACACACACATACCAAAAAAGAAAACACATAATTAATAAAATAACTTTGCTTTTATTAAAAGTAATATGTAATTACTTTAGTGTGATAGTCAATTGTACAGCTAATATAAATGTTACAGACATGTTTCTCTGACTCTCAGGAAGAAACCCAGAACATTTTCTGTCTCTATTTCCATCATAGTTATCTACCTGGATTTGTATGGAGCAAAGACGCAAGCACAGCGTAGAAAACATTTGGGGATATGAATATTCCACATGACATGACATGGAAGAATCCTTTCTTGGGGCAGAAAGCTGTAGTCCCCTCTTATTTCTTTACAACTCTCAGCTCCTAAAAGTCAATGATTTTTTACTATTTTTCTGATTAGTTTATCCAGAGGTTGCCTCAATATCTTTATGAACCATGCTGATATAGCTGCTGCTTAATACACAGACTTTAGAAATTACAATACATTTAAAATTGTCTCCTAATACATGGGATGCAAAATTCTCATTTATCCATAGTACTCCCTTATTCAGACTTAGAGATAGAGATAGAGATATAGAAAGAGACAGAGATGATAGACACAGAGATATACATAGAGAGAGAGAGAGACATAGAGAGCTAGATATATGTGTGGATGTATTCTCTATTACTCTACTTCAACTTTTACCTAAAATTTTTAAACATTTATTTTTATTCTATCATTTGTATAGACCACTTTGTTCTTCACCCTGGAAGATGGAAGCATATCCTCCTCACTACTGTCATCATTTCTCCCTGGAAACTTATAATAGTGTATACGTCCAAGGTCACATAACTGAATATGGGCATCTTGCGATTAGTAATAGATTGATTTTAAAAGATGAAGAAGAAAAAATATGTTTCAACCATTGCGAGAAATACTGTTAACTGCCCAGTGAAGCAGTGTAATATGATTGCACATTATTTTCTATGTTTCTAATGTTACAATGCTGTGGCCAACAAATATACCAATCTTCAAATCAAGTTCATCATCTTAGCATATAATTTATAATGCATTAGAAATCCTCCTTCTGTGCTATAGCTTGACTTCTACTTGCCTGTTTTCTGCACTTGTGTTTTTTTTCCTTCCTGGAGTTTCAACTGCTTTATTTTATTCTTTATTTGGTCTTTACAGCTTACAAAAATTTTCTAAGTATCCTGGAGAAATATCAGATAGCTGATATTCCTTTGTCAGAGATATGGGGCTACTTCCTTAATCATCATATGTGTATGACAGTGTGAAAATTAGCTGCTTTATTGCTGTAGTAACTGGATTTTTGAAGACTAGGGATCAGGGCTTTTAAAAAGATACCAGAATAATGCTTGAATTCTGGGTTTCCCCTTACATCCTGTTACCAAGACAACAGAACACTGTCTCAATTCCGTGGACACCAATACCACTTTGCCTGTCAAAAAGTCATCTTATACTTCTGAGCCACCCATTTTTGTGAATTTGAAGAGGAAAATGAATTCCAGAATATATCCTAGAAATTTTGACATCAGAGCCAGGGTGCTGTTAGTTCACAGGGCAGTTTGATCAGTTTTGTCACTTGAGACATCTGAACTTTAATTACTTTGGACACAACCTTGGAAAGCCTATTTATTTGTGATCTCTGAGGTATTTGGTTCATCTTGTATCCTTCTAGAATACCAAATTGAATGATCTCTGAGAAGATGGTGATGAATGAGATAAAGATCACAGCTGGCTGATGCATAATTGCCACTTGATTCGAGGGATAGTTAAACATATTTTAAACTGCCAGATGGTGCGTGCATCCGACAGATATGTAGTGGAATCACTGGATATAGCAACACTGACTGTTTCCTGCCTGCAGTGATGTGGGTGGTGGTGGTTGTGCATGGGCTTAAAGATATTCTAAAAACCTTTCAAAATGTAAAAGCTAAGACAAGATCTGATCCTGCTGATTTTTAATTAAAAGATGTTATAGCTTCTGCTTCTCAATATGCCCTGTGATATTCAGCATGGGTGCAGACATTCCTGGTCCTTTCTGTGGGAGGATCCTTTCCTGACAATGATTTATTTTTCATGGTCAAATAGCAAATGTGGGAAAGAACATACATAGCACAGCAGAGAGAAAGACTTAACATAGCTGACTGCTAAATTGATGTATATGGTAGGAATGACAGAGAAAAGATCCAGAACACTCTAGAATCCAATAAACTCCTACACAAAATGTGTCTACAATAAAATTCTAAAAATAGAATAGTTTCCTTCCTCTCTGAGTAGTTTCAATGCAATTTTACTGAGTCAATAACTATTTGGATCTCCAGGTTTCGATTTATTCAGGGCTTCATGGATCATTATGATGGAAGGTGACAATGGGTCCTGAGTTCACTTTGGTAAGGAGAGAAAAGGTGGATGTTTCTTGCACTGAGGCCATGGAGTTGTCAGTCCTGATATTGTCAGTTAAGCTGTTCTCTTGCAAGTGGCTCAATTCCACATAAAATGCCTTCTAGTTAAAGAAAAGTTAAGTGGAATAAGGTTAGGAAATCAAATGCCCTGGGCTGCCTTAAGCATAGAAGCAACAGAGTAGAATAGAATTTTCTTCCAAAGGTCAAGTAAATTAATAATGTTTTCTAGGCAGTGTGCAAGATTATTCATTTTTATTTAGCCTGGAGGGCTCAGTCCCTCTTTTTGCATATCTGAGGGACTTTTTTGTGAAAAAGGGACTTGATTTATTATGTGTAGCTTCAAGGAGCAAAAGTCGGCCCCATGGGCAGCTGCTGAAAGTCTCAGAGTCAAATAAATGTCTTGTTTTGAGCACATTTGAAAGATCAAAGGAAGTCTTTTATGAAGCAAGATAGTCCCTAGTTTTATTTTCATTTTCATTTTCTCTGATTTTTTTCTTTTGCTTAATTTGAATTTAATTTTAGCCCATTTAACTGTGTGTATTTTCCTAAGCAATGACATAAAGCACTAGGTAAATAAATGAGAATATAAGTCATCAATGAATGAAACTCACAGCAGAGCAGATTTTCACTTGGTACTAGAAGAGGGCCCCAAACTTAGTGGCAGTCCTGCAGGCTAATTGGAGATTACCACTCAGTATGTCATTGCCACAATGATAAAGATACTACGAATTATGTCATTGGTGGAGGACATGTATTTAGCAGTATCATGATGAGGTAAGGTTGTTTTTGTTTTTGGCCCTATTTCCTATAAGTATATGGGCTAAGAAGGATTATAAAAAGAGGAATCTAAAGAAAAGATACATCACAAACATTCCTTCTTGGACACCATCGCTAATTTGTGTTGCTTTTGCTAAAGATGGAAGGATAAAAATGACTTTTTCAGTTTCCTCTAAACTGCCTGGATAACAATCACGAATGATTATGCTTAGAGTTCTGAAGCCAGCTGCTTTACAGGGAACATGCTTCCCATCAGCTCATTTAGGTTGTAGGCTGAAATGGAGGCAGAAAAATTGGAAAGACTTGGCCACCACCAAGGCAGCCAATCAGCAGCTAGGATAAGAAATATATTTTGGCTTCCGGTCATGCAGGGTAATTTGCCATTCACCAGAAGATGCTCATGATGACACGGACTAAGGTGTGGTCCAGTTGTAGCTGGATGCACATCTAAGAGGATGGTTTTGATAAGTGGTTTTTAAAACAAGCTGAATTCAAATACTTTACAATTGGTGCTAATGGAAGAAGGCAGTCTTATTGTAGACTGACATTCAGTGGGCTATACACATTGTCCACATAGAGCCACTAGGAGAGATACAGTTTAAAAAGAAATGCAATGTGAGCCTTACCTGAGATGTAATCGTAATGTAATCCTCACATAATTATAGTATTTTCTGATACTCCTTTTTGAGATACAAACCTATTTTTCATCCCATCAGGCCTTCCTGTTTTCCATTACTTGTGAGTTAATAACTAGTATATGAACCTCCCACTTTATTGAGAGAGAATTTAGAGAAATATAGCAGCCATATCCTGGGGAAAGAGGTTGTATTAGACAGGCCAAGACTAAAAAGGTGTGCTCATGTGAATTTGTGGCATGTGCAGAGGAGTCATGAGACTGCGGTATGAAAATCTGGCCCAGAATGCAGACGAGAAAACAAAAGAATTGCTTTGAGTTTTGAAAGTATTATGAAGTCCACTAAATAGGACTATCAGAATATAATTGCAACAAGAGATGCATTTGCAAATATAAGTTTTGAAGTCAAGAAGTATGGCATAGTTACAGATAATGAGACATACATCTTTTAAACAATCAATTTTCTTCTAAAGTCCAAATGCTGAGAATAGTCAACCCACATAAATCAGAGATACTTGTTTTTTTGTTTTTAATTCTTTCCCCACCATGCTTGTTTAATGATGAGACTTTCAGAGAATACTCTATCTAGGGTAGAATTTAGATTGGAGTTATATTCTCCAGTGACATAAACATGCTACTCTGTAATTTGAACCATCATCGCAATATGATTTTTAAAATCCAGTAAATTTAGAAAACATGTAAGAGAGAAGGTTTATTCGTGATACCTGTTAGTGACATATCACTAAGAAACTCCAAATCTGCTAGGTATCTGGGGGAGTTGTGTTCTCTAAAATCAAAGAATGAATTTTTAGGAACACTGGAAGTTAAGAGTGGAATATATTTATGGAGGAAAAGAAAGCTTTTGTCTGAGAGACAGAAGGGGACCCAAGTGGGTTGCCAAGGAACCTACCTTTTCTAGGGATTTTTATAGAACAAATCCCTGACATGAGGTGGGTCCTAGTTGGGAAACAAGAGAAATCGCAAGAAGGACATGAAGTGCAACAGAACTATGGCCCACCAATAAGCTTACAAGCATAATGGCTCAGATAAAATTGATCAAATTGGGATCAAATAGGGAAGTGTGCCTTGTAGTAAGCAGACATGAGTACAGAACAGGGGCCTTTCCTGTAGGGGGGTGGGTTAGTGACTCTTCCCCAGGTTTGTTTGTTTTTTTTTTGGTTATTTAGTACTAGGTCTATAGCGTCTCACTACGTGGATCTGACTTGTTGTGATTCTTCTGTTTTCAGCCTCCCAAGCACTAGGATTACAGGTGCGCACCATTAGGCAGACACAATTGTGTCTCAACGTACCCCGGGGCAAGGCCAGCATGGCACACTGTGGGTAGAACTCTTCCTAAGCAGGCGCTTTAGTCTGATGAGCTATCTGGCTGGCCCTGAGACTCATTTTTGAGACCAAAGAAATTTCTCTTTTAGGGTTACAAATAAAGGAATGAATGGTACTGTCCACTGTGAGCATCTTCTTTTATTTTTGTATCTTTATCCATCTTAGCTTATAAAGAGTTTTAGTGCTTGTAACAACTCAGCTTTTCTTTTAAAACTAGGACTATTAGGGCTATAACTGAGGTTATTGCCATCATGAAAATACTGTGTTTTCTATGAAGTTAAAAAAAATATACTGTTCATGTTCTTGTTTTTGTCTCCTTTGCTGTGTGATTGTGATTTTTTATTTTAATTTTTATAGTCTAAATTTCTTCATGTTGGTGCTGGGGAGATGGCTCAGCAACATAAGTGCTTGGCAAGTGTAAGGTCTTAAGGTCTATCCCCAGTACCAAAAATAAATGAATAAATAAATAAGACAAGATAAATATTTTTATGTTTCTAATGTGTCATGGTTTGAGTGTTGCAAGAGGAACAATACAATATAGGACACATATTTCATAAGATTATTTATTACAATCACTCAAAGAATCATACACAAAAAGAGTGAAGGAGATCAGTACATACACTAAAGACCAAAGAATCTGGGTGAGGGAAAGAATCCCAGAGTGATGCCCTGCATGAGTCCAATTTAAGGCCTAGAGCTCATATCAATACTTCCCACAAGTCCAACAAGAGGCCTGGAGCCCACAACCATGGCTCATGAAGGCCTGTCTCACAGATCTGTGGTGGGAAGGTTCAAAGGTCAGTGGTAGAAGCTAGAAAGTCTGTGCCAGCAAAATGAAGGATCTGTTAGCAGGCTGAGGGATTTGATCTGGAGCCAGAAACAATGATCAAGAGAAAAACCAAAGCTTCCCCCAAAAGTATCACAGCCATCCTCAGCAACAGTGAGGTCCTGAGCTCCTCTGATGATGAGGCAAACTGAGTTCTCATCAGGAAAGTCAACACAACAAGCTTTTCCAAGAGACTGAGAAGTGGACCATCCTCCTGTCAGGAGCTAGGAAGCCATGCTCAAAGTGAGGACCAGAGCTCCCCAAAATGAACTGCAGCCATCCTTGGTGAAAACAAAATCCTGAGCTCTTCCACTCTTGAGACCAACCAAGTTCACCAGGAAAGCCAGCACGACAGAGTCCTGCAGCAGAATATCCCAAGAGAATCAGTAGCTTTCACCACCTTCAGCAGCCTCTTATGCTACTGGCAACAATCCTCATGTGGGTCTCCCAAACCCAGCACTACACTAGTTCAAATTGTAACAAATTGACCACCAGTTGGCAATCCACAGTTGAAGTACAAACACTTACATGGGGAATACATGTGATCAACCATTTGTTTGTGTGTGTGTGTGTGTGTGTGTGTGTGTGTGTGTGTTATTGCATGGTGTTTACCCTTCAGAGTTTCTGCCATTTGGTCTTGAAAAGATGCACACAAGGTACACACTTCATACTCCTTAGTTTGTGTTTTATCATGTGAATCATTCTGGTGTGGAAGTGAGGACCGATAAGCCACTGTGCCAGTTCTAAGGTAAAACCTTAAAGGAATTTGGATCTTCCTTTTTCACCCTTCTGTGACCTGCAAGGACAAGAGCATACTCAGGAAGCATGCTTTTCCTTTTCCTTTCACTTTGCAATATTTAGAATGAGACAACAATATGAATGCAGTAATTATTGTAGCTTATCTACTAGCCTGTTTTGAACCTGTTTCATTGCTATTTTTTCTCATTAAAATGAATTTAAAATTAAAAAAAAAATATTTAGAATGAATATATATGAAGAAGTTTTGAAGTTCTAGATTTCAGCCTAAAGCAGAGATGCCCTTGGGAACTTGCAGACCCATGGTTGAGAAAAGAAGATCCATGGTCTTGTGCGTCAGTAGGTTTGGTACGCAGAATCATTTCAGTAGCAAAATTGATAACGCATTATGCAATACGTCTGGGGCAGTAGGTGTGCAAAAGCACTAGAGCTCCCTTTAAATATGGTGTCATTGTGACTGTTTAAATTCATATCATAGATCATTTGGAGGAGGTATAGGTGGTGATGATCAGTAAATATGTGTACACTGTTACAGGAGTGGTGGTGCACCCATCATGAAAGTTTTGGAGAAAAGCACAAAGAAGAACATAGGAAAGAATACGAGAGATGTGTGTGTGGTGGTGGGATTTAGAGGATTTTCCAAAAGAATTCCTCTTACAGAAAAGGACAAGTAAGGAAAATATTTAAAGGAAGGAAAAGAGGTGATTCATTGCATATTAAAAAATGTAATTTTAAAACTGTTTTACCCAGATTTCACTTAGCTTGCTATGGTGCTGTCATGGTAGCATAGAGAATTTCAGGGCGAGTTTATAAGCTCACTAGGATGGGAAGACACACAGGTGTGGGTTGACACAGTACCTGTTGTGTTCAAGAGGCATAAAAGCAAATGAGAAAATATTTACAAAGAATCTAGCCTGAGCCTGGCACATAGCAAATGCCTAAT
Organism: Octodon degus; assembly: GCF_000260255.1. NCBI lineage: Eukaryota > Metazoa > Chordata > Mammalia > Rodentia > Octodontidae > Octodon > Octodon degus. The sequence goes on from NW_004524583.1 coordinate 2,525,027, forward strand.
GAACTGCTTGCTTTTCTCTTGCCTTGACCCAAAAATGCTAGCACTTTTTCCTCAACCAGGGTTATAGTTTCTTCTTATCCCCATTTGCTGTGACACCTTGAAGGTAGACTGACATTTTACTAATAGTTGTATCCTCTGCAGATTGTAGGAGACACAAGAATGTGTCAAAAACACTTTTTTTCTTCTAAGGATAAAAGCTGAAGGTGACAGCCCAAAAGCTTCTCATACACTTCCTGGCTTCGACAGTGGACACATTTTTAAAGATTCATTCTTGACTGTTTCTGTTAGCCTTGTTTTTGACACATGCTATTGGGAACTTGTGGTTTCTGATGCTGAGTTTTAACTTCTTGTCAAAAAAAATTCTATTCATTAGGAAGAAAAAGCCTTTAAATAAATACAAGATTTATTTGCTTGATTGATTTATTTGTTTTTTTTTTAAACCCAGAAGTAAACAGAGATAAGGAATATTGTATTTTTGAGTCTGGTGAATTTCCAAAAGAGAAGGCAGGAACTATGAGCCTTGCCTTATCTAGATCCTATAAAATGCCTTATAGAATACAGATTAGGATTTGCCCAAACCATGAGCTAGAGTTTCCACGGGACAGGAAGCATATAAGGTATTCTGCATTCTTTCGGAGTACAGTCTGTGAAGGGGAGTTGAGAGACCCACACAAACCAAAACTCAGAAAATGAAGGCCATAATGCTATAAATGACATGCAAGTGGAAAAATACTTTGTATTCTGCAAGGTCCCAGAGAAATAATGTGCTTGTAGCCAAAGACAGTCAGAAAAAGAAAATAAATGAGCACACTGAGAAAATTATCTAGAATCAGGTGTGGAAATTTTCAGTCTTAAATATGTACCTGATTAGGAGGGAGTTGAGAGACTACACGGTCAATATGAAATAGCATTTTCTGCATACTTTATTTGCTGACCTGAGGTGTTGGTGAGTTCTTCAGAATTACTCCAAGCCTCACCACATGCTAGATTTTTTTTCTGAATTTCATAGAAACAATGTAAATCAACATGTCTTATCAAAGTGATAGAAACATGACAATAGTTCATATATTACATGTTGTTTTCTTTAAAGTAGTTGCTCAGGGTACAAGATATGGGCATAAAATGTCTCCAGTGAATATTAGCACAAATTTTCCTTTTAAATGAACTAAGGAACACTAATAGCATAATTGACTTGCATAGCTTCCCTTTTCTTTACTGTACTTCCACCTTTCTCCCATCCTAGGACCCTTTTCCCTTTGAACAATTTCTTCCATTTCATAATATCTATTGTACATTTTAGACCTTACTTACACTTTCAGTTTCTCATACTAGAGAGGCAATATGTTATGTAAGACTCAATTTGTATCCATTTACCCATAAGCATTTCAAATTTATTCTTCTTTATGGTCCAGTAATATTCCAATGTATAAAATAACACATCTTTTTTATCCATTATTCATTTGTTGGGCATTTGAATTATTTCCGAGATTTAGCTATTACAAATTTTGCTGTTATAAATATGTGTGAATCATCTGAGTCTGATAAAGGCCATCTATGACAAGCCAACAGCCAGCATCATGCTAAATAAACAAAAACTGAATGCGTACTAGTTTTAAAGGCGTTCTTCGCGCCTCATTCTGGGAACTCCCTGCTAACACTCGGAAGTCTGTGGTCTGGCCACGCGGAGGGAAAGTAGTGTAAGGGCTCCGGCAGCGATGGCACTGAGGTCCGAGGATGAGCAAAGCCTGCTTCTGTGTTATAATTAAATTCAAATAGAAGTTGATTTCCTTTCTAACATCTTTCTACTTCTTCAAGTTGTTTAGCTTGATTTTTCATCTTGGATTTTTTTTCACAGTGGATAGTGTGAACTAAATTCTTGAATAACAATAATTGGAGCCAAATATGCATTAGCTTATGATGGATCAAATGTTTTCAGATGTTAAAGTCATTTATTTTTCACTTCTAAAAAAGACAAAATAAAGTAATATAAAACACTAAAATGAAGAAAACTTTCATAACTACATCGTAAGGCTGAGAATCTTCCCTCTGTGTATTTATATTTCTTGTCCTGTTTCCTGATGCTTAGGTCTAACTTTAATATAAAAGTGGCCTCGATGAGTAATTGCTTCTTTACATGTTCACGCAAGCATAGCATTTCCACTGAAGTGTCCTTAAACAATACGTGCCGCATCCCACCAAGTCAGCCCCACAAATTCTGACTGCAAAATGTGCAGGTATTTCACAAACCATTTGTTCATCACAGTCATTATTCAAAGTTAAATTACATAGTAAAAATGAAATAAACAATTCTGTACAGAAACACAATAAATCTTCAATCCTCACTATGATTTTTTGCTGAATGCTTGAGGCTACTTGAATGTGCAAATACAATTTAAGTGCTATTGCCCAAGGTTTTCCAACTACAAATTTGGTGATGTCACATTTGGTGAGTTGAAGTCAGCCATGTGAAGCTATGTAAACTATGGAAATCTGTAACTGGTCTGACAAGGGTTTGACTTATTGTTCTGTTGATTGTCTAGACTTAAGAAATGGTGAAGAAAATGTCAATAATGAAGATTAAACTTAAAAGTGCATGGTTAGTAGAGAAGCTAAAAGAAGTTTCAATTTAATTGCTATAATTTATTTAGCAGTCAGAACTAGTTTAATTATATATAGATCATGTATCACACTACATGATAATAACTGTATTGAGAAAAGGATTACTCGATTGCAATACAATTCTATTTGCTAAATCATGATTGAATTGATTAACTATCATTGAAAAGTTTTGTCAAAAACTAATGAAAGTATTAAATGAGAATAAATTGGAACTTAAATGGTATTACATATCATTTTTGTAAAAATGTGCTACACTTATTTTATATTTTTAAAACTTATACAATTATACATATATGTGTATCTATGCATTTCTTTTACCAAAGAATTGTTTTATTGGCTTGCTAGTGCACACACACACACACACACACACACGTTTTCTTCCTACTTTAAATGAATAATTGAATAAGATACTTCTTAACCAAATCAATATTAAGGTGGGAAATTGTTTAACTTTCTAATCTTGGCAAAAAAAATAAATAAAATAAAATAAAAAAGAAAAGGCAAAAAGAAATCTGCAGATTAAAATAGTATTTTAAAAACATGGAGAGACCCAGTCCTAGCCCAGGTCCGGTGAGTGTGCGGAGAGCTTCCTGCTACCCTGCGCCGGCGGGACCAGTCCCAGCCCAGGCGCAGAGTGGGCCAGA
>NW_004524583.1:2532889-2546770 GCF_000260255.1 Octodon degus
TTAATGAATAGAATGATTTGTTCTAATGGTGTTTGTAAATAGGATCACAAGTCCACTTCTTGTACAGCAATTAACCACTAAGAAGAATGTATGCATTGTGTTATTTGTTGAAACTGTACTTCTAATTGGATTTGAAACTGTCTCATTGCTATCTGTTTATCAATAAAACTTTGAAAAAAAATAAAAAAAATAAAATAAATAAATAAAAACATGGAAACTGTGAGCCCTCAATGTCATGTCTAGTGCTTAATTAAGTGACATGATATTGGCAGCTGAAGTGTGAGAGGGTTGTAGATTAGATTCAGCATGAAAGTTTCCCTGGTATATATTGTCTTTATCATGAAACATGACTCTTTTATTTTTTGTTTTATTTTTTTAACCCTTAATTGTGAGTTTATTTGCTCTTTGAAAATTTTTTTTCAAAATTTTATTGATAAACAGATAGCAATGAGACAGTTTCACATCAAATCGCTAGGACAGTTTCAATAACTAATACACGACATACATTCTTCATACATTCTTCTTAGTGGTTAGTTGCTATACAAGATGCGGACTTGAGTTCCTATTTACAAACACTATTAGAACAAATCATTCTATTCATTAAGAGAATATAACTATATATCTATCCCAACATCTTTGAATACACAGATAAAAAATGGACATTCATCTGTATACCCCTTTTTTTCTAAGTTCCGTTATTTGAATATTATAGGTGTGAAAACTCAGTAAAATATTCTAAAAGAGTCCAGTAGCCCATAATAGCAATGGGTCTTCTGTTTAACTGGCAATGCATGAGTCTGTTTTAAAGATTTAGAATTTTCAAGCCTACTAAATTTGAGTCCAAGATTTTAGGCTTAGAATGAGATTTAAAAAGATAAAGGGTCTCTCTTTCACTCACTGAAGGAATATTGGGGAAATCCGGCATTTGTAGTTCAGAAGAAAAAATCCAAACTACAACAAAAAATTACATCAAAGACAAAGCATGACATTAAGCAATAGACCAATTTTGGAGAGCAAGGTAATCAATATGCAACAGTGCCATTTCTTAGCAAATATTGAATAGAGTAGTATTTAATCAGTCTGTATATAATCTTGAAAATGATTTTGATAGACCTGTGTCTTGGTTACTTGTTTCTCATTGCTGGGACAAAATACCTGACACCCTAAATTAAGAAAGGAAAGGCAGTTAGTGAAGGTTTCATCCATACTCCGCGGGATCCAAGGCAGGCTGGCACATGGCAGAGGGCAGCTGTTCATGGCCCTGGAAGACAGCAAAGAAAAAGGGAAGCCAGCAGTTGTGGCTTCCAGCAGGCCTCTCTCGCTTGCTTCCATGCTGATTGCCAAGACTGGAGCTTCTCTGAGGAAGTAGCATGCATAATCCTTCCTCAACCCCTTTATATACCCTTTTTGTGCCAGGTCACACTAGAGCAGGCCCTCCACATCCCAGGGAGAGGCCTCCATGTGGAGTTGCTGAACTGATCCAGTCAAGCTTTCAACTCCTCAAGTTGACACATTGTATCAACCACCACAACTGGGCAAACTATATATTTATTCGAGAAACTATATCTTCCTGATATAAAGACTTTGAGATACATTTTTAGTTAATGACATTTGGGGATTAGATCAACAAGAGGCTTATTATTTTTAAATTCACTATAAATAATAAGTATTGATTATGTATTGCCACATAGTAAAATATCACACAATTTAGTGGTTTAGGGCAATGAAGTCTTATGTCCCATGTGTTATGGTCTTTTTATGGAATGCTTATTCTGCTCTTGGATTTTGTTGCATATGTGTTTTACTAATTCTGAGTATTAACCAGGATAGAAATGGATGTCTAATGAATCTTCACCTGTATGGCAAGGTAATGGTGAGATTGCTGAGATCTGGCAGCTTTCCATCACACAGATGTACTTTATAGTTCAACTTGAGCTGTTTTTCATAGTGGACAGGAGTAGAAATTACAGAACTTCTGAGGCCTATTCCTAGAGTAGAATAGGGACAGTATTAATCCTGTCACATTGTATTGGTCCAAGAAGACACAGGGTACTAGAGAGACAATGAGAGAGGCTCTGAATCCCTTGTGGTGGGGAACTGCAATGTTTCATTGCTAAACATACTCAAAGAGAATTTTGCCATTGTCTGATAGCAATCAACCCTAGTCACACCAACTACAAAGCCTGTGAGGCATGCTTGATGATCTTTCTTTTTAGCTTTAGCTGTTAGTTATATTTTAATTATTAATTTTGTCATTCTAACTGCCTGAGACCAAATTAATATATAATTTCATATAATTTTCAAGCATTAAAATACATAGATGTCACGGATGAATTGTTCTGGCCAACAGATTGCATTAAGTGATCATGTTGATAAAATGCAAGGTGTATATGCACATTAATTTCAAGTCTCTAGCACTGCTTATCATCCAGGCTGGCTTGTGGTCAGTGGCTTTGTAGCTGAGTGCTGGACAGGGACTAGAATGTCCTTTTTGTCCAGTTTAGATGTGTCTATATTTGGAATTTGTCCCTCATTACTTCCTTTTCTATAAGCCAAGTTCTTTGACCTTTTAAGTAAGAGAAAACTAAACTATAATGTCACCTGTATTGGTACAAATATATTTTGAATAGCTTCTTTAGGAAGCAAAATAAGCAAAACAGAAGACTGGAAGTTGCCAGGACTTGGAGGTGGTTGTGGTGAATATTAGCAAGGTGAATATTAGGAAGGAAATTTCTCTAATTTCACAGTCAAATTCACCTTTCTGATACCCCTTCAATTCTAAGCTGTGTCTCATGCCTATAGCACACAGGAGATCACTGAGGAAGACTACCTTGGGGATTTTTTCCATGGAAAGAGGTGAGAACTGTTCTTTCTGAGAGGGAAACAGAAAATTGGGAAGAAGAGGATTGAACTAGACTGCAGTGTCCTAAGAATAGCCCTAAACTAAGGTGTGAAGGACATTTTTAAACACAGAAGTTTTGACTTTGCAGTTCATATGAATGTAGGCAGGAAAATCTTCTGAATGAGTCCGGAGTGCAGGTGTTGGTGCCAGAAAGATACCTGATTCTACCATCTAGGGGATATTGGGCATGTTATTTAATTCATTAAGATCTGAAAGTAATAAGAAACAAAACTGTCTCAAAGAGTCATTAGGAGGAAGAAGCAAGTTACTGTCAGTAATTAGCACAGCCCTTACATCTATTGAGTTCCAAATACCTGGGAGCCATAGTTATTATTAGTTGTAATTAGACATTAACATGATAAAAATGTAGAAATTTTAAAGCCCAATGTAACTAAAAGTGAACATATTAAAATGATTTTATGAGCTATTTTATACCACATATTTATGTATGCTTTGCAAAATTGTGTTTATTTTAATATAAATCTACAAGTAACTGATTTCTTTAGTAAAATTAAGTCAATAGAAGGAAAATAGAAAATTACTATACTTGCATCAGTTTCTGAATGTCTACAATTAATTGTCTTGTAATCCAATTCTGTGTTGAAAAGTTCTCTGCTACAAAGGAAAGATATAATCTTAAAGGAGAGGGACAGGGATACATGTAGATTTTCTCTTGATTTTAGATGTCACTCGTTTCTCAGCAAGAAGTTTGATCACTTTGAGATCTCTCATTTGGAATACTCTTTTCATATTTCTATAATTTTCTAATAGATTTTTTTTCGAGCTCATACTTTTGCAAAACAAAGGATTTTTTTGTAACCATCTCATCTGAAATTTGAGCTCAGTAGCACGAGGATTTTTGTTAGAGATATTAACATTTTTGAAATTTCTTGTGCCAGAACTCCAAAGCCTACAGGAACTACATTTATGACAAGAACATTTCTCCCTTAAAGCTCTATTTTCTTCTTATTTGTATGGCTTGGTCACCTTACCCTTTATCAATGACATTGCCATGACAGAGAATGAAATCATATCCTCTTAGGAAATTTTTCTTTCAGACATAATTTATTAAAAAACAGTGGAAGTAGGTCTAGTCTGAGATAGGATTTTGAATCAATCTAGATCATCCATTTGTAATGGGCTAGTTCCTCAACCCTACTGCCAACTTCTAAGCATTTACTTTCATGCAAAAAAGGAACATGTTAAGAAGCAATTCAGCATGGTTAGGTGGAGATGACAGCATGATGTCTGAAGAATCTTCAGGTGTTTCTTATGTATAAAAGTTTGAAGCAGACCAGCCATGGTTGTACATGTCTGTAATCCCATCATCTAGGGAGGCTAAGGCAAGAGAATCTCACATTTGAGCCCAGACTCAGCAATTTATCAATACCTTGAGCCAAAATGTAAACAAAATAACTAACCAAAAAAAGTTGGGGACATAGAACAATGAGAATGCCCTGAGTTCAATCTCCAATAGCAAAACATATAAACACAAAAAACTCTGAAGAATAAAACAACTGATCATGAAGGAATACTTCATGAAGATGTACTTGGGTAAAAGCTTATATTTAGACTTAATGTTTCCAAGACCATAGATTGAAAGATGTTAGTATTCTCCCCAGCTGTGTGCTGCAATATGTAAGATTTTGATGGAAGTACACTGTTTCAGGTATGTACTGAAGCAAAATAAACCATTTCTTTTACTCACTCTTCTGCAATTTGCCCAGAAATCACTCATTGCTACTCAATTAGATATAGGGGCTGGAATTACTTGAAAGATTGCCTTTTTGTCATCTAGGAGTTATGTTGGGTGTGGGCTAGAATATTACTTGGGACTACAAGTGGGGAGCATCTATAGATGGTGTCTCTTTTGCTCTATTTCCTCACAATATGCTGTCTAGGTTCAAGTGCCAAGGTCTTGGACAGAGGCTGCATCCTTTTGATGGTCTAGTCGTAGAAGTCACACAACATCATTTTTGTCTTAACATGCTGTTTGCAACAGCCATAAAAGCCTGCTTGGATTCAAGGACAGAAGAAAAAAGTTCTACTTCTTTATATTGTACAGAGACTGTATGAGACCAAAGGTAAAAGTGTGACCAATTGGTGAAAATATATGAGCATGCAAGAGTTTGCAGAAGTTCTTTAGACATCAAAGTCAAGTGATTTGGGAGAAGTCCTGAGGGCACCAGAGATGCAGATTTCTGCGGCATCCAGGCTACAGTCTTAGTGTCTAGCATGTCTTTCTCCTGACTCTGGGGCAAAAGACAACAGTGAGAAGTCCAATTGGTAAACAGGAAGGAATGATGTCAGTCTTGTGCTTGGAAAACTCTGATATCCTTGAGGCAGTTATGAGAGAGAGAGAGAGCTGTTTTCCTTTGAAAGTTTTGTATCAAGGCTGATTTGAAAGACTTGTTCTCAGGCTGCTAAGGACAAGGGGGTGTAGCATAGAACCAGTGTCCCACAAATTTCAACCAGATACCATTTTACACCAAGACTTTGCTTCTCAATATCATATAATTATTTTTCTTTTTCTTGAGTACATCTTCAAATTGAATCTTTCTTGAAATTGAAAACAAACCATATGGAATCATTTCAAGTCAATGAGCAATGGTCTTCATTACCAGAATGTTACAGAAAGTCATTAATAACATTTTGAAGTTTATATTTAAGCTATTGGTTTCAAACTATATTTTTGTCTCATCTCATATATACTTGTGTAGACATTATATTTTCTTTTAACTAGTTCAATTCTCAGAAGAAATTTTAGGGAATTTGATTTAAATTATGCTGATATAACTATTAGTACAAGGTAAATTTTAAGTGCTTGCTTATTTGTTGAAATCCTAAAGCATTGAATCCATGTGATAATTTTCATTGTTCATGACTGATTACTTCCATTAACCTAAAAAAGTCTTTGGCAGATTTCGTAGTCAGACTTATCCCTATTTTTTTTTAAATGTATTTAGGACAGGGTCTACAGGGTCTACAGGGTCTTACTAGATAGATAGGATTCATAGTCATTCTTCTGTTTATAGCCTCCAAACACTGGGATTATAGGCATGTGCCACCACACCCAGTCTCAATACCCCCAGCCCCTGCATCTGCCTGAGCAGGTGCTTTAATCCGCTGAGCTATCTGGCTGGTACTGACATCCTTATTGATTCTTCTGGTTTATTTACTTTTTCCTCATTAAGTAAACAAGTATTAGTTTCACATTGGTCAAGAAAAGTATGTTCCAAGAGCCCAAGAGCACAGCTGAAAACTGGGAATATATATATATATATATATATATATATAATTTACATGTGTGTATATATACACAGTTATACATATATATAGTTTTACATGTGTATATATATGCACCTATACGTACATATTTATATATCTGTATATACACATGTACATGTACACACATACACATATATATATACCTTATATATATATACCTATATATGTAGAAAAGGGTATATATATATATATATATGTATATATATGCAGTTTTTGCTATTCTTACACAAATATGATAAAGATTAATTTATAAAATATGTATAGTAATAGACTATTAATAGTAAAAAAATGAATGACTTACAGTAGTTTATAACAGTTTGCATTCAGGGCATTCATTATTATTATTATTATTATTATTATTATTATTATTATTATTATTATTGGCAGCCTCAGATTACCTCCAGCACTGGTCTGGATTGACTTGAGTGTCTGAGTATCAAACCACAGCTCCCTGAGGCTGACTTGTTTAAGCAGGCACTCAAACAACTGAGCTAATGGGCAGGCCCCCAGGGCATTCATTATTAGTGACATAAGGATTACTTGAACAGAAACACTTTTACTGCATAGTCAAGGTGGCAATAAAGGGGCCACCAGGCGTTGCCACCACACATAACGGGAGAGGTTTGGGGATGAGAGGAGAAAGGTGTCAGCTGGAACAACAGAGTGACTGACTTCCGAGGAGAAATGAAGCAGGTTTCTGAGATTTCACCATGCTCTGCAGAATAGCACACAAACTTAAAATGAATTCATGGTTTATTTCTGGAATTTTCTGTTTAATATTTTCAAATTATGGTTGACTCAGTTCCTGAAGTTGCAGAAAGCAGCACTGCAGCCACAGTGGCCACTACCATATTCAGCAATGCAGAGCTAGTGTTGGGCCCTGTGGCTTTGATATTATCCTCGCTTGCAGCCACAGATGGGCAAGGTTTCTTCTATGAGTTTGCATAGCAGTTCATGGCAGTCTTCTGCCTTTCATCTTTCAGTGATGCTTTTTCTTAATAATCCCTAAGTCCGTGTGTCAAAAACTTTCTCAAGAACTGGAGCAAATTATGCTGACTGGGTGATTTATATAATAGTCCAAAGTACATCTTGTTTAAAATAGAGACAAACAATAAATTAGAGATACTTCCTTTGTATAAGGGTTGTTCATTGAGCTGGTTGAACTTTTAAATCTCTTAACTAGTTTGCTCTTAATAAAACTCTCATCTGACTTTCTTTTTTTTTTTTAATCTGACTTTCTTAACAAGTAAAAATTAGTTTTATTTGGTTGTGAATTCAAAGTTTTCATTGTATTTCCCCTATTTTCATTATATATGCAATATTAAAGGATAGTTTTACATCATACATATTGTGAATTTGAATCCAACATAAAAATAAGCTGTTCAGATTAGAAAAATCCATGTGAAATTACTCCCTCATATCTGCTTGGCTATATGGGTTAAGGTACAGCATAGTGAAATCTTCTAGGTAACATTAGAGTCAGAGACATAGCTGTTAATAAATTCTCATTTGTTCTTCATAAGAAAACTTTGGGGTATAGAGTTCATGAAAAAGGTGGCACTGAGAGAGGTTAATTGTGACAGTGACCTCAGGACATAAGGGAGAAAAGTCCAAAGCTCATGTTTTCCAGCATGATGACAATCATGAGGAAAGCAGTGGAGTTGGTTGGAGCATTTCTGACCATTGGCATCATGTGTGTGCTAATTTTCTGTTTGTATGAAAAAATTCCTGAGAGAATATTCTTCAAGCAGGAAAGATTTATTTTATCTCATAGTTTCAGAGATTTCTATCCAGTCAGCTGGTTGTATTGCTTTTTGCCTGTGGTGTGGCACAAACATTTCACCAGAAGGGAGTTGTTGGGGAAAGTTGCTTAGTACATGACAACTAGGAAGGACAGCGGGTGGTCAGGAATAAAGTAGGCCACATTCCCATGACCCACTCCTTGCAACTGGGCCTCACCTCCTGATAGCCCAGGCAGCTAATGAACTAATCAGTGCATTAATCCATTGATGAAGTTTGTGCCCTTGTGATCTGATTAGTTCCTAAGAGCTCCGTCTCTAAATATTGCTGCACTGGGAGCCAAGCTTTCAGTGTAATGAGTCTTTTCAGAGTCATTTTATATCCACACAATAATAAGATCTCAATCACAAAGATCTCATTTACAGAAAAGTCAAGATATCATCGAAGGGGTAGGAAGGGAGATAGGTCAGGTCTCCCATTTCTACCAGTCCCACTTCCTTCCTGTCTGATTAGTGGGTGGCATTCGCTGAGGAACTGGGATGCTGGCTATCCTCAAGGCAACAGCTTCTGCCCTAGGCTACATTCCTCCCTTCAACTTGAATATATTGTATAATTGGTATTGGTACTTGTGTCATGTTACAAGATTTCCCCAAATCCCTTCTTTGCAACAAACTCTTTCACATCTCTTATGTGTGCATATGTGTGCACACGCGCTCACACACACACACACACACACCATCACTGCTATTATACCCACCAGATCTGGAATTGAACAGATTTGATTTCCATCTGACCTCTTTCATAGCTGATTCTGGAATGAAGTCCTCTAGAATTTGGGATCTAAAGAAGTGGTTCTGAATGAGGAAAGGGGTGGAAGTCATCCCATATAGAGACCAAGGAGATTAGGATCTATGCTCTTTAGAACTGGTAACACTCCACTGGAAATTAGGTAGGATCAGTGAGCTCTCAGTTAAAGTATCGGCAACTAGAAATAGGTCCATTGATAGCACTGATTTGAGAGTGAGCAGTGCTGCTTCTTCATCTGCTGTGTACCCTTTGCTAAATTACACAGTTCCCTTGGATATTCTTTTTTTGTGAATAAACTGGCACTAATAAAGATGCCCATACTGTAAGGATTACAGATAAAGAATATAAATTTGTTAACAGACTTGTCTACTAGAGGCTTTTGTCTACGGTCACCCTCAGAACAGCTACCTCTATTACTTGTTAGCTTCGTGGCCTCGGGAAATTCATTTCACAGTTCTGAGCTTCAGTGCCTCATGCTGTGTATGACAAGAGGTTAAGTAGAACATCTAAGCCCTCATTCAACTCAAACACATTACATTTTCTCCCTTAAATTCTTATGTTGCAAAGCAGTCTTGTTTTCTAAGACTATCTCAAAACCATCCTGTAACTCAGGACCAAAGTCTCAAATTAGATTAAATTCCATTATTAAAAAAAACACTTGTGAAATATTAAGTCCTGCATATATGTTTAAATAACCTTGTCAAATTTGCTTTCCCTGCAGAGGGCTTTTCATTATTCTTTTTCATTAAAATAAAAATCCCTCTGGTTGACTTCCTAAATGTGTTTCCGTTAGGCCTTCAGCCTGTTGTTAACCACTTCCAACCTAATATTAAACTCTGTCCTCCTGATGCTCAATTCTCTGCCACTCCCTGAGAAGTCATCTACGATGATAACAGAGTGGGCACTTAATATGTTAAATAATAATAATAATATAAAATCAAAATGTATGGTGATCATTGATTCTCCACAGGAGTTTGTCATTCATTTTCTTTACCAGTAATTTTCACTAGAAATTTCTATGTTGGAAGAGGATGGAAAAAAAAAACCTGTGCAGTAAATGCCACCCAGCTACAGGCTGTGGTAAACAGGGTATCCAATATCCAAAATTGATTATGCAGCCACCAGAGAAGCATGTGCAGGGAAGGGAAACACATTCTCAGGTTAGAAAGTTTAGTTCCAAGGAAGAAAAGGAATTAACTCGCAAGAGCAAATAATAGATGTACTTGGTTTCCAACTTACTCATAAAATCTGCTTCTTACAGTTTTTCCTTTTCTTTATTTCAAACGGTATAACAGCCAAGGTTTTCCAGTGCCTCTATGCTTCATAAGCCAAGTCTTTCAGATAAGCCACCCTTTGCTCTACCAACTAATTGCTTTTTGATTTGCTTTGATCTATTATTGGGGCAGTACATTCCACCTTCATTACATCCACAATATAAAACTCAAATGTAATCATTGCTGCAAAAGTTGTTGATTTGAATAAGGCATTTCCTCTTTACCAAGAAGCTTTGTGTGTGAGAAACACTCTTTCCGTGTGGTCCGGGTAATTGACATTATTGCAAAACCAGTCTTCATTCTGGGAATATTTTGTCAGAAAGCAATAATTTAAAAATCAAGTTTCTTTGGTATTTTTACTCATATGTAAAACTGTTCATCTGCTGTTCTTTAAGTTATGATTCACTTCTAAACATGAATTTTGTTTATTGAGCATACATTATAGAATAGGTACTTTGCAGTCAAATTTGCATGTACATTATCAGTTTCACTGTAAAATACTTTCCTTTTTGGCTTTACCACCTTCAAATTACTTCTGCATAGATTATTTTTCTTTAAATTCATCTGAACAAATTGAGATTATACATTAGAATTCTCTTGCAGTCTATTAAATCTATAGCAGTCCATATGTTCAAAGCCAAATGAACCCTATGAGAACATTAAAGTCTTCCACAATTACTTTTCCTCTAAGTTTTGTAGAAACTCATTTCACTACCTAGCTGGCTTTAGCAACTTGCATTTGTGAAATTTCATGCAAGCATAAGTTTGCATTCTCCACGTTTCTGTAAACTGAACGACATTCTGATACTCGACTCATTCTTCATTGAAAATTACCCTTTTCCTTCTTCTCTATCTCTCTCTTTGAATCGTTCTATATGTAGATATGCGGTCTCTGCCTTATTCTAGGCTCCAGTTTAGCACTGAACATGAAGCACTAGTTTCAAAATATTCAGATTTTCTAAGACCATTGCTTCTCCAGGCACTGCCTGGAAAGCTTTTAAGATTTTAGCCACAGTAAGAGAAAAGTCCATCTTCTTAGATTAGCTCTTTATTTAGTGATGCCTCAATATACAGTACTCAAGATCTTACTAGTTTTAAAAATAGTCGATTACCTATTCTGAATCATCTTCCTCTGTGGCTCTCTTTTCTCCTCCATTTTCTAAGCTTAGAATAGCAACTTCTCTTGTAAATTTTATCTGGCCTCCTACGGTTATCTGAATTTTTCTAGGGAATCAAGTATTTGGTTTAAAATAAAACTGCCACTTTCTTTTTTATTTTATCAGGCAAAGTCTCTGGAACAAGTTGACTTCTGTCCTCCATTTGGGAGCCAGAGGATTGATAATAATTAACTTTCTTGATAACCAGAAGGCAGGGAGGAATTTGAAGGCCAAGGTACCTATTGCACAAACTGGGCCAGTTGCTTAGGTACTTGTGTTTTGTGAAAGGAAGAGAATGATTAAAGTGCATTCTGATCTTGCCTATTATAAGGGGCTCCTGGTTTATAAATACAATTGAGATTTTTGCAACAAAAATAAAATATCTCATGAATTTTCAATTTGCCTCTTAAGAACAGAATTTTATGGCCTTGTAAATAATGAAGCAGTTGTATTTAGGGTCATGTTTACAACCATAAAGGTAATGATTGAGAGTTTTTAAAACTATAACTTCTGCTATGTATGAAAGTTAATCCATTCCAAAAGTTTTCATATAGCCTCAAGTGCTTTCAGATTTGACTTGTCTGCCTTAGATTCATTTGCACCACGTCTTTAGGTATGTGAACTTGAGCAAGTAAGCTCACTTGCTGGACAAACTTTATGAATAAAATGGAAAAAAGTGCATTTCTATCAAGTAGGTTGTGATAGAATTAAATGAGATGAAATATTAATTGATTGGATTAGATGCTACCTAGTTTTTGGACAGTTCTTGACATGTAGCAAGCATTTAGTACACATTGGCCACTATCATCAGCATCATTAATACCCAAACAGTTTGGTTCTTGATGAGTTTAAGATTGGAAAGAAATTGATACTCCAGATTTTAGTAATAGGAAGGTAGAAGACTTACTGAGAATTATATGCTAATTTCTTGCCGCTAGTTTAGTTAATATCAAGAATGAACTCTCTGTCAGAACTATTTTTGTTTGGAGTAATTATTAACAGGTTTATACTAATATTCCATTGTGTAAAAATACCACATCTTCTTCATCCATTCCCCAGTTATGGGTATCTGGGTTGTTTCCAGGATTTAGTTAAGACAAATTGTGCTGCAGTAAACAAGGGTGCACATATATCACTGTGGTATGATGATTTCAGTTTTTCTGGAAAAATATGCAGGAGGGGAATAGCTGACTTGAATGGGACCTCCAATCCTCGGTTTTTAAGGAATCGCCACACCTTATACATCCTTAACAGCTCCAATCAAAGGAGAAAAGTCATGTACTAATTTTCTCAAGCCCTTTATGCTGTTACAGATTGAATATCCTCAAAGATGCTCAGGGGAGTTGAGCAAATGGCATGAAACACTAACCACAACACTGTCCAGGAAGTACATAGAAAACTGATTGTGATCTTCCTAGTTGGCCAGAGTTCCTACAGATGGACTGATTTTGTTCTCTGTGGCCATGATAATCTACCCAGTCCTCAACCTTCTTGCAGGGAGACTGCACAGATAAGCCCTGGAGGCATAGCTCAGTGGTAGAGAGCAAGCTTAACATGCATGAAGCCCTGGGTTCCACGCCCAGCACTAAGAAGAAACAAACAAAACAAGACCAGAATATCCTCTTTGGGAGAGAGAAGAGTTCCACTGCAGAAACTACTGCCTAGACTGAAACAAGGGTAGGTGCAGAGGAGAAAAGAAGAATCAGAGCAAGGTTACAGGGTGAAGACAAAGGAAGGAAGGAAGAAAGGAAGGAAGGAAGGAAGGAAGGAAGGAAGGAAGGAAGGAAGGAAGGAGGGGGGAGGGAGGGAGGGAGGGAGGGGAGGAAAGAAAAAGACAACAAACAAGATAAATGTAGTCTAGTGCTGGAGTTTTTGTATTTGCTCAGCAGCAGGGAAAGTTGGCCTGTAACAGGGACCCCAGGTTTTCCTATTTGGCTCCTAGGTAGAAAGCAGATTCCTCCCCTTCAGGAGTCTCAATCCTGCATAAAGCAAAAATTCATTTGAAAAATTAAATTACATCTGAGGAGCAAACACCCCCCAAAAGGCCCTGGAGGTCAAAACAATCAGGATATAAATTAATTGCTTAATGGAAAAACCATTTCTGAGAACAATGCTGATAATTTGCTAAACCAGGGTGTTTGTAACTCTTTCAAATAAAATGAATTACTGGTTACAAGAATTAATGCTTGTAAAGAAATTGTGATTGAAATCCCTAAAGTTAAGTATTAATTCCTTAAAGTAATTGGTAATTAGAGAAGAATCATGCACTCAGAGTCAGCATTAAATTCAACATTTAATTATATCCTGTTTCAATTGTTTCCTGGGTATTGCATGCATGTTTGTCTCCAAACTTGATCATAAGCTACTAAGAAAAGAAGGGGAGTGGGTTCTTTAATTGTTGTCTCTGCCTGTACCTAAAACAGTACAAAATAGACTCCAATATTCAGATGCTGATTGATGTTAACCTGGATGTCAGTGAGCTCAGAAAAAGTTAACTTAAAAAAAAAAATGTAGGGGGCCTGGCCCTAGCTCAGTCCTTTAAGTGGCTGCTTCCACAAAGCTGTCAGCCTCAGGTTGCTGTAGTTCGATCCTCACAACACTCCAGCCGGCCAAAAGTGCCCTGAAGGCATTCAAGGAGCAAAAATAAATAAATAAATAAATAAATAAATAAATAAATAAATAATCCTTATGGGGCTGGAGAGATGGCTCAGTG
>NW_004524583.1:2546870-2568672 GCF_000260255.1 Octodon degus
ATATCTTCAGTTTTCAAGAACAGTGGTGAGGCTGCTGGGAAAGTTAGGCTTCAGTCCCTCCAGGGCTCTATCAAATCCTATTCTAAGTGAAGTCAAAATTCTCTAAGAAAGGGGCTGGAGAGATGGCTCAGTGGTCTAAAGCACCTACTTGGAACAAGCTTGGCAAAGCACAGGGACCGCGGTTCGATCCCCTAGCACCACATGCCAGCCAGCCGTGCCCCCTGGTGGGCTGAGTTGGCCACACACACACACACACACTAAACAAATGTTAAAAAAAAATTTTAAAAAAGAAAGAAAAAAAATGTATTTAGTACAGGGTCTATAGGGTCTGACTACGTGATCGGACTCATAGCGATTCTCCTGTTTTCAGCCTCCCAAGCGCTGGGATTATAGGCACACACCACCTCGCCTAATCTCAATCACTGTCTCAATGCTCCCTGGGGAAGGGCTGGCATGGCATGCCAGGGATTAAATCTTGGCCACTGCACAAAGTTAACTTTTTGAAGAATAGTTTGTGTAAGTTATACCAAGAAGCCAAGTGTAGGGTGCTTTTCTCATGGGAGCAAAAAAAATGTAACTAGATGATGTAGTTAAGATTGCAGGTGTCAAATGGAGTACGGAATTTGAAAAGGGAAGTTGTATTTCAGATTATATGCCTGCTCTGAACAGCATGATCTGGATTTTGTTTATTTACCTACTTTTTTTTTTTTTTTTTTACAAAGACTAAAAACAGTCATTAATTATGATGACTCCAGTGCTGTATAGCTGCCTCAGAATTTTCTGGGATGTATAGTTTTCAAAAGCTTTCCTTGTGATTTATTTAAAAATCAACATAAACATAAAGACTTTGCTTCTTTTTATTTGTAAATAACAAAAACATTTACTGTTATGTTTACTAAGTTGAAATGTATTCTTCCACCTCTGCTCGAAGGGATTTTCATTTATATTTTCATATATTTCTGAGTATGCACTCAGTTTAAAAACTTTGAATACGGTCATCTCACAATGACACTGTTTGATACAATACTGAAAATAGCCCATGTTATATCTGTTTGCTTTGATTTTGTATAAAAGGTGATACTGAAGCTAGGAAGCTAGGAAAGCACACAGAATTATAAAGCAGCCAAATAGTGAATTCCACGTAATTCTCATACACTAACGAAAAAAGCATTCTATGAACCTAACTGGATCTATATCTCCAGTTCTTTCTCTGCTCTTTACTACATTTTACATTCCAATGACCTGCAGTTACTTGTGGCGCCTTGTACAGAGCTGAGGTAGGAAGCTGGCACTTGCTGAGGGCTCCCAAGATGATACACACCCTACTTCTCCCTCACATTCGTATATCCTCCTGTGAGTGTGTTTAGTAGGTAATTTTAAATTACTTTAAGATAAAGTCAGACAAAAAAATTTCCTAGTTCTATAACTTTGGTTATCCTGGAATACCCTTGCTACTTTTTTGGTCAACTCTTATTCATTCTTTTGGATTTATCTTTTGAGATTTCACTCCAGAATTCCCTCTCCTTAAATTCTCAGATAGGGCCCAATGCCTAAAAACTAAATCTATGGCTTTCAACTGTGGGGTCGGAAAGAAACGAAAAGAATCTCTCAGTGTTCAACTCATGAATTCAGATTCTGGTAACCAAAGGGAGGGGAACAGATAGAGGGAGGTGACACTGACCGAAATGGGCTCCATGAGCTGGAGGGCAGAGGTGGGTTATGACAGAAAGGCCCTTTCCTACTGCAACAGTATTGGAGGAATACATTTTTCTGCTGAGGATTGATCCTAGGGCCTTGACGTGCTCAACTACTAAGCTAAAAAAAATCTTAATACTTGGGGCAATGATGATAGCTCAGTGAGCTAAGTGCCTGCCTAGACAAGGCCCCAGTGTCCAGCCCCAGTACCCCATGCTGTGCTGGCCCCACCCCGGGCATGCTGAGCAGGCCATCAAGACAGGGTATGGTGGCACATACCTGTAATCCTACTGCTGGGGAGGCTGAAACAGGACTATCACTGTGAGTCTGAGCTGCACAGTGAGACCCTATACCAAATACATTTATTTATTTATTTTTTAAATACTCAAGTAAAGCACTATTTCCTCTGGTCTGTTCTCTTTTCCCCTAAACTCCATCTGGCCTAACCTCTGATATTTGCTGTCACTCCTCTCTTCTTCCCCTGCCCTTTCTCTTCCTGTCTAACTCACCTTCAGCATGACAATGATAAATGCAGCATGGTGGGCTTAAAAATACATGCTAGTTTAACAAGTATAATTGCTTGTTCCTCTTCTGTTCCTACATCTGTTGTATTTCCTTTTATACTCCAAGCTATTTAAATACACACATTCAAACCTATGAAGGACTTTGATTTTTTAATTGCCTATGAACAATGAGATGGGAGATACTGTTTTATGTTGTAGGGAAAGATTGAAAAAAAAATGTCACTGACCCACCACAGAAGAGGGAAAATGTTGCAGGATCTTCAACTGACACTCTTGCTTTTATGAAAGGTAAATTTAACATTTTCCTCTATGCTTTCAGTATCTTTTGAAAATGAAAGCTAAGGATATAACAAATTATCCAGTAACTGTAGCAAGTACTCTAAAATATTGCAGGATTCTCTAATTATTTGGAGGGAAGAAGAAACAAAGGGAATGGGTGAGCACAGCAGGAAAACCAAGAGAGACATGGAAAGACCTGTATGAATCTGTAGGGACCCGTATGAGTAATGGCAAGGAGGGCAAGAATCCTTGCAGCCCAACTGTGCTTTTGTTTGGTTTTTGTCCTTATTTTGAGACAGGGCTTCACTATATAGTTGAAACTGTCTTTGAACTCACCTTGCAACCCAGGGTGGCCTCCAGCTTGCACTGATCCTCCTTCTTCAGCCTTGCAAGTGCTGGAATTACAGGCATGTGCCACCGTGCCCAGCATCAGATTGCTTTTACCTTTCATTCCACTCTGCTTCTTTTTTTGCTATGCAGGAGTTTGCTCAATCTACTTAGGTTTCTTCTCATTTGTTAAAGTGAATAATAAAGCATATCCTACTGTGTGGCTAATGGGATTAAACAAATTACTTATTCCTTAAATATGTATACTGAGTCCCTGTAAAATGGACTAGTTTTTGTTACGATCATTTGTTTCTGGCTTTGACCTCACTCTTTGACTTTTCATTTTGTGGTCATTGCCTTCCCCCATCCATCATAATCTTGATTCTTGTCTCATGGTGCTCTAACTAAAGAGATGAAGATTAAGAAGGAGAGCTTAAAAGGGGGCAACAAATGCCAGCTACAGAGAGAGGTGGAGATCCGGCTCTTACTGAAGTGAAGGAAGAAGATGCAGGAAACACGGTTCCCAGGTAATTTCTATACCTTTTGACTCAAAGTTTTGAATGTTGTGCTGCATTTTCACGAATACTAGCTATATAACTACTTTCTTGCCCTTCTTCAGCTCTGCGTGGGGCTGTGTGTGAGGATGGCATTTAGCTAAGAGCTGATGGTTTTCTATGATGGCTGAAAATAGACAGGGACCATACATAAATAAATGTTGGATCATTTTATTGTTCCATCTGAACTTCTGCTTCAATACTTCCTTAAGATTGAGTATATATGGCAGAATGGGATTATTAATATAGCCCTCATAGGAAGGAGCCATTGAGAGTATAAAATCACACTGTCTTTATTTATTTCTATCTTTCAATTTTCAGTGATATTGTCACAATATTTGAAGGTAGTTTTATGGTAGAATGAATACCTAGCAGAAATAAAAATATACCAAAAAGCAATGGAACAACCTCTGGCTGATTCAATTACTTATGTTAAAATTTGAAGTCAAACTTTGCCTATTAATATTTATAACTTGAAAATATGCCCTTGGATTTTGTCTTACAGTACCCTGTGTGATATTTAATGATTAAATGATTTGATTTTGCCAGCGACTTAAATATTGTGGCTTGTATCTTTTCTTTGTTTGAAAATAAGACCTTGAAAACACAATTTATCATTTGTCATTATACCCCTTTAGGAAATAATTTACATATTTGCAGTTTCATTTATGTGCTGGCTTATCATTACATAGGGCTCTCGGTTATGAATGTTGTAGAAGTCAATAAAGGTGTTGAGTTCAGTGATATTTTGCTCAGTTAATTTAGTACATTTTAAAAGTTAAGGATCCAGTAATCAAAAACTACCATACTACGAGAGATATGAAATGCCTCGGAGTGCTATGGTCAAAGAAATTATGAGCATGAAAGTTGCTGTCTCTGCCATAGACTAGCCACAAGTGGGCATGAGAAGGGACACTTTGTAAGAAGCAGATTTCAAGTTTATTTTATTTTGTTTATTATTATTTTTAATGTATTTAGCACAGGGTTTTTAGGGTCTCACTGCACAGATCAGACTCCTAGTGATCCTTCTGCTTTCAGCCTCCCAAGAGCTGGGATTACAGGTTCACACCACCATGCCCAATCTCAGTCCCTGTCTCAGAGAACCCCGGGGGCAGGGCCTGCAAAGAAGCAGATTTCAAGTGATGCGTGGATAATTGCAGTTTCTTCTGTTGAATATTGATTGTTTGATAGACAATAAAGTTATAGATAATGATTGACAAGTTCATTTTGTACTTTCAATAAATATATGTAGTAGCTACAGTATATACTTAACTAACCTGGACCCCATTGAATTTACAAAAATTGTAAGTCTTCCTACTAATTGGAAAAACTGGGATTGGAATCTATGTCTCATTCCAAAAGTTTCTATTAGGTTAATGAATGCTAGAAACATTCTAATAAAGAATTAGAACTTCTTTCATATATATTTATAGCTTTCTTGATTCACTTAAAAATTTGACAGAAAAATTCTATAAAATCTATAAAAGTATGTACCTTTTCTGTCTGAGAATAAATTGTTGCCACATACCACCTTGGAGTCTGCTGGGAAAACTAGACACCTTAGCTCAGAGAGAATCAATGACAAAATGTCTGGGTAATTTCCATCCCTAGAAAAAACAGCTTTGATGTTCCTATAACAAAGTGCTGGTGCTCACTTTGGCAGCACATATACCTGTGCCAAGCTGCTGGAAAATGCTAAAGTCTCTAAGTATTTGCAGAGATCTCTGTACAACTAGCCTTTTGGCCTTGGACAGATGAGATGAGCGCATTCATTGTAGGGTTTTTTTTTTGTTTGTTTTGTTTTGTTTTTGTTTTTTTTGATGAATAAGGCATGGGCCCGTTGCTTTCAGTTTGCGGATTGGGTGCTTCATTCCCTTTGCTCACAGTCTCTCTTTATAATTGTCAAAGATATAGTACATTAGAAAGCCCAAAGTATCCCACATCAGGTGTACAGTTTTATCCTTTTGTACACTTCCATCATATATATATATATATATTTTTCTTTTTTTTTTCACTTTATGTATTTGATACAGGGTCTCACTCTGCAGCTCAGACTCCCAGTGATCCTCCGGTTTTCAGCCTCCCCAGTGCTAGGATTGCAAGCATGCAGCACCACACCCAGACTCAGTGACTGGCTTAGAGCACCCCAGCGGTGGGGCCAGCGTGCCGTGCAGGACTGGGGATTGAACTCTGGTCCCTACACTTGTCAAAGCAGGTGCTTAGTCCACTGAGCAATCTTGTTGGCCCTATATGTTTTAGCTTTTGATTCCTCACCACAAAGAAGAGAAAACCTAGGCTTTGATCTCTGTTTCTCCCAGTATCTGATATATTTGTCCTTGTGCAAGGTGGTCTTGAACAACTGCTCTCTCAGTTTGCATTCTCAGAGATTTTCAAGATAGTGTCTTCCCTTTGGAGCATGCAGACCCTAATGAGACACTCTGACTTGTTATTCCCTTTCTTGTTTCTCCTTTTCTTTCCATATAACCACCAAAACTATCCTGACTCTTGCCTCACTTCCTGTCTTCTGTGTTTTAAGTTTCTCAATGCAGGGCCTGCTATGTTTCGTGTCTATCTCTCCTGATCTGTCAGTTTGCTTAAAAACTATCTCTCTCCCCTCTTACTTATCCGATGTTGACAGCTGTGAGAACATTCTCTGAAATCTTAAGATCAAACTCTTTTCAAAATCATTTTCCAGTTATTTTGCTTCCTAAACATTACTTTACAAAAAAATACCTGACATTGGAATAGCGGTTATTTCTGCCCCATCTGATACCCTCCAGATTCTTGCAGTACCTGATCTGTGATTAGAGAGAATCAGTGTTGAACTGTATTTTTGTCTTTAGTCTCCCATGTTCCAAGAAAATTTATCTCCAGCATAATCTAACAATCACAGCAGCAGCCTTGGCAGGGGTTAGGTTCTGCTATGAGTAAGGTTAGAAGTGCTCACAGTAAAGCTAAATTTGAAAAGCCTTGGAAATGTCCACAGAATACAGAAAGGATACTTTTTAAACTACAAATACCCATGGAGTCCTGTGCACCTATAAATATACAACATATATATATATATATATATTCCTTTTAGTGGGAATAAATTGCTTGTGCTTAAAAATTTTGGTGAGTAAAAAAGTGTATGTGGATATCAATGTTTAAATCAGTCACATTCAATGCAGTGAAGTACTCATACACACAAGCATGCTTGAAATGAAAAAGACAAACATAACAAGAGAATAATTCCTACCTCATATTCAGTGTAGTTGAAGGTGCATACCTACTAGGTTTGCTGGTATGCAGAATACCTACACTGTTTAATTTTTTCACACATACTATTATTATTTTCAGTCTTTATCTTTTTAGTCATTAGCAGGGGAAAGAAGAAAAGTAAATGAGTAATGTTGACCTCTCTTAAATCAGGTAATTGTTGTACCAGATTTCTTTTTAAAATATAGCTTCATTTTAATGTACCCTATACTAATCTACCTGGGTCAGGTATCTTTTCCCCATTTTAGTCGCTATTCTAATTTTATTTAACAAAGGTAATGAGAGGAAAATTTATCATTGATGTCTACACTTTTGATCTGTAGTTCAGGTCAGTGCTTAATTGGTAGAAATTACTGTTTTTAAGAATAAGCTTGCAAATTTAACAAAATCCCGAAAAGACAAACCTCGAACATGACAGCACACATCACACAAATACCAGTCATGTTATTTAATTATGCTTCACTGAGCTTAAAATAATGATCAGATTTCAAATGTCACCTCTTATTTTAGTTTTCTTTCTTCCTACGTGGATACATTTGAGGCTTGCTTGTTTTGCTTGGTGACTGAGGTAAGCACAGTCCCTTACATCTCTCTCATTCAGTGATGGTGCCAGAAACTCTACATAGAAATGTTGGGTTTGTTAAACTGTGTGTAGAGTAGGCTGGGTTATTGCCTCTGTAGTTCTTTTCCCGGAAAAATACTCTTTTCTCAGGCCCATGAGAAAAGTTCTTTCTCAGAGATCCCAATGTAGTAAATAGCAAACTCTTATTATATTGGTTTACTATGTGCTTGGACTGAAGAACTCACTTCTATCCTAAGTTTTACAGGCATTTAGGTGTCTCTTTTTCATGCTTTTTTATCTTTTTTGTTTTAGTCTTCCTACAACAACTATTTATGGGACCTCATACTTTCAAAATCATTTTCCATGTATTCTTTTTTTTTCTTTTTATTTATTTACAAAATCTCAAAACAAGATTTTAGGAGAGTAACAATGGTTAGTACATTGTGTATTGTTACTGCCAAAATAGTTTCTCATATTACAAGATATAGTCAAGAAATAATAAATAAACAACATAGGTACAAACCTCTGTTTTTTTTAAGTCAACAGATAATGGAAATATACTTTTTAAGGTTTCTAATACTAGGAGAAGATATCATACAATGTCTTTTAAATAAATTGTAAGTCAAAGATACAGTATAGATTTTAGAACAAAAATTAAGATTAAGCAATATTCAGAAAATTAAATGTTTCCAAACAATTGAACTCAGAAAAAGTTTTCATGACAGCAAAGAAGTACTAAGAGTAAAACATAAGATAAATACTGGAATAGCAAATAAATGACCAGCACTTCTAACAGTTTGAGGATAGGGTATCGCACAAAGTTTTAGTGTGTTGTGGACATGCATAATGACCGTGACAGTTACTGGTGGCTAGGCGTCACTTGTAGAACTGAGCTACAGCTATTTCTTTGAAATCCACCCTGTAGATCAGGTGGAATCATGACTCATAGGGTGGAAGAGAAGTCCATTTGTAGGGTGTGCTGATGAAAATATTCTGCTGCTGAACACAAAGGAATAACTAAAGACTACTATTGTATACCTCTTATTCTCCTCTGTTTACCCTATTTGGTGGGTTCTTTCCATTCTCATTCATGGGGCTGTGATCAATTTGCTCCCTCTCTAGAACCTCATTTAGTAGAGTGTAGGCTTGGCTTTGTCATCATGAAATTCTTTAGTTGTTCTTTGTCCTGAAAATATTTCACTTCTGCATTATATTTGAAAGAGAGTTTTGCAGCATATATCAGTCTGGGTTGGAATTGTTTTCTTGCAAGACTTGCAGTACTTTGCTCCATGCTCTTCTTGACTTGATGGTTTTTGAAGAAAAATCTGCCGTTATTCTGATGGGTTTTCCCTTAAAAGTGATCTGTTTCTTTTCTTTAGCGGCTTTTAGTATACTGTTCCTGTATTGAATTTCTGGAATCTTGCTTATTATGTGTCTGGGTGTGGTTTTCCTTGGATTGATACTATTTGGAGTTCTACATGCTTCAATTACAGGAATGTCAGATTGTTGCCCCATATTTGGGAAGTTTTCTGCTATTACTTCTGCCCATATTCTTTTTATATCATTTGTATTGACTCCTTCCTTCTCATTGATGCCTATTAGTCTCACATTGTTCATCTTTGCATCGTCTTGCAGGTATTGAATTATTTTTTCCTGCATCCTAGTTGTTTTAAAGAGATCTTTTCTTACTTTTACACTAGCTGCAATGGTGTCTTTCAGGTCAGAAAGTCTGTCTTCACTTTCACGCAAACGGTTTTCCCAGCATGTTATTGAGGTTTTAATTTCCTGTATATCACTTTGAACCTGTTTCATAGATTCTATTTCTTTCCTAAATTGTTTATTCAGGGGTTCCATCATTTTTATATTCTCCTCTATTTTTTATCAGTGTATTCTTTAGAAGCACTTAGTACTTCTTTGATTATAGTTACCACTACATTTTTTAGTTCCGAAATTATTTCTTGTATACCTTTCTGCAGTTGATTCTTTACTGTCAATGCTATTATTTCCGAGATATCTGGTGTGTGATTTCCAGTTTCCTCAGTGCTAGTGTCTTCTGCATTTGTACTGGGTGGACTCGGGGCCTGAGACTGCATTTTGTTCCTTATATTTGTCATTTTGTATACCTGTCTTCTGACCTTTGATGTAGAGCTTAGATAGAATTATTACCTTAGCACCAGGTCCGGATCTATGAAGTTCAGATTCCTCCAGGTGGGTGTTGTTTGGATCTGGCTGCTGTGCTCCCCTTCTTTCTGCTGCAGGCATTAGAGTTGAACCCTTTGTGTCTCTCTGGCAAGATGTTCTGCTCCTGAATCAGCTGAGTGGGTCTTGCCTCTAGCCTCTTTGCAGGGAGTTCTGCTGAAGGATTCCTTGCTGGGCCTGCACTCTGGGTCTGTTCAGGATCTGGAAGGCCCTGGATCGTCTCACTCACTCCCCGGGCCTGCGCTCTGGGTCTATTCAGGATCCGAAAGATTTTCCATGTATTCTGTTTCACACTAATTACTTGACTTCCATCAAGTTATTTAAATCCTGAAATACGGCCCAACTTATAGTAATTTTTGTTTCTTTCACAAGTATACATTCTCTCTTTTTATAAAGTTTCTCTTAGAAGTATCTTTTGGTTTCATTTTAACTCCTGAGTTCATGTCTTATTTGTATCATTACAAATTGCCTGATTTGATAAACTTTTATATAGTTGCGTAACAATTTAATCAGTTTAGTTCTTTCACATTCAGTTGTTTTGCTTAGAGAGAAAAGGGTAATGAAACCAGAAACTAGAGAAGTTAAAAATTATCAAGTGTATATTGATAACAGGTATTCAAGAATATTGAGCTCTTTCAAGAAGTTAATAATAAAAAATTATCATTGGTCTTAGAAATTTTGTTCTAAGCTTTTTCCCACAAATACACTGTACAGTGCAGTATTTGAGGGTAGAGATCACATGCCATTTTTAATGTCCTTGTAGTGCTCAGTTAACAGGTTTTCTTTCATAAATAATTACTAAATTGAATTATTGTATTTAGTCACAATATTTTCCTTTCCACTTTCAACAGAATTTTTCACTACTTAAATAGAACAAATCTCTACTGGATGGCATTGCAGATGCTTTCCTTCCCCTGGGAATCAGCAATTGAAAAAAGGATGATGCTCTCTCAGAGGTATCTTTTCCAAGAATGATCAGAAGAGATGATAACTGTGAACTTCTGTATTTTACTTTCAACAAGGAAAGTAATTCATATTACCAAATTTTAAGTTAAAAAATATTAATTAATTTCTCTGAACCCTCATGAGGTAGGCATAATTTCTGTTTTATTATTACTAATGAGGATTCAGAGCTCAGATTATAGACAAATATGTCCTACAGATTAGCTAACCAAGCATATCAAGTCACTCCACAGTGCAGAAACATGCTCAAGTGAAGATTGGTATGAAGACTCCACATACTGTCCTGAAACATGTCTGTCACTTGTTTTCACTGGGAGTTGCTTAACTTCAGTCACAAGCTTTATTGTCTTTTGCCTGCAGTGGCTTTCGTTCTGAGGGAGACCAAAAAGTCTGGTGTTTTCATTTGGAGGCATCATAGCCACATCAACCTGGAAAAGTTTGAAGTTTCACTCCAACAGAACAAGTATTTAGTTAACAAGGCCAACTTTGTAGGACATGAAAAAGAACGGACACCTCTGTGAACGCACATCTGTGTCTTAATTCTGTTTTTCATTGGAGTTAAGAATTGACTGTCATTTATACTCTCTTCTTTCCTAGTAAGAAAAAAAAACATGGTATATTATAGCTTTTGGCAGGAAGAAAAGAGTAACTACTTTCTCTAGTTTAAATTTCTACAACAAGACAAAAAAATAATGGATGATCTGTTAGACATTTAGGGTTTAGAAAGTGTGTTATAATAAACAACACTCTCCATACCAAAACCCAACTGAGTACTTTTGGTTAACACAACCCAATAATAATTTATGGGATCATAAGTAATGGAAAAGAATTGAGTGGAGACAAGAACAGTCCCAAGGATGAGAACTGGAGATTTTTACTGCTGTCAGGGATAGTTCTTCCCGTTTTTCCTCTGGGTTTCTCTCTACGTGTTGGTTTCATATTTTCCTATTACAAGTCAGATCTTTATGAACTAGAGAATAGGGATAAAGGAATCAGAAACATAGGATTAAAATTCAGCAAGTGAAAAAGTAACTGATAGCACCCATTGGCAGGAGTAAGTTCCATTCTGTGGAGGGATTCTGTCAGCTGAGGTTGAGCCACAGTCTCTTGCCTGGACCTTTCAGCATGCCAGGTCACTGTGATAGGTTCTGCAATAGGAGTAGATAGTCACAAGTCCTTTCCTTCTCAGTGACTCTTTCCAAGATGCCAGTTATTGGGGACTGCACATTGAATCCCCAATCTCCTGCCAGGTGTTACAATGCATGGTGGGAAGAAAGAGCAAGAGATGAAATAGGGGTGCAGGCAGGGATCTGAGAAGATCAGTTGTTCACTAAGAATGAAAGACCACAAGGTACTCAGGACCATGGTATTTATTGATTACTTCTGAGTTAAGGATAGTGAGTGACAGTTGTATGTATGTCTAGGGACAGTAATGATGACTATGGCGGGCTAGGAAGATCAAAATATTCTCGCAAGGACAAAGACAAGGACAAGCTGGGGGGACAATAGGAAACTAGTTTCTGCAGGTGTCTTCAGAAGGTCTTATCTTGCCATGAGTACCACAGCAGCCATTAGCCCTATGGCTTCCAGCTGTGACCAGAAAAGAGTGGAGTCACACATTCAAATCTGGCTCAAGGCCAGAACAAGAACGGCCTCAGACATCCCTCAAACTCAATGTATAATTCAGGGTCCCCAACATTTTCTGGGGCCATAAAATGAAAAGTAAATTGTGAATGATGATTTTCAAGAGACTCGCAAGGTTGGGGTTTGCAAGGACTAATTTGCCCAAGGAAATGAAACCTTTTTGTAGAACAAGGGGGGGTGCATGATCATAGATAGGGAAAAAGCAAAAAGAGTAGTTATCTAATACAAAATTGTTGCATTAATTTTCTGTGCTGAATAAAGTATTAGCACAAACTCAGTAGCTTAAAATAATACTCCCTCAACATTTCAGTTTCTATAAGGCAGGAACCCCTTCTCAAGTCACTTAGTACCAACAAAACTCAATTCTTTGGTGCTTTCCATTGGCAGGGGTAAGACCATTTCCTGGGGTAGGAATGAGGTACCTGCTTTCTTGCTGGATGCCAGTGAGGGGCAGCTGAGTCTGCCTGCTGATGGCTGCCACGGGGTTTATCCCAAAGCATGCTGGTCTGTTCCTTCAGAGCCAGGGATAGAACTTCTGTCTACATTTATTTTTTGGAAATGCCTGACTTCCCTTGTAAGGCTTTACCTGGTTAGGTAAGTTTTTCCAAGAAAAATCACTTTGTTGATTAACTGAAGTTACTTTGGGAACTTAATCTATGAAAGTTTTTCACCTTTATAGTTTACTGGGGCAGAAATGACATCAATATAAGCACAAATAGCACCCAAATTTAAGAGGAGGTAGTTACAGTGGGTAGGTATCCTATTATGTAATTGACTATATATTGAACAAATTATAGACTACATATATAAATTCACGTAGGAGATTCATGTTTACAAATTCAAATTACTATTGTGCTGTATAAAGTTGTTTATTTCTTCTCTTCAAAATAATATTGAATAATTTTTGAGCTTCCTTGACATCTAGCTTTATTCTTTAATTTTTCCCACACTTGTGCTTTAAAGTTTCCAAAACTTGGTTTCCTGCTGTCACTATTATCTAGTTTCATGTTTCTGAGGAGTCCTAAGGCAAATGGTTTTAAAAGTCCATTAAAAACAACTGCAGCACATAAACCAGGGTCTCACAGATACATCTGTGCTTCTCAGGCTCTTTCATTAGGGTGGGCAATTGCTTTTAGGAAAGTGTGAGCAGAAGTGGTTCAGGCTGGCCTAGAGAATTACGGTCTGGGGAAATCGAATATAGGGAGCAACTTGAAGACAACTCTTTCTGCAGTGCTGTAGTTTTCTTGCTAGTTATTTAAAGTACATGCACAACTATTTACTTTTTCTCTAAAACAGTATCAATTGCCTTACAATTTGAAGACATCATGTGGGTAGAGAGAAAGTGCAGATTGCAACCTGAAGCTGTCCTGTAGGAAATCTAGGGCTGCTTCTGGATTCAAAAAATTTTTATCTAGCTAGAGAATTGCTTTCTTTTTAAAGGTGGTTTCTAAAATTTCCCATCCATGAGTATATATGCTGAAGAGATTAACTAAATAGCCTTATCATCCTTATCTCAGGTGATTTTTTAATAAAAATGTGTTTTAAGAAATCTTTCAAATCAAAATCTCATCACTAAGAGCTGCTTGTTAATCTAAATATAGCTCTGTGAAAGTAACTGTGATGATAATATTAATGATAATGAGGACTTTCATTTGTTTTGAAATTTTTAAATGCTTCTAGAGTTTTCAACAGCTATATAGATCTCATTTTAAGCTGCATTTCTGATTCAAATATATTTTTGTTACTGTGATACAGGCAGTACTTTCATTGAATACTTTTACTGAGAGGTACAGAAATACAATGAAACAGAAAAAGAGAGAGAAGAGAACATTTTATTTCTCTTCTTTTTTAATTATGTATAACATGGTCTTTCAATGAATGCAAAGTAAACTACTGTAATTACAAAAGTACCTTTTGCCTTCCTCAAGATGGTTTTAGTACTCTAAACCTCAGTGCTTTTGATATTCATGGGCCTCTCCTTCCTCACATCCTACTGGCTAACTCTGGGAGTATCCAGGAGCTCCTGGAGGATCCAACGACCTTCTTCCTACCATGTACCATGTGGAGCAGTGGTATTCCCTGATGGCTGATTAGAGCAGACACCAGGAAATATCCCTCCTTCACCAAATATGAGACGCGTTCTGAGCTGCTCAACCAGCAGCTCTCCAGGCGTGTCAGGAGATTATCGCCTCCAGAGGACAGCAACCTTGGTCAGTGTGGAGCATTTGTGTTTGCAGAAAATGTACGGATGTTTAATGAGTGGAGGAATAGGAAAGATCAGCTATCTGTCCTACTTCTCTGACTTGGTGTTAAAAACCATTTATCCCCTTCTTCATCTGATTTTAGGTCAGCGTCAGAACACAATGGTAAGAACTTCTTCAGTCTGAAAGCACAATTTGGAACAGAATATACCTGGAGATTAGGTCACTGAACTGTGGCTATGAGGTCACTGTAAAACTTCACATGAGTTTTCATTATTTGGAGATGGCTGCTTGCCCAGCCAGAAGCACTCAGTTTCCCTTCTCCCCTGCTCGTCTCTCCTGACACATCTTTTACACGCAGGTGAGAGTCTTGCTTCCTAGCCTTCTCTTTCAGTGTTTCTTCATCTAGAATATTTTTCTTCTTTGCACCATGAACATCTTTTTTATTATTTGAAACTCAGTTCAAGTGCCATTTCCTCAAGCCTATAATTACTTAAGTTCATATCCTAAGTAATTCTGTCTATCATCCAATGCCTATTACTCGGTGATATTTTATAGATACACATATTGTTTCTATTATGAGAATATGAGAACTACGAGGTTAGAAGCCCTCTTGTTACTTTTATTTCTTAACCTCCCATTTGCTCAACAAAATCTTTTATAACCCAAAGAGGTAGATTTTTCCACATCTCATAGCTGCTTAAATTTAGACAGCATTTTCTTTTTTATTCCACACAATGGCCTTCCTCTCCTTTCAAGTGCATTACTCGAAGGTATTTTCCATTTGTGAAATGACAGAAATCATGCTGAGTGAAGATTATGTGAGCTTATTGTGAATAAAGGAAGAATCACAGGACAGAGAGCTGGTGCAGGACTTTAGACAGACCTGAGACTGGATGAGGATTCAGAAGATGGCAGGAAGAGTTACCACTTATTTATAAATAACATCCTAAGGACCTATTATTGTTGAAGGAATTCAACCAAATATGAGCAAATCTTGTGGTAGAACTCAGTTGAATTTTCTCCCATAAGTCAATTATGATTATCAGCTGCTGTGGGAATGAAAAAGTATCATGCTCACTTTCATTGATACAGCTCCATTATTTAAGGAAATTCAAACTCTGCTTTAAGGACATCTACTTTCTAAGCAGGAGCCACTTCCGTTACTACTGCTTAGAACTCCTTAGTGGCTGAAATTATATATATATATAATTTTTTTTAATCAGGGATCAAACTCAGGACCTTATGCTTGCCAGGTAGGCACTTATGACACTGAGCTATATCACCCGCCCCAGTGGCTGAGTTCTTCACAGCACTGTCAAAAGCAGCATGGCACTGGAACGAAAGTGATGGAGTCAGTTTACTCCTTAACAGGGGACATCATGTGTTGGGATGTACAGTGGCATCTGGAGTCATTTTACCATTTCAGTTTACAGATCTGTAAAGCAGAGGAGTGGTGGTGTAGGTGCTAGTCAGACATTGTTAGCACAACTTTACATCATTTCATTTTATATTCATAAATAGCCAGTGAGATAATTTTCACTTCATACATGGGAAAGGTAATAATTAAATTAAATTAATATGGTAACTTAATTAAGGTAACACAGCTAGTAAGTGGCCAGGTAGAAGGTCCAATTTTGAGTTTCTGACTTCTAATATTTCCCTTTTCTAACACCATAAACTACTTTTGAATAGTAATTTAAAATGTGCATGGCACATTATTGATTTAAAAACCACCAACCAAAAAGAAATCCAAATATTCCAGCTTATCAAGTTAAAAGTACTTTAGGTTAGCATTGTTATTAATTTTTAAAGTAGAATTCGTCTTCATTTTCTATGAACTGAGAGTAATGAAAAAAGATACTTTTTTGTTTGTGTGCAAATCGTAAGATAACACAGACAAACTGATAATATTAAAATATATAAAGGGTAAAAATTACAAATTTCTTGTGCCTCATCTGTATTTTACCTTTTAAATTTATAATTAAGTCGCGGTGAACACTTACCCCAAAAGAAAACCTATCAGTTGCGACACTCCTTCATGATTTGATAACAAAACAAAGCCAGAGCTGATGCATGTTTTTCCCAACTGCCCCAACATAGAGCTGCAGATGTGGAAAAGTCTAGCGTCTGAGTGGAGCTGACTACACATACCCATTCTTACCAGTGCCCTTGGCTTCAAAGGGTATGTCAAGCAAACTTTTAGTGATCTAGCACTTCAGGTATTATTCATGTGCTAAATCTTTTAATGGAAATGGTTATGAAAAATACACTTAAAAATCTGTACAGGCAAGGAAACAATTTGATAATATTTGGCTTGCCATTACAGAGAGTTTTCCTGGCACACACATATGACAATGTGCCTCAAAGTCAAAGTCTGCCTTGGTTTAATAAGCATCTTAAATATTACATCGCAGCCACTTTTATTTCTAGCAAAGATGTTACACACTTCTTGATAAAAGTGTTTTTGTATGTGCTTGTTGGCATTCATAGTTCTTTGATAATCATAGGCATTATTTGTTTTAACTGTTTTATTTAACTAATATTATCTTAACATTATTGATGTGATAGTTCCTAATGGATATGGAAAAGTAAATCAAATGTGCAGGATTTATCGTAAAGAGGTCATTCTCCTGGGGCCAAGAAAAATAACATTCCTGATCTCACAGAAACTGATTTATGTCACCTCAGAAAATCTCTCTCCCTGCCTTCTTTATTTTCTGAGGTAAGTACTTTCCCAAATTCTAACGCAGTTTCATTTTGCCAGTTGTTTTGAGCCACAGAGTGGGCATCATTGCATTATCTTGTGTCTGGCTTCTTTTGTTCAATATCACTTGCTAGATTTATCCTTGTGGTTCAGTGTGGCTATATTTAGTATCTTTTTATTTCTGTAATAGCGTTTCATTGTACAAACAAGATAATTTTTGTACCTACATACTCTTGATCAATAGTGGGGGTGTTTTTACTTTGGAGTTGTTACATCAAATGCTGTTAGACTACTACTTCCAACCCAGAAAAACTATCATGATGGGATTAAATCGTTCCGTCTGAGATAACAATAACAACAACAAAACCGGACAAGATATGTAATGACTGTTTTCAAGACACAGGATATTAGGCAATGAAAGGAGGTGATTCCTGGGAGACAGGAAATCAATCAGGTGGCCAAATGATCTCTTGAGAGAACGAAGTCTGGTGTAGAGAGGGAGTTCCCAGGTAGATATTTTGAGCTTGCAAAGAGTTCTAAAGAGGAGTGTCCTATAGATACAGAATTTGGGGAATTTTCATAGGATCTTCAATATCCTGGAGAATATTGATCAACATGTGCCTCTGAAGCAACATTTAACACTTGAGGCAGGCAAAGAGCTCCTTGAGCATTACAAAGGGAACAATACCTGGTACTCCTCAAGGGCTGTGGATATTGTCTGGCTGCTCCAGTCCAACTGGAGAATGTCACTCTTTGTTGTGTGTGTAATTTAGAATGTCTTGTCTCAGTACCAAGGATTGGTTTGGCCTAAAGTCAACATTACTTTTATGCAATCGAATGAATTTAGGAGCAGAACCAGACACATGATTGGATGGACTCAGCATAAAAGTGGGAATGGCAGAAGGTCAGCTTTATCCAGACTTGCAGGCTTGTAAGAGTAGAATAGGAAGCTCAGGTTCTCTCTGAGTCCAGGGTGACTGACCTGCTCCTGTGCCCTGAAACACTCCACTTAAAAGCAAGATTACCAAGGATCAAGTGCCTTCATGTAAATTAGGGTTGCTCAAGCATATTATCTGTTTTTCTTTTCTTAATATTTTTGTGTTGTACATGTTTGATTATACTTTATTAACATTTGGGGTTTTTTTTTGCATGAAAAATTATAGAAACAATTTTTAGCCTAGGATGATATCTTACTCTAAGGAGGACTTTCTTTTTTCCAGAACTCTCTTAGAGAACTAAGATTTATTTTATTTCTATTTTTCTGGTATTCAATTAATTTCAAATTGGGTGTAGTTACAGCAAGAACCATTCAACATTCATCTTAATTTGTATGCTTTCATGGTTTTGATCTGAAGCTTACAATATCTAAGAGATCTTACCTTGGGTGATCCCCATAGTCCACATTTTTACTCCTGAAGGAGATTTTGTTCCTTGGTCCTGTTGAAAGTCCTCCTCAGCTCCCTAGACACTTAACTGCCCGAGTTAGCAATTGATCTTAGAAAAAGAATTAGCTTCAGGATAAGGATAATTATAAATACAATTTTATTTTGGTTAAATCAATTTTTTTCAGGTTTAAATGGCAAAACGAATTTCATGATTTTCATGTGCTAGATATCTTGCTAATATTATTGTAACAGTTTTAAAAACCCTATCAAATTGATAGCAGTATCTTCATACTAGAAAGATTAAATTTCATTTTCTATCTGGTTAAATACAGAATTCAATACCATATAATTATTAATGTGTGTTGCAATCTGAACTGGGCCTTTCTGACTTCAAGACTGTTTTCTTTTCTGAAAACAAACAAACAACTAGACACCTTCATTTAAGATAAGATGGAATACAGATCCTATAAGTGATATTCAGAGAGTAGAGAGATGTCTAGAATTGAAATTAAAAACTATATTTAAGTGGTAAAGTAAGAGTGTCAAAGGGATTGGTTTTGATCAGT
The DNA here is from genome assembly GCF_000260255.1 of Octodon degus. Classification (NCBI taxonomy): domain Eukaryota; kingdom Metazoa; phylum Chordata; class Mammalia; order Rodentia; family Octodontidae; genus Octodon; species Octodon degus. Next base: position 2,565,735 of record NW_004524583.1, read on the forward strand.
TCAGGCTGCTATAGCAGAACACCATAAATTAGCAGCTTAAACAACAAACATCTGCTGCTCACAGTTCTGAGAATTCAAAAGTACAAATCAAAAATCCTAGCAGGTACAGAGTCTGGACTGACACTTTTCTAGCTTGCAAATAGTTGTCTGCTCCTTGTGTCCTGATTTGGCACAGAGAAAAAGGAGTTAGCTCTTGGGACTCTTCTCATGAAGGCATTAATCCTTTTCGTAAGGTATCATTACTCCTGACATCATTATTTCTAGAAGACCTTACCTCCAAATTCTAACCCATTAGGGGTTAGATTTTAGCCTATAGATTTTGGGAACACATAAACATTTACTTTTTGTGTTAGTCACTTTCCTGCCTCTAGGATAAAATACTTGACACCCACAACTTTTCTAAAATTTATTTATTTATTTATTTGGTACAGGGTCTCACTATGCAGCTTGGACTCATGGTGTTCCTCCCTTCTCAGCCTCCCCAGTGCTGGGATTATAGGGATGCACCACCATGCCCGGTTTTGGGGCCAGCATGGCATGTGAAACCCAGGCTCGGACCCATGTCCTTGTACTTGCCAGGTAGGCTTTTAGACCACCAAGCTATCTCTCCAGAGCAACACTCACAATTTAATGGAGAAGAGGTCTATTTGCTATCCCAGGTTTTTAAGCACTTCTTTGGGTTTAGTTCACTGTCCGTTGGCTCCAAGATAAAAGTGGTATGGGAAAGGGCCTAGTTAAAGAAAGCTGATCAAACCACTGAAACCAAAATCACAGAGTAAGGAAGAGCTAAAAACAGAGATCCAACAACAAGGGCATGTTCCTAGGGATTTACCTTCCCAGACTAGGGCCCAGCTCCTAACATAACATTCAACTATGAACACATCAGTGGCTTGACCCACTGATAGGTATGATACCTCCATAATCCAGGCCTTGAACAAGACCCACTCCTGAATCCCTGAGAATGGTGGGAAGGCATTTTAGATTGAAACCCTGATAGCAGGGCTGCCATGATGATGCTGTTGGCCAATTGTTTTCTGGTTGCTCAGAGAAAATACCTGACACATAAATTGAAGGAAGAGATATTTGTTTGTTTATGTATTTGGTACAGGATTTCACTACACAGCTTGGACTTATTGTGATCCTCCTGTTTTCAGTCTCCCTAGTGCTGGCACCATGCCTGGTCTTGATGGCCAGCTCAGCATGCCCAGGGGTGGGGCCAGCATGACATGTGGTGAAGAAACACTATGGTGGAAGGAGTGGCAGAGCCAGCTTTCCCATTTCATGGTAGCCAAGAAGCAGATACTTGAAGCAATCGGAGAGGAAGAGGCTAGGGCCCAGGTGTAGCCCCTAGGTTATGCCTCCAGCACCCACCAATACAAACTCAGAAGTATCCTTTTCTAATTTCTTCAACATTTCTCAATCCAATTAAACAGACATTCTACTTGTTTTTATTTTTTAAAATTATTGATTGGATAATGTAAATTCTGCACTAGTAGGTAGATGGGTTGGGGACTCAATGGATTCCCACTGATATGATCCAAAATTCTATTATCTATTTCTTTTATTCAGCTAGGATTAAGTTACAAAATACCATAGACCGATGGCTGAAACCACATATATTTATTTCTGGGAGTATTGGAAGCATCAGCAGTCTGAGCTCAAGATAGCAGCGTGATTGATTTTTGATGATGCTTCTCTTTCTGGTGTGGAGGTGCCTTTGTTGGATGGGAAGAGAGACACAGAGTACAGTCATGTGGCTCTTTCTACAAAGGCACTAACCACATTCATAAAGTTTTCCCACTCAGGACCTCATCTCCTGAGTATTCTTATAGTAGGAACCAGGGGATTGACCACATGAATTTTGGCAGGGAATAGCTTACTTCATAGCATTCGTCATACAACTACTAAAATGTGCATATTCTTGTGCTCATGTGTATCCTGAGATCAGAAAAATGGCTGCCTCGGAAGGACCTCAGTGTGTCTCTTAATGCATCCTCTGGCTTGTCTATTGACTAGAAGTGCTAAGAACCTGTCAAGGCATTAGATCTTTACAGTGTTTTCGAATGTTTCTAAGGATGGCATCACTAAGTCCCTGGGAGCTATGATTTTATCTCCAAGCATAACAGGAAATCCAACATGAAATTTTCTTAAAATCTAGAAAGAATATTTGCCATTTCTAAAGGTTCCTGCATAGTTTTTGCTTACTTTAAAACATGTATCAGCATGTCATTACATAAAAAATAATTTTACTACCTGACATTAGATTATATTATTTCCTATAGTTTACTGAATATGTAGAACTTACCTATATCAACTATATGGTATCTTAAAATGAAAACACAAAATTTTTTTTCAACAAGTAATACACTGCATATATTCTTCTTAGTGGTTAATTGCTGTACAAAAGAAACTTTTTTTTTTTTCAGAATCAGGGATTGAACTCAGGCCCTTGCACTTGCCAAGGAAGCACTTATTCCACTGAGCCATCTCGCTAGTCCCCGAAAACATAAAAATTTTAAAAATAAAGTTCTAAAGTACACACACATGATTTTATAGCTAGTTGAAATTAACGATAAAAATGCTGTTTTGATAGGATTTGTAGTTATACAACAGCCCTAGTGAAAAATGTTTATTTGATAATACTGCTCATATTTATATAATTACTATTTAAAATATGTGTATAATTAGTAAATAAATGTAAATTATGCAATATGCTATATTTTAGATCATTACATAAAACATATATGCTTTAATTAGATACTAATTATATAATATATATGATGCTATAATTATTTAAGTATAGGAGCTATACATTAAAGAAAATAATAATTTAGTTTTATTTTGCAAACCTGCCTATTTAAGGTTTGAATGAACATTAGCAAACAAAATATAACCCAGGGCCTCCCCCACCCCGCCCGCCGAGTAGGATTTTCTGCCG
>NW_004524583.1:2572457-2594339 GCF_000260255.1 Octodon degus
ATATATATATAACCCAGGTTTAAGCAGTTATATCACGTTCCCCAACTGGTTGCATATTTGGGTGCTTGCCATGGTCTTGAAATACTACAAATGAAAATAAAATCCATGAGTACTTTTTTTGACTTAAAAAAGACATGAATCCTATTTATTTATTTGCTGGAACTGGGGATTGAACTCAGGTCCCTGCACTTGCCAGGGAAGTGCTTATTCTACTGAGCCATCTCGCTGGCCCCACAAATCCCATTGTAAAAGCACTGGCAAAGTTTTTGATTTGCACGTAGAGTTGTGCCACATCACACAGAAAACATTGCTACACCTTTCCCGTAAGGATCTGTACCTTTCCAAATTCCTACATGGTTTAACAGTCATGTAAGAGCTTTTTCTTATCTCTCTGTCCCAGCAGTCCCTCTGTGTTCCCTCGCTGATAGACAAAGGTGAGGTCGGAGATAGATGACCTGCAATATGAATGTAGCCTTGGTGCACTTGGAGTTTGGCCTTAATAGTAAGCGAAAAAAAAATTGAATTAATTGCCAACCTTTGAAATTCAGGAATTTTCACATTAAAATTATGCTATCCCAGGTTTTTCAATCAAGCAAACCATCTGGGGACTCCAGAATTTCTTCCTTTAGAGTAGTTTTCACTCCTAGGTTGAAAACCAGTAACATTCCCCTGCTCAGTATTAAATCAGCAGCTTTTACAGAAACTCCCTTTGCTTACGTGCCTCATTCGCACATAAATGTGTGACTCATGGTTGCACATTTCTTAAACTACTGGGAGCCAACAAATTTGAATTATCCATCATTCACATGTTTCCATCCTGTAAGAATCAACAGATAGTAAAGGCGGCTGCTCCTTTGACAGCCTCATGATGATGGGCTGGGGTGCTCCTACCTCTGTCTGATGCTGTGGAGGCTTATTTAGCAGGATTCCTCTGCCTCTTCAGGACAGGACAGGGGCCTTGAGATACAGGGAAGCAAGACTGTCACTTGCTGCTTTCTCTCTAAATCTTTCAAATGTCCTTCCTTGACACTGTGCTATTCTATCTGACTTGTGTTTAACGTTTTTCATGCCCTTTCATGTAACAGAGACAACTATTTTCTTTGAGGAGCTCTGTGAGAATTTTCACATTTTGTCACCACACAGAATACACAGATTTGTTCTGAAGTTCAGCTTACCTCTGAGGCATTTTGGCAGCATAAGTATATGAGTGGTATTTTCTTAGATAATCCTGAAGTTAAGCTGAAACTCAACAAACTAAGGGCAAAAACAAAAACAAACAAACAAGTCATAATAAAAGAAGAGCTTTAGCTTCTTACTGGGGCCCTCTGTAAGAGAAGTAGGGGAGAAAAGGATGGTACAGGTTAGGCAAGAGGAGATGCAAAGAGACAGGTAGCATGAAACCAAATGTGTTTATGTGCATTTTTAATGATTGTATCTCTGAAATAAATATCAAAAGTCAAGGGCTGGTGAGATAGCTTAGCAGTTTAAAGCACCTGCTCAGGCAAGCTTAGGCAAGCACAGGGAACGCTGTTCGATCCTAGGCACCACATGCCTTACCAGGTGCCCCAGGTCAGGCTGAGCTAGGCACAGAAGAAAACAAAAGTCCAGAATTTTAAGGCTTATAATCTTATAGATGTTTATTTATCCAACTTCTAGAACAAATGGCTTCTAGGTGCAGGCTTTATTTTTCTCTTAAGAATTTGATCTCCTAAGCAATTTCCTATTACCTTCATAATTCCCCACCTTGCCTAATTTTAAAGTATTTACAGGTATAAAATCATTTCTGTAGGATAGGTTCTAAAATTTTTCAATTTAAATTCATATCAAATGTATCATAATTTAACCAAGTTTTGCACCCTGAATTATTATAAGCTCACTGTGTGACCTCAGATAAGATTTAATGCTTAAAAATATTGTTATAGAGTATATGTAACATAAATTTTATCACCTTAGACATTTCACAGAATAACTCAGTACTATGAAATAGATTCATAGGGTTGAACCACCGTTCTCCACATTTCTTTTTAGACAAGTCTTTTAACCTTAAAAGGTCAGGATGACACACCTTTAGGTTGTGTCATTTTTAATATTAATTAGTTTTCAAATGTAATAATAGCTTCTTTTACAAAAGAACTTATTAATTCTTTCACATTTGTCTCAGGATTTAATTCCTATTTTGGAATATCAAGTAGTGTTTGGTTGTAAGGCATTTTTGAAAAAGTAAAATTTAGCAGTCTACCTGAACAAAGATCAATTCCTGCATCGTGCAGTGTAAGAACCAAAAGAGCTTCACAAACTTCTGGGTTAGCAGCCTGAGCAGCGGGCTTTAGGAGGCAGAATGTGGCAGCAAAGCCAAGAAATTACCTGACTACTTACAGGCCGGTGTTTGCCTTGTTTGGATATGACGTGGTGCAATGTTCCTAGCAGGGCGTTAGCTGGGAGTTCTGTAGTTTCATCTCAGTGTTTATGTCGGGCTTCACACTGCTTAAATACAAACCTAATGTGCTAGAACCATTTCAACCTCATGGGTGAGTAATTACTGTATTAAAATTAAGGTTTCTTAATGAAATATATAAACATAATATTAGTGAAATATCTTTTTGGCATGATTCATGCCAGGATGGAATGAGAATCAAAATCAATGGATGGTTTGAAATCAAGGCTTTATATTTGTTATATTTACACTGGGCTATTTCTAACCTCCAGCTGAAGGCACTGTCCCCTTGTTTGTGTGAATGCTGCACAGTGTGGCATAAGTCTAGACATCCTTGGCAGAAAATGTACTTTCTAACAATTAAACTTTGCTTTTGTTCCTTTTTATTTTTTTTCTCTTCAGATATCTAAGTTCAATTTATTTTTCTTGATTATTTTTACTGTTTCATTTTCAAATATTCTAGTTTTTTAGTTTTCTCATTTTCTAATTCAAGGATAATATTTCATTATTTCTTTGTCTTTATTTGCTTCTATTTTATTCCCTTTCCTTTTAATCATTCTTTTACTCAATATTGATATTATTTACTTAGTCTTACTTATTTTTTGTATGTGTAAACAACTTAAGTGCTATACATGCTATCTCTCTATAAAACAACAATATACAAACTTTTGGATAGGAAAAGGATTGAAAGAATTGCATGTAAACTAAATTTTCCACACCCATGTGACTTCAGAGCAAGCATTTCTCTGTCTTCTGTCCTTTCAGAGGGACCTTCTGCAGGTGTCCTCAGCATTCACCTTTTCTGTTCCCCCAGCACCTGAGGTTGTTTTCTTTATTTTTACTTTTTTAGGTACCAGGTATGGAATTCAGGACCTTTTGCTTGCCAGGCAGGCACTTAGGCCACTGAGCTATCTTCCCACCCCTTGGCCTTTTTCTTTCTTTCTTTCTTTCTTTCTTTCTTTCTTTCTTTCTTTCTTTTTTTTTTTTTTTTTTTTTGGTACTAGGGATCAAACTCAGGACCTTGCACTTGCCAGGCAATCACTTATTCCACTGAACTATCTCCCCGGTGAGGTTGTTTTCTTCTATCCCTTCTATGTGGCTCCAAGGAGGAGACTAAGTTCCCAAGAACACCATTAATAGAAACATGTTGAGTGTCATAAACTTGGAGAAGGCTGAGAATAGGAGAGTAATGACAACAAGCCACAAAATAATGCCACCTAAACTATAGACATAAATTTTTCCAATTTCTCCAATAAAGATTTTGTCACATTGTTTGTTTGTTTGTTCATATGTTTGTTTTTGTATAAAGAATTTCTTCCAAAGCTCTGGGCTTTCTTGTTAACATTCAGGTTTGAATTCATGTTGTATGTCTTAATATTTAAGGTTTTAAATTTCTTTAAGCACATTCAAATTCATAGAATAAGAGTGTTAACATAATGACACATCCCTACTCTACAATCAGCAGAGAAATGATGTATTTATATTTTACAGTTAATTTAAACTTTTTAATATTTAATTTAGTACCCTGTGATGCAAAATTTCTACTCCATGACTGTATTATGAATAAATCAATGACATTTTCTTTTTTGTTTATATTTTAGGGAAAGGTCTGCAGGGTGTTCAGGGTCTTACTACTAGATCAGACTCATAGTGATCTGCCTGTTCGCAGCCTCCCTAGAGCTGGAATTACAGGCACATGCCACCATGCCCAGTCTATAAATGACATTTTCTGCACCTAAGATTTATACTTTTAGTTTTAATCATGAAAATAAAGTTAGATTGCTTAAAAGTCCACTAAATGTACATTTATCAAATTTCTACTATCATAATGAAGTACTTTTTAAATTAATTTTATTGAGAAACAAAGAACAATGAGACAGTTTCAAAACCAATTAATAGGACAGTTTCAATAATTAATATATTGTATGTTGTTGTCTTTGTAGTGGTTATTCATAGTACAAAATTCAGACATGATATCCTGTCCAAACACTATTAGTACAAATCTTTCTTCTTATTGAATTAAGAGAAAGTACCTGTATATCTATCCTACTTTGTATATACAGATAAAAATGGTTCTTTATTTTTATCCTCTTTTTTTGTTTAGTTTTGTCAGAGATGGGTATTCCATTGTCATTGCGATATTGTAGGTGCATGAATTCAGTAAAATAATCCAATATAGTCCACTAGTTCATAACAACAGTGGGTTATCTGTAGGACCGGCAATGTCAGAAGTTGTTGGCTTTAGCCTTTTAAAGCTTAGCACATTAATATGGCTTTACTTTTCATACTTCATTATTATACTTTTCTGCTGCATGGTTAAGACCAAGATAAAGCAAGGCCTATATAACAATATAATGTAGTACTTTAGATAAACAATTTATAAAGAGGGAGGCCAGAGAGATGGCTCAGTAGAATAAGCGCTTGCCTGGCAAGTGCAAGAGTCTGAGTTCAGGGGCTGGGGAGATGACTCAGTGGAATAAGCACTTCCCTGGCAAGTGCAAGGGTCTGAGTTCAATCCCCAGTTCCACCAAAAAAAAAAAAAAAAAAGAGTCTGAGTTCAATCCCCAGTTCAGCTAAATAAATAAATAAATAAATTTATAAAGAGAAAAGATTTAATTTGGCCCCCAATTTTTTCAATATCAACCCATAGTCAGTTGGTCTCATTCAGTTTATTCATGTGGCAATGAGTCAGGGCAAGAGTGAGTGGTGGGTTAAAGTTATTCTCACCATTAGCTAGAGGCAGAAAAGACCAAAGAGGGAAAAAAGTTCCAGAATCACATTCAAGTCCATGTCACAGTGACCCAAAGATTTCCCACTGCATCTTGCCTTTTAAAAATTCTACCACCTTCCAATCATGTTTCCCTGAGGATCAAGTCATTTATCACATGGGTCACTAGGTGACATTTATTTTCCAAACTATAGCACAGTAACAATGAATAAAGTTAGCTCCAAATATAAGTATGGATTTTTGCCCAGTATTTCAATACAGCTCAATATTCTTTTTTTTTTTTTTTAACTTACAGTAGCAAAGAGAGTAAAATGTATTACCTAGTTGAAATTTTCATGTCATACACCAATGGTCTTAACAAAGCAATTTTACTCTTTCTTATTCTAGATTTATAGATAATTCAGGACAGTTGTCCCCAACAGCAATGTGATTGTTTCCAATTTCACAAATTTTTTATATACAGATGATACAGTTGATAATATTAACAGTTGAATAAGTATTAATATTGTATAGAAAAGTATCATTATTCATGTATCCATTCCTGTGTTGAAAGATAGGTTGTTTTCAGTATTTTTCTAGCTCAAATAATGCTAAGATAAATATCCTTATTCAGCTATGGATTAAATATTTATTGAGCGACTATTACATCAAACATTCTAGGTGATTAAATGTGAGACAGATGGAGATTTTTGCCCTAATGGACCTGATATCCCCCGGGAAAGAAATGGGCAAGAAACAAATTGAATAAGCCAATTGGGTTGTATATTTGTAGGACATAATCACATTGGAGAAAAACAAAGGAAGGAAGGGATTGGAGAATGCATGGAATGTCGTGGTATTTCAAGAATGTGGTCTGAGAGCTGTTGATGAAATACGAGATTGGAGCAAAGACTTGAAGGAGAGAGAGAGAGGGATAAGTTACAGGATGTCTAGAGTGTGACAGGAGCATGCCCAGCATGGTTGTAGCTGTAAGCAGAGTAGGAAGTCTTGTGAGTAGAACACTAAGACAGGAGATGAGATAGATAGCTGGGTCTGTATCTTTCATTGTCCAGAAGAACTGTAGGAGTATGACATTTGTCACTCAAGATGAGGGTGAGGTACTGGAGAATTTTAATTGGAGAAGTAATGTAGATTGACTTGTTAGTCCAATTACTCTGGCTATTGCACTGACTCTTTTGGAGTGAAAATACTGAGTGTTAAAAGTCTGTTACAATAATACAGTGATTTTATTGAGAAGGAAATAGCAATGAGACAGTTTCAAAACAGGTTAGTAGGACAGTTACAATAATTAATACATTGCATATTCTCTTCATAGTAGTTTTTCATAGTACAAGATGGAGACATGATATCTTGTCTAAACACTTTTAGTATAAATCTTTCTTCTCACTGAACTAAGAGAAAGTAGCTGTATATCTGTCCTATTTTTTATATACAGATACAAAATGGACTTTCATTTACATCTCCCTTTTTTGTTTAGTTTTGTCAAAGATGGGTGTTCCGTTGCCATTCAAATACTGTAAGTGTGTGAATTCAACAAAATAATCCCATTTGGTCCAATAGTCCATAATAATAGTATGGTATCCATGCAACTGGCCATGTCAGAAGTTGTTGGCTTGAGCCTTTTACAGCTCAGCATATTAATATGGCTTTACATTTTGTAACTTGTTTTTATACTTTTCTGCTGAATGGTTACTATCAGGATAAAGCAAGACCTATATAACAAAAATGTAACTTTTATATCGACAACGTCAGTCAAATCTCCTCAGGATTTACCCTTAAACCATGTACAGCAGTTTGTTGATCTTTCGTCAGTGTCAGCCATCTAGAAGAGTCACAGATATTGCTTGGCCAATTTGCTCTCGTGAAAGCCTGAGAGAATGTCTTGTCCCGATGTCACTCTCCTTAGGCCCACTATACATTGTTGATCATGTTCCTCTGGGGTCCCAAAAATAAAATAAAATAAAACAAGAAAATTTATAGACAATATAGCTACTATATACATAATTTTATGTGCTTATGTATCCAAATATAAAAAGTGTTTACACTATTGTGAGGTACAAAATAAACGGCAAATTTTATATTATGAATTTTCAAACATCCAGGCCAATCCATACTAAATAGCCTGAGTATATATACAATAACTTAAAATTCTGATTCATTTCATCTAAAAATATGGTCTCTAATTGTATCAATTTACCAATAAAAGCCCCAAATTTATCCTGTTTTATAGTTGAGTATTATTCCATTGTATAAAAATACCATATCATCTTTATCCATTCCTCCATTGATGGGCATTTGGGTTGCTTCAAAGATTTACCTATGTCACACTGTGCTGCAGTAAACAAGGGTGCCCATAAAAAAATAATATAGTGAGACATGAAAGAGGATTGGATCATGGTAATAGACTTGAGACTGGTGGGAATTGATTGGCTTTGCATGTATTTTTAAAGTAGTGCCATTGAGACATTTGTAGTACCACCATCAATATAACTGTGTATTACTTTAAAGTTTGGAATTCTGCTACCTACACATCCATCATCCATCTGTCTACTAATATTTCAAAATAAGACCAAATATTTACTTTGATTCGCAAGCCTGAACATTTTTCTGCTTTCTTATTAATATTGCCTGTGGTGTTGGTGATCTCTTTCATATTATCCATCTACTCAGATCTTTATTTTCTTCTTTCAAAATGTGCTGCAATTATATTGTAAGGCTGACCAGCTAACAAAACTCCATAAAATACTATTGCAATTTTGCTATTTATTGAGTGAAATAATAGCCTTTTAAAAATCATTGTCTTTTATTAACACTTATGCAAAGTCAGAGCCCCAAAGAATCCTAAACTAGCTGTCATAACCATTGTTATCTAGGTTCTTAATGTCATTAAATCTCAGCTTGCTGCCACATGTAGAAGTCTGCCATCCCTGGGAACAATTTTGTATCATTTTCATTCTTACCCTGCTGCTGAATTCTTTCTTTTTCCACATTATCGGATATTTCAAACATTCTTAAAGTAGTTTTCATTTAGAATGTTCTCGAATGCCAAATTCCACATGCTTAGCTTGTACTTAGCTTTCTCAAGCTGCCATAACAAAGCATCACCAATCAGGTGGATTAAAGCAAAAGTCATTAATTGCCTCACTGTTCTGGAAGACAGGTGTTTCAAATCGAGGTGTCATTCTCTATGGACCAGTTTGCTCTATAGAACGATTTACTGTGTGTCTATTACTTGTGATGTCTTTACCATTTTTGGTTTATAGACACATAACTTGAACCTCATTTTCCATCATCACATGCCTTTCTCCGTGTCTGTGTTTACAGCATCTTCCTTCTGAGCCTCTCCTAATAAAGTCATTTATTGGACCCTAGAGCCTACTCTAATTTAGAATGACCTCATATCCACTTGATTGCATCTGCAAAGACTGTATTTCTAAACAAGATCAAATATATAAGTGTTGAATTTAGTGTATCAATGTATTTTTTGTACAAGAGTTGGTTTTAAACATATTGATTCTGAAATAATAGTATTATGGATTATATCTAGATTTCCCCCAAAGGCTTCATGTGGTCACAGATAGGATTGTATCTAGATTTCCCTCAAAGGTTTCATGTGGTCACAGATAAGACTTTTCTGCGGTGAATGGACCTAGACTGTATAATACTGGGATTAGGATGTGATTCTGGCATTGATCCATGGTGCAAATCTAAGTTTAAGGCTGGTGCATTCTGGGTGTGAGTGTTACTAGGGTAAAGGTCGAAAGCATTGATCAAATATAAGGGACAGAAAGAGGGCTGCTGTGGTGGCTGCTTGCCACTTTGCTCCTTTGCTCTCTCCTTTGCTCCATGATCTGTTTCTCCTTTTCGATATCTCTTCTACAAACCATCCTCCTTTGGAGCCAGACAATTGTGCTCTGAAATCTCTATATTGTGGGGTACAATAAACCATTCGTCCTTTGACTTTGGGTGTTGGGAACTCTGTCTCGGCCAGGAAAAATATAACTAAGACAAGTAGTGAAAAAAATTGTTTTCAGAGTAACATTTGGTATAGAATTCATCTATAACCTGAGGTAAGATTAATATCAAGAGAAGATAAAATTTCTGTTCCACTGACCACCCATTTGTTAAGGGTCACTTCATTTCACTTTCCTATTGAAAGTTATTCCCATGATTGAGGATCTCTCATATGTCAACTACTACTTCTATAACACGTATCTTAGTCTTCAATCTAGTATGTACCCCAGTTGGCTCATCTGTTCTGATTCTGTTTTCTCAAACAAAATTGAAGTCTTCTGAGGACAGGCATCTTTATATTATATTTTTATAATATCCTTATACAATCTCTGCCACAGAGTTTGAAATATATATGATGCTCATAATCATTTGTTGAAACTGAATTGCCTAGGGTCCAGGGTGTTTGGATGACATGATGACTAGAAGTTTGGCACAAAGTCATTTTTCCTATAGTGTTTAAATATCTTTTCATCTTATGGTCATGATTAGGGCTTTGCTGCTTTTGGAAACTATTTCTCTACTGTTCATAACTGAATCAAGTGTTCCTCTCATACGCTCTTATACCATTCTGAGCTTATGTTCATCACCCTATGTTTTAATTTCCTGTCTACTTATTTTCTCTCCTCTACTAAGTTGTGAGCTCCCCCAGGCAAAAACTTTACCTTAATACTTTTGAATCCCCAGTGTCCACAATAATGATCGGTTGCAGTTAGCATTTAATACACAATTGTGGAATTAGTTCAGCGAATGACTAAATACTAGGTGGAATCATTTCCCACCCTCCCCCAGCTTCATTTTCCTTATCTGTAAAATGAAAGTGGGCAAACTCTGATGTGTAATAGAGCCTGCTATCAGTTCTGAGGGTAGGCAAATGAGGATGTGATCAGACAGTTGTACCAATATATATGACCTTCTTTTCCATGGAGCTTACATAATTGTTAGTAAGCTATTATACTTCATAGAGTTCCTATCCAGGTTGGCAGAGGATTCTGGCCTAGAGCTCAATTTTATGGAATCCCTGAGAAAGAATCTGGATGAGATTGTTAAAGTTCAAGTATATAAAATGCCAAAGCTGACAAGTCAAAAAGTTATGTTGCTGGTAACAAATAAACAAGAGCCAAGAGGCACAATAGTCAACTTCTATCAATTTATTTCCATCTGTTCATACCCATTTAACTATCCTGAGTTTATTTAGAGACAATTATCCATGGCAACAAACTACATCAGTCTCTCTGAGGAGTTTGTAATTTTTTCACTAAAAGACTCAATGAAAATTCAAAACCAAAAAATATCACAGTATAATTCCCCAACTAGTTATTGTTAATTACAAAATAAAATTAAACCTGCTGAAAAGGAAACAGTGTAATGCATTCCAGTCTTTTATGAAAGCATTAATAGGGACAAATGTAATTTTCTTCAGAAAGAGACTCTTATGTATAAACCAAAAAAGTCACGATTAGACAGTTTTGTAAATCCTTATTTTTTCATTGTATGTTGCAAAGAAATATTCATTATTGCCAATCATATGAACAAATCAAAATATTGACCTTTTTTCTCATTGATGGTATAGAAACAATTCTCAATGGACCTCTTTATATAAATTTAGTTATTCACTGCCATTCTAGGTGTTTTGCCAACTCATTAGCAGAGTAAGATGTAATGAAAATATAATTAAGCTTAATGTAACTTCTGGCAATAATGAATACAGTCTAAAAAGTTGCAGGATTAAAATTGTCTTCATGGGTATATCAGTAAGTATGAACTGAAGAAATAGATTTAATGCAAGATATACAAGTATATAAGAACTTACAGGGTTGGTTTACAGTGGCCATTGTAGAAGCAGAACAGTGTACTTCAGTACTTAGCCAAACCCCAGCCCCTAGAAGTCATCTCTTTAGAGAAAATATTTCTTCAGTAGGTTTGTATGGCCCTTTCCATCCTTTTCACTGTGTTCGTAAGTGTTGTCTTCTGTTTATCTTATTTTCTCCATTGACTATGATAAGCACCTCTTCATCTATCTCTTTCACTTACTTTGCTTGATTGCTAATTAAGCTCCCCTCAAAATGTTGTGATTTACAACACAACAGAACACATGTTTCTCTGATAAACTTAATTCACAACTTTCAGCCATTGGGGAATTATTTTAAAATTTTATGTCTTATTTTCCTAGTTTTAATTCCTAAGACTAGGTGCTTACATTTTATAATATATTCTAGATTAGATAGTCTACCTGCTTTTAGGTACATAATACATCTTAGGTTAAGACTCAGAATACCAGATTGATAAAAGTAGAAACTGTCTTGTCACATGGGAAGAAAATGGTGTATGGGAGAGGTCAGTTTGCTCTGCATTCCGCAAGGCTCAGGCAAAGATTTGCTTTCTTACTGAAGTTTCTGAGGTTTCCTGAGATAAACTTATGTGACCTTTCCTCTATCTATTGTATTTGTCTTTAATTACTTTATCATGACGACTTATCTATAGATCTTAATTTAAAAGTAAGTTCTTATTTTTCTCTTTTGCCATAAATTCCACATAATACTAATACAATTTATACTAAAATAATGTTTGACTAATCGTTCCTAACCAAAACATAAATCATATTTTAGAGTTTTTGAGGAAAGTGTCCCTTGTACAACAAAGAACAGAGAGATCACAATCACAATTTGCTGTGAATGTTTAAATTTTAAAGATTAATAATAAAGGTCATCGCCATAAATCACCCTCAACATATTGCCACCTATTCCACTGTTATCATTCTCACCACTTTCTGAAGCCATTATATATGCTGTCTGTAGTATCTTTAGGAGTTGTGATCAAAAATGCAATGAATGCTGTTGTCAAATGTAATTTAATGGAAAGCCAGCTTAGTGTCTCTGTTTTAATATTTAGATCTTTGGTTTATTTTGATTTTAGTTTAGTACACAATGAAAGACTTATGTCTGATTTTTCTCTTTGTCCTGTGGAAAGTCAGCTTTCCAGCACCACAAATTAAAGGGGTTATCTTTCTTCCAGTGAAAGTGTTTTCCCTCTTTGTCAAAGATAAGGTGGCTGAGTATGTTTAGAGCCATATCTGCATCTTCTAATCTGTTCCATTGATCCTAAGATCTGTTTTGTTGCCAGTACCATGCTTCTTTTATCACAGTATCTTTGTAGTAAAAGTTTAAGTCAGGGATTGTGATACCCCCTGCCTAGCGTTTTATTCAGTATGTTTTCACTATTCTAGACCTCTTCTGGGTACAAATGAATTTTAGGACTGTTTTCTCTAATTCTGTGAGATATGCTAATTGTATTCTATTGGGATTGTATTAAATTATATAACAATTTTGGAAATATAGCCATTTTCACTGTATTGATACTTCCTAGCTGAGAACAAAGAATGTCTTTTGATTTTCTGATATACTCTTTAACTTCTTTCTTAGATCACTGTAGTATTTATTGGAGAAAGCTTTCACTTTCTTGATTAATTCCTAAGTATTTCATTTTTCTTCATACTATCGTGAAAAATATCATTTTCTCAATTTCTCTATCAGTAAGTTTGTAATTAGTATATGGGAACACTACTGATTATTGTTATTATTATTATTATTATTATTAATTTTATGTACTTGGTATGAGGTCTCACTATGCAGCTTGGATTACTGGTGTGCCTCACCATGCCTGGGCTTGGTGGCCAGATCAGTGAACCCAGGGCATGACTAGTATGGCATATGGTAGTGGGTATGGAACCTGGGTCCTTGCTCTTGCCTAGGCAGTTGTTTAGACCACTGAGCTATCTCTGAGGCCCCACTACTGATTTTCGAGTGTTGACATTATATCCTACTGCTAGTAAACTGAATTATTAACTGCAGAAATGTTTTCTTCGAGATTTTGGAATCTTGAATGTACATTATCATGTCATTTGTAAATTATAATTGAACTTTTTGCTTTTCTATATATATCCCTCCCTTTTATTTTTTTCTCGCATGTAATTACTCTGATTAATGTTTTCAGAACTATATTAAATAGGAGTGGTGATAGTGGATATGCTGTTCTTGGTCTTCTTTTTAGAGGGAGAACATTCAGCTTTTCTCCATTTAGTATAATGGTGTCTGTAAATTTGTCACAGGTGGCTTTTGTCAGATTGAGTTAAAAATCTTCTATTCAAATTTTCTTCATAGTTTTTAATCATGAGTGGAGGTTGAATTTTGTCAAATGCTTTTTCTACATCTATTCAAATGATCACATGTTTTGGTATGTTTCATTTACTGATTTGGTTATATTAAACCATCCCTTCATCTCTGGGTTCAATACCATTGGGTTATGCTATATGATCTTCTTGATGATTTTCTGCATTCCATTTGCTAGTATCTTACTTAGTATTTTTTCATCTATGTTCCTGAATGAGACTGGCCTGTATTTTTCTTTTTGGTTGGATCCTTGCTTAATTTTTGTATTTAGGTATTTTTGCTTCCAGAAGTGAATTTAGGAATATTTTTTCCCTTTTAATTTCATTTAAGAATTTGCAAATATGCACATTAAATCATCTCTAAATTTCTTTGACAATTAAGCCGTGAACCTGGCAAGGCATGGGCTTTTCTTTGTTGTTAGGTTTTTAATTACATCTTCAAGTTCATTGACCAATATTGGTTTATTTATAATTTTTATGTCTTATTAATCAATAAGCCTTGGCAATTCATATGAATCTAGGAATTTGTACATTTCTTCTATATTTTTCACTTTATTTTTTACTTTTATTTATTTATTTTTTATGTATTTGGTACAAAGTCTACAGGGTCTCACTATGTAGATTGGACTCATAGTGATTCTTCTGTTTTAAGCCTTCCAAGTGCTGGGATTACAGGTGCATGCCACCATGCCCAGTCTCAATTGCCTCTCAGAGCACCCCGGGGGTGGGTTGGCATGGCATAGTGGGGATTGAACTCCCACTACTGCACTCTGCCTAAGCAGACACTTTAGTTCACTGAGCTATCTGGCCAGACCTTTTTTGTATTTTATTTGAGTAAAAGTTTTTAAGTGAAGGACCTGTTGTGATTTCATCATTTTCATTCCTGTTTATGTGGATTTGAGTGTTTTCTTTACTTTTTTGAATAAGATTTGCTAAAAGTTTACCAGTTTTACATAATCTTTCAAAGAACGAACCCTTTGGTTCATGCATTCTTTGCAGTATTCTCTGAGCCTCTATTGCATTAACTTCTGTTCCAAGATCTTTATAATTTCTTATCTCATACAAGCTTTGGGCTTGACTTGCTCTATGAAGCTCAAGGTTCAACTTTATGTTGCATATTTGAGTTCACTCTGTTTTCCTGATGTGAGTGAGAGTTCTTCACTATTAGTTTCCCCTGTAAGACTGTTTTCATTGCATCCCATAATTTCCACTATATTGTATCATAATTATCATTTAAATGTAGAAAATGTCTAATTTCTTTTTTAACTTCATCAGTAATACATTGGTTATTCAGAATAGTGTAACTTAATTTCTTTGTGTGTATGAAATTTTTTGTGGCTTCTTTTGACATGGATTTCCAACATCATTGCACTATGGTCTGATAATTTGCATTGGGTTCAATTCCTTTGTAATTATTTAAGTATGCTTTATGCACTAGCATGTGATCTGTTTTGAAGAATGTTCCATGCATAGCTGATCTGAATGTGTATTCTGATATCGTGTGGTGGGAAAATCTGTAGACATCTACTAACTCCATTTGTTAATGTCTTGGCTCAGTTCTGATATTACTTCAATGACTTTTTTGACCAGTTATTTGTCTTTTTATGATACTGGATATTGAGGTTTCTGCATTACAATTTTGTTAGTGCTTATTTGATTTTTTTTATATGTTAATATTTGTTTTATATAGTTGAAAACACTGATGTTTGAGAAATTTAACACAAGAACAGAATATTAAAAGCCACTACCAAAAACCACATCCCATATAAAAGTTTTCATGATTTTAATCTCTTTTTCTTGCATTAATCTCCTTATAAGGATGTGGTGACCTCTTATGTATCTCTTAATCAGTCTTGGCTTGAAGATTATTTTCTTTCCAAATAGAATAGCTATCCTTGTTTTTTTTTTTTTTTTTTTCTAAATACTCATCACATGTAGTATTGTTTTCTATCCTTTGACTTTTAGTCACTGATATCTTTTTTGAGTTAAATGTGTTTCTTGTATGCAGCATATCGTTGGATCTTATTTTTTGATATATTCTTTCTTTCTTTTTTGTGGCCCCACTCAGCACACCCTGGGGTCAGGGCTGGCACAGCATGTGGTACCAGTAATCAAATCGAGGTCCCTGCATGCTTACCAAAGCGGGCACTTTAGAATGCTAAGTTATCTCTCCAGACCTCTTGATATATTCTTCCAATTTGTTTCTTTTGATTGGTGAATTGAAACTTTTAACATTGATATTATATCTGATATGCATTGACTTATCCTTGTTCTATTATTTTCGTATTGTTGACTCCCCTTTTCCCATCTGTTTAATTAGTTGCCTTGCCTGGTGGATTCTTCTATTTTTGTCCTTGCTATCTCTTCCAAGAATGTCCTTCTGAAAATTTTGGTGTGCTGGCTTGGTGGTCATGAATTTCTTCAGGTGTACCTTGTCATGGAAATATTTTATTTCTCCATCAATTTGAAAGATAGTTTTGTGGGAGCCATCAATCCAGGTTGAAGATTGTTTTCTTTTAGGGATAGAAATACTTCACTACAAGTTCTCCTTTATTTAATAAGTCTGCTGTGATTCTGATGAGCTTGCTTTCATATGTGATGTGTTTCTTTCTCTAATAGCTTTTAAAATTCCGTTCTTGTATTAAATTGCTGGATTCGTAACTGTTATATGCTTTGGTGTAGAATTTTTGATCATATCTAATTGGAGTTCTATATGCCTCACAACTGTATATCAAATTATTTTCCCAAACTTGGTAAGTTTTCTTCTATAACTTCTGTGAACAGGTTTTTTATGTCATTTGTGTTACTTCTGGCTTTTTCATTGACTCAGATGAAATTTATGTTATTATTATTTACAATATCTTGCAGCTGTTGTGTTTTTGATAGCTTCTTGTTTTTTATATCTATTTTTATGTATTTTGTACGGGTATTACTACACATCTTAGACTCATAGCGACCCCTCATGTTTTTAGCCTCCCCAGGGCTTCGATTATAGGTGTGTGCCACCATTCCTGGTCTCAGTGGCTGTCTCAGTGTACCTGGGGACAGAGCCAGCATGGCATGTGGTGCCAGGGATTAAATGCTGGTCCCTGTACTTGCCTAAGTAGGCAACTAGTCCACTGAGCTCTCTTGCCTTCCCAGCTTCCTGTTTTTAAAGAAAACTTTCTTTTCATGATCACTAACCACAATTCTGTCTTCTATATTGGATATTTATTCCACCCATTGGCTCATTCTCCTGTTCATATTTTCAATTGAATTTTTAATCTCCTGGATATCTATTTGAACCTCATTCATGGACTCAATCTCTTTCATGTGGTGAGCATATACAGTTTTCTTCAGATCTTCTATTTATTTTATCTGTATTTGATTTAGAATCACTAAAAATATGCTTCATTATGTTCAACACCTTGTAATTATTACAGTTTATTTCTGGCAAGCATTTATTCTACTATGTCCCCGGCCTCAGACAGTTTATTTATGATTTGATTTTTTTTTTCTCGAACATCATTGATCTGCCTTGTTGTATACCCTGTTGCCACTTTAGAGAACCCTGGTGTGTGGTTTTCAAATTGTTCCATCTCATTCCCACGTGGGTTTGCCTTTGCTGAAATGAAAGTTTTGCAGTACATCTTGCTTCAGTGTCTTCTCACTGTATAGTTATTTTCTTTTAGTTTAATGGTTGTAAATTGTTTATGGCAGGTATTTTTATTGCTAATGTTTAGAACCTATAGGAAATAACTACTTCTTAGAAATGTCTTACAGGTGTAGCTGGATTTTGGGATTTGAGTCTCTTGCAAAATCCTAACTCTAATTTATTTTGGATGAGAAATGCCTACCTATTTGGTCTAGTCTTTGGTACTCATGTATAGTATTTCCTATTACCCTTTTACTATCTCAGTTTTTGATTAGAAGAATTATGTCACTTTATCTAAAGTAGTACAATCAAGAATAACTAGCATCAAACACATCCTATAAGATGACAAACTGTTAACTATTAATTTGTCACTTGTAGCTATATTAATTATACTTGCAGTTATGTTACAAAGTCTGAAACAAATTAAGAATTGTATACAATAAACATGCATTCAACATGGGAATTTTACTCTCAGAAGAGAAAACTTAAAAGGGATTGGGAACAGTAGAAGAAGTTCAAGCAATTAGAAATGAGGCTGGAAGACAAAGGAAGATTTTGCAATCTTTGTGACACTGGTTGGGAAGATAGGAGGGAAAAAGAGAAAGAAAAGATAAAAACAAGAAGAGAACAGAGCAACAAGATCAACAAGAAAACTAGAAACAATATTCCCAGTCATATGAAAACCATAAAAAGCAATCAAGAGAAAATAAAAGAGAAAAGTAAGAAAAGAAAAATAAATATCCACTTCAGATATGTCCCTCCTTTCACTGATAGACAGAATGGACTGAGTGTTGATTAATTCCAGCACCTGAATGAGAGTAGGATGGTGAATGATCCTAGAAGTTACACACCTTTAGCTCTCTGAAGTTCAGGCGAGTTTCTGGCTATGAGGCTGGAACCTGACTTGTTTACCCTGCAGTAGTCTGTGTGCCTCTTGTCAGCTTGAATTCCACTTCCTGCCTTTTTGAACTTGGCTCTTTGAGTGCCTGTAGACTTGAACTCAGTTCCACCTCAGCCTGACACTGGGAGTTGCTGGATGGACTCAGCCCGTAGTTGCTCTGAGTTCCAAGCTCAGTTGACTCCTGTCCAAGATGGGCTTCCAGCTAATGTACCCTCCCAGGGGACATCTGACCCCAAGTCACTCAAGAGCCACAGAAGTCCACTGTGTGTGCCTTACTCACTGGGTCTAGTACCTTGTGACTTTTTGCTCTTCCCAAATTTCAAATGATGATGAAACCTAGACATTTTGAATTGAGTCAGAACCCTGAGGCAGCCACAACTGTGCAACTAAGAGATATTCATGAGGGGGACTTCCAGAACCACTTCAGAAGGTGGCAAGAGTGATGGAATAGGAGTAATGATGCGATGAGAAGGATTTTCAGGGGACATCATGACAATGTATATTTTGTTAAAATTAAAATATTCACTGTATTTTTTAATCTTTCTCTTGTTTGTGTAGGGAAATGTTAATGACTTTGTGGAAGTGAGGAATGAACTGTGACACCTATGTAGAGTTTATATACCTAGTGAATTGAAACTGAGAGTAGTTCATCTGAAACATGTACTACTTTAAAAAAATAATGAAGAAACATGTATGTTTTCAGTGCATGAAATGATTGTAGTTATTATGATCTTTTCACATTTGAGCTCTCCTTTGTTATTTTCCCTGAGGCAATTTTCAGTTAATTAACCAGCAAATGCATATTTAACACCTTGTACATGCTAGTGTGTTGGATGTAAGGCAAGTGAATTTTTTCTTCTAATTGCAGAATATACACACAAAAGACACATGTTGTCATTATAGGAAATTTATATTAAGAAATCGTGTGTCTCCAAGGCAAAGTTTTAACACTAGCACAAAGATCACTGTATACATCTGAAACTGAAGATATTTCATCTTATAAATTACTCAAAAGGATGAGATTATGCAAAACTAAATAACATTGTGAGGCAATCCACTGATCAACATCTCTGGAGCCTTTTCCAGTTGCATAGAGAGAGGAGAGGAACTGTGTGCCGTACCAACTAAACTATATAGTTTCTCTGTCTAACAATACACACTGAGATGACACAAAAATGAGATTTAATAGAATAAGCCAAGCTATCCATGAAACTGTCAAAATGAATATATATGTATGGATACACCTTCTTTCACACTCAAACCTGTGACTATTTACATAATTTTAGTGCTATATTATAATCTGTCATTTAAGAATGAACCATTTCTATAGGAATCTGCCAAATCCCAGTGGTATACAGCTTTAGAACAGCTATATGGGTTTTTTTGTGCATAGTCTTAAACTTTAAGAAAATAAACTTTTTATCTCTCTCTCTCTCTCTCTCTCTCTCTCTCTCTCTCTCTCTCTCTCTCTCTCTGTGTGTGTATGTCAGAGAGAAAGAACAGAAATCAAGAAATGAGTGGAGGGCAAGACCACAAAGGACCTAGCATGGTGTGAATTAGTTTTCATTTGGCAAGAATAGGATATAGCCACAGAAGCTGTAAGCTAATGCAATTATCTTTTTCACCACCTGCTGGAAATAGAACATCATATTCACAACCTATTTTGCTAGTCACCTTTTCCCTAAAATGTAGTAAAGGAAAGGGAGAATGGAACCAATGTTTTCTGTTGCCCTAAGCATTGTACAATGTATTATTTTGTTCATCATCCTTGATGTTTCTTAAACTCTGGTGCAGAATTATTAAACCAAGTTGTCAGATTTGAAAACTAATCATAAGAAAAATAAAAGAATTTACTGAAGTTTATATAGCAAGTAACTGGCTAGCTAGCTTTACAACCCCTGCATGGAAAGCTAAAAGAAAGTGTTGTGCAGTCCTCCTGATTCTTACTTATGATGCTCAAAGAAGCTAAATCCAGTTAGAGATCTCTGATGTGGGAAGCAGATTAGAGTTCTACCATCTAAATAGTGAGCCATAGGGCCTGCCTGATAGCTCAGGGGACTGAAGTGCCTGCTTAGGCAGAGCGCAGTGGCCAAGGTTCCATCCCAGGCTTGCCATGCCAGCCCCACCCCTGGAATGTACTGAGATGCTGATTTAGACTGGGCTTTGTGGTGCACACCTGTAATCCCAGCTCTTGGGAGGCTGTAAACAGGAGAATCACTATGAGTCTAATCTACATAGTGAGACCCTGTAGACCTTGCCCTGAAATACAATAAAAGAAGAAAAAAATAAGTAAGCCATAAATATCACGTCATTTGCGGGAGAATGGATGAAATTTGAAACCATAATGTTAAGTGAAATAAGTCAGACAAAGAAATAATAATATACCATGGTTTCTCATTTTTCTTTTTATGTACTTGATACAGAGTCTCACTACATAGCTCCAACTCGTAGTGATCCTCCTGTTTTCGGCCTCCCTAGCTCTGGGGTTACAGGCTACACCATTACCCTGGGACTGCATTGCACACTGAGCATGCCAGGCCGGAATGCTATAGTTTCTTTTATCTGAGAAACTTAAAATACAAATAATTAAAGAGTCAAACTGAGGAGAGATATTTGAAAGCAAAAGGACAATTTTAGAAAATGGTGAAGGTGATCAAGGGGAGAACAAAGTTTGAGGGAAGAAGTAATAGATATATACATGTACCAATACCTTAAAGCAAATATGATCATTATGTATTGGAAATATACATTAAAGCTGAACTATACAACAGATGTAATAAAAGAAATTGATTTCTTCATGCTGTTTACAATTGTTTGAAATATTTAATGAAAGGTAAACATTTAAAGAGCAGATAAATTTTATAGAGAAAATTGACTGTGATTGAATAAGTATTAGCATGAGCAGTTTAAATCAGCATGCCAGTGGCTGCTTTCAACTTTAAATAATGTCACATTGCAGAAGGGCAACGCATTGGAAGTAGGAACAATCAGACCACAAGTGACAGAAGAGGGTGCAGAATCAGGGGTGCTGTGAGCACTGAGGGCAGATCTCAAAAACCATAATATTTCTCTTAATCATATATTCTGAACTCCACTTGAGGTAGGAATAAGTAGCTGAGACTTTATGTGGGAGGAATCCTCCCCACTTTTCTACCAGGTCATCTCTTTTTTAAAATTTATTTCCTCCATTAGTTCTTTAATAGGAAATGTTTGAAGATTTTTCTTAAAGAAAAAGTTATTTAAACATCACAAATACAGACTATTATTTACTGATATTTGTGAAAATATCACAGAAATGGGATTTGGGGAAACATTGGTTTTTATTCCAATTTTCTTTCTCAGAGAGAGAGAGAGAGAGAGAGAGAGAGAGAGAGAGAGAGAGAGAGAGAGAGAACCACTCACTTAGCCTACAGAAACTCCCCTTCTTTGTGGCAGTCAGTCAGGAGCTGAGCGTCACACGGGTTCAAGTCTCCTCAGAGCCTGTGTTCTAGTGTTAGACACAGAGAAGGTGTGTTTTGCAGTCTAAATTGATTAGTATTAGACTTCCTTTTATCATCACTTCTCATGAAATTTTTAGCAGTTTTGACACTTATAAACAGTACAGGATAACTGAGTGCACTTTCTAGCTAATTATGTGAGCAGCTTGTTGAGTGGGATGGTGAAATGGTGTAAGAGTAAATTAGTTCTAACTGCTTTACATTCAAGTGAACTAGTGAGAGAACTTGTGAGGGATTGCGCTGGTGCTTCTATCTTCCACCGCATTTAGCAGTGACCAAGACATCACTGTCAGGCTCATGTTACATGGGAGTCCAGCAAAGTTCTCCATCTCTTGACCTATTTTAAAGTCTGGGTTGTGGGATAGTTGTCCCTGCTCTCTCAAGGTTGAAGAGAAGTCTGTTTACTTGGTAAAAGTAAGAGAGAATTAGAGAATAGAAACATAGGATCAGAACAACATCTAAATTAAAGGTAAATGAATGGAAAATAAAGAACAAAGAATAAAAATGAT
>NW_004524583.1:2594439-2599881 GCF_000260255.1 Octodon degus
TATATATATATATATGGAATCCATGATGAGGTAACTAAAAATTTTTGTGGCACTATTACCCAAGCACTCCTCTAAACCAATGACAGGCATAAATATATGAACTACTCATAGATCAAGAAGTTTAGCAAATCCTAGAAATGCTTACTATAAAGAAAAGGACAGCCAAAGATATTTCATAAAACTAAAAGTAAAAGATTTTTAATACTGTCATAGGAGTGGTGAATATTCCTTAATTTCAAAGAAGCAACAATAACAAAATAATAATAATAATAATAAATAGTAATAATAATATACTTTTAAAAAAATAGAAGAGGATTGGCCAGATAGCTCAGTGGATTAAAGTGCCTGCTTAGGGACACAGAGCAGCCGGTGTTCAATCCCAGGAATGCCCTGCTGGCCCTACCCCTGGGGCACACTGAGGTAGCAATTGAGACTGGGTGTGGTGGTGCACACCTGTAATCCCAGTACTTGGGAGGCTGAAAACAGGAGGATCACTACAAATCCAATCTAGTAGTGAGACCTTGTAGACCCTGTGCTAAATACATTTTTCAAAAATCTAGGAAAACAAAAGGAACCAGAAGATAATCACATTTGCAGAAAATTTCAAAGTAGTAAAAAAAAAAATCCGAGAGAATTGATAATTTTCTTCAAATATGAAAATGTTTTCAAACACATAAACCCAACCCATTGCTAGAAGACTCACTCAAAAAACAAATAGTGAAGAGTTTTGAGGCAGTAGAAGAATTTTTGAAGATGGAAATATAATAATGGTACAGTAAAGAATATCAGAAATGCTATTTGTGCCCGTTAATATAAGGTAAGCTTGACTACTTAAGACGGCATTAATATTAATGGGTGTCTGTGTGTGCACACACATGTTCTTACTGTATTTGTAACACTAAATGGCAGAGTTAAATATTTGTGACAGAGACCACAAGGCCTACACAGGGTAAAGTTATTTTTTCTCTGGCTCTTTACAAAAAAATTTGCTGGCTCCTGTGTGTAATGTCACCATTCACGAGGCTGGTTAGTTGTGATATTTTAAAGCAAAATAGTTAGTAAATGGTTTGAAACCCATGCTATTTCTTTTTCAAGGAGAAAAGAATTGTCCAAATCAACATGTCTGTATCCTAAGGTTAGAGTGAAGTTTTAGAACTAGTGGAAATGATAGGAAAACAGGAGATTCTTCTTCATTACGGGATAGCGGGCCACGATAAATCATTTTCAGAGCACCTTCATCTGGAAAATCAAAATAAAATCGAATGTCTGTCTGTTTTGAATCTCACATTATATAATGAAATATCTGGTGAGGATAAATGTAAAAATTATAGTAATGAAAATTATTATCATTAACATTGTATTTAATCAGGTAAGGATATAGATTCCAGTCTGAGTTAAAATCATGCATCTCCAAGTGACTTGTAATTTGTAATTTTCTGGTTGATTGCTTTCATCCATCTTAGTTGATTTTTTCCAGCTGATCAGAATAATCATCTATCTAACCTGATCTCTATGAAGAGATTAAAATATCTTTATATCGAATACCATGTGTGTGCTTGTATCAAACTATACTATTTCTCCTCTCATTATCAGCCTTTCTCACTGTCAGCTTTTGCTGCCACTTATGACCATGTTCTGTGTACCATTTGCTCTGTGAAATATATTCTATATTGTGTATTCTCATTGTAACAATGGTTCTAGCAGTTTCAGTCTGTAGTCGGCTGGTTCTAAGGCAGGAAAGGCACAGAAGAAGGTTTTACTGGGTGCTCAGGTCCTGCAGCCAGATAGCAGAGATTGAAGGCAGGAGCCAGGCAGAGCTGCTTTCCTCTTGCTCGTGCCCCCAACACGTGTGTCTTATAACCAGGCTCCACCTTATAGCCTCCTATGCAGCTGGGTGTATACCCTGCACCGCGCATTCCAGAAGCCCTGCATCTGAGCTCATGAGGCTCTGGGAGGACATTCTAAATCCAAACCACAAGAACAATGAACATTTCTTTCTTCTAGGCATTTGCAGAGCAAAGCATAATTTAGTGTGATGCAATGATTCCTGAAATTGCAGTATTACTGATAAATGTGACTGCTATGATTTAAATGTCTCTCCAGATTCATGTACTGGAAACAACGTCTCCTATATCACTGGTCAGAAGTAGCACCTGTAAGAGGTGATTATTGCTACTGCAGAGTATTTATCCTTGTTCATTTATTTATTAATAAAAGTGAGTGCAGCTCTTTCACTTTTATTTACTTATTTTATTTGGGGGGGGTGTTCTGGGACCTTGCACTTGCCAGGCAAATGCTTATTCTACTGAGCTATCTCTCTGGCCTTTTCTCACTTTTAATGCTTTCCTGAATGATGTCTCTTAATAATAATACTTTCATTATTACCATGTGATCACTTCTGCCATGTTCTTACACAACAGGAAAGTCTTCTCCATATGTAGCACCTGGATTTTGGAATTCCCAGGCACTACAACTGTTAGAAATGCATCTCTGTTCTTTTTTTTTTTTTTAATTTTTTTTTTCAAAGTTTTATTGACAAACAGATAGCAATGAGACAGTTTCAAATCATATCGGAAGGACAGTTTCAGCAAATAATACACTGCATATATTCTTCTTAGTGGTTAATTGCTGTACAAGATGTGGACTTGTGATCCCATTTACAAACACCATTAGAACAAATCATTCTATTCATTAAGAGAATGCAACTATATATCTATCCCAACCTCTTTGAGTACACAGATACAAAATGGACATTCATCGGTATACCCCATTTTTTCTAAGTTCCGTTATTGAATATTATAGGTGTGTAAACTCAGCAAAATATTCTAAAAGAGTCCAGTAGCCCATAATAGCATTGGGTCTTATATTTAACTGGCAATGTCAGAAATTATTGACCTGAGTCCCCCACAGCTCAACCCAACAGCATGGCTTTATTTCTTATATTTCGACTTCATACTTTTCTACTGGATGGTTAAGACCAAGGTAAAGCAGGACCTATGCAACAAGAGTTGTAGCTTTTTTGGTCTGAGTGCATCTCTGTTCTTAATACACTATTCCATCTCTAATATCTTCTTAGATGAATCTCAAATGAACTAAACTGATGGCCTTTCGTTAATGTCTGGAGTTTAAATTTTATATTAATTCCAAAATAAATACATCATTAATGAGTTGCTTCAAGCATAACAGGAAGAGCAAAATCTCTTAATTTTCTAACAAATGGTGAGGAATTATAGAATTCAATAGCTACCACTATGTTATGGTTTACTGGATATCCCTGTAAAGCCTTATTAGCTCATAGGTAGGGATTTATGGAAGTAATTGGGTGATGGGGCATGAGAATAGCCAATAATGAGTTCTGGACTAAATGTAATATTGGGAGGAAAAGCCTGATTGGAGGCAGCATAGCCAGGAAGGCTCTGTCTGCCATTTTCCCCCTTGATCTCTCTCTACTTCCCATTGCCCTTCCATGAGCAGTTTTCCCTTGCTATAGCCCTCTGACATGCAGTTTTGCCTACAAGCCAGCCAACTATTGGCTGAGACCTCTACAAACTAGGAGTAAAATAAGCCTGTCCTTTAAGTTGTGGGTGTCAGGTCTCAGTGATAAGAAAGTAACCAAGACATGCTGGTATGGGAAAGAAATTGTACCTTGTAGGATAGTAGTTTCCCCAGTCTTAACATGTATCAAAAACAGATCTTAAATACAATACAAAATTCTCAGGAAGATCTATCAATTATTTCCCTTTCTAGAGGATGACATGTAATTGGAAATTTAAATCACACTCTTAATGAAGTAATCAATTATTTATAGTAGAATAAGTAACTCAGTAAAAGTCAATAAAAGCATTTTAAAATCAAATGATCAGATTATTTTGTTTGATTTACTGGAAAATCAAACTATGGCTTTGATATTTCCTAACAGTAACCTCAGAGAGTTGCTACGTTGTGAGCTAAAAATGTAAAGGGGCATATAAGAAGTGGTGATGGAGGCCACAGGCCTAGACAGCAATTACACAGTCCAGAAAGTCTGCATTAGAAGATTAATATTCTATTTATACATGCACTGACTCATTCTCTTAACCAGAAGCTCCTGGTTATCTTCATAGTCTGACGGTATGTCAAGACTCAAGATACTCACCCCCAGGGGGCTTGCTGTTTACATTTGGGGCATATGTGTTGTGTTGATTTCTAAGAAAGTGATTGAGAATGAGAAAAAAAAAGATGAAACAATGTAATTCTTATGCATATTGCTGTCTTATGGCAGAGAAAAAAACTGCAGAACTGGAGGTCCAGAAGCTTTGCAGAGGATTTAATATCTGAGAAAAATTCTTAGGGAGAAAAGTTGGACAATTGACACAAGCATGCAGTGAGATACATTTGAGAAATTCAAAATAATTTAATATAGCCTAGAAGAGGAAATGTATAAGAGTAACACATGAAAAGCAATGAAAAATTATTGAAAATGTTTTATGTTTTTATACTTTGTTATTAACATAACACACAACGAAAAGTGAAGACATTATGAGTAGACATACTTCGTAAGAATCTTTTGAACAGACACATGTAACTAACCTATCCAGAACCAAAATTGAAAAAAGAGAGTATTTCCAGTACCCTTTCTAGATCCTGTATCCAATTATATGGGTAAACATAGCTGTGATTTCTAAAAGTATACCTTTGTTTCGCTTATTTTGAGTTTTAAACATTTGTATAATAAAATAAAATAATAAAAATAAACATTTGTACATATAAACATTTTGATTGTAGATAGTTCAGTTAGCTTATCCAGATAGCTCAGTGGAACAAGCACTTGCCTGGCAAGTGCAAGGACCCGAGTTCAATCCCCGGTTCCACTAAAAAAACTAAACTAAAATAAAAAAAAATAAAAAAATAAAATGTGGTTCTATGGTCTGTTGTAGATATAATTCTTTTGTTTGTCATTCCTGTTCATTTTTTATGAATTCATCAGCCATTTTTCAGTCATATGTATATATATACACACATATTTAAAACAAATCTCTAGCTATCATTAATTTGCTTTTACTATGTTTTTTTAGATTATATATATGAATTCTAATACAGTATAATACACAGAATATTAAGATAGCATATACTAATATACATTTATATTGATGTTAATATTAAGATGTACAAAGTAATATTATATAAAATATATAATATCAATATAATAAATAGTATACATAATAATAAATTATCACTTCTATTTATGACTTATCTTCATACTGTAATAGTGTAATACAAGTGAACTTTTCATTTAACTAAGCTTATTTGGATAATAAATACTTTCCTATTACAAATAAATTTTCATAGTTTTTCTTACTGTTACTTGAAATAGATTGGGGCTGGAGAGATGGCTCAGTGGTCTAAAGCACCTACTTAGAACAAGCTTAGCAAAGCATCAGGGACCACGGTTCGATCCCCCAG
>NW_004524583.1:2600018-2604507 GCF_000260255.1 Octodon degus
AGATTGACTTTTTTTTTTCTTTCAATTTTTGGTAGTCAGAATGGAATACAATTCTCTGATGCAAATATTGCCAAGAGCAACAGTATAGGACATGAAATTTAGCCTATCCCATGTTTAGAAAAAATACTGATAGAACTAATAAATAGGCTGCAGTGTTTTTATTTACCTACAATAGATATCGTGTAGGTCATAGAGTTCACAGTGAAAAGAGCCAAGCAAATGCCCACTGCTGTCGGCACAGGAGAGCTTAGGTGCACGGCCTGTGAATGGAATGATGGAATTCCAACTAATTCATGAATATTGCTTTTTCACCCATGCACCCATGCAGAGATTGGCAGGGCTATTGTTGAAATCCAGCCCTGGGGCACTGCTGTAGTAAGTCTGCAGGTTTTCTGAAAGGCTTACCAAGTTTCCTGTAAGTGTGTTGAACCTGACTGAATTAGTGTGTCTCGGGTCTGCCTTTCCCGGATAGCCTCCCTGTCTTCCTCTCAGGGCCCCAGCAGACACCAGCTCTTGCCCTGACTCACTTCACAACAGTCTATCTCCACAACACGTCTAGTCAGAGGGATTAATAAGGAGAGACAATATTTATTCAATTGCTTTCAAGTCTGCTGCCTAATTTCTTGATGACTGAGTGGCTTGAGATGTTTAGCATCTGGGCTAATGTAAAGGGACAAAGCAGGAATCCCAGTCCAGTCCTGTATTCATAAACCCTGGGAAAAGGGCTTCATGACCTTAGCGGCTGCGAATCCCCTGGGGAGCTTTTAAATACTACTTCTGGCATGTCCGCACCATGGTCAATTAAGTTAGAATCTCTGCAGGTTTCCTGGGCACTGGGACTTCTTTTTTCTTCCCAAGTGGATTCTAATTTGCAAGTAGGGTTCTGAACAGCAGCTTTAGTTTTGTGAGGTGACTTAGAGGTTGTGCAAGGATCAATAGAGATTATCTAATATGTATGTGAAACAGGTCATAGTGGATCTGTCTCACACATGGAAGGGGAATCCAGGTCCTTGCTCTGTGTGTGGGTTGAGGAAAAACTATTCAGATTATGAAGTGGACATTTAATTCCATGTTTCTTATTACAGAGGGAAACTATAAATCAGAGAATTTAGTGACGTGCTTAAAATTGTATAGGCTATAAAAAAACCAATCATGCCCCCCACCTTGAGTTTCAGGGTATCTTCACTTTGATATATTATTTTGGCTTTTAAGAAGATAAAGTAGTACTTATCACAGAGAGAGAGAGAGAGAGAGAGAGAGAGAGAGAGAGAGAGAGAGAGAGAGAGACAGAGAGACAGAGAGACAGAGAGAGTTTCTGATGTTACAATTATGAGGAATTTGAAAGCATTAGGATAGAGTAAACTGTCAGCCAACACTAACTTTTTGAGTGTCATTGTTGTCATAATGCTTGATATTTTAATAACCTATTTTTTTTTTTTTTTGTGGAACCGGGGATTGAACTCAGACCCTTGCGCTTGCCAGGGAAGCACTTATACCACTGAGCCATCTCCCTGGCTCCTTAATGCTTGATATTTTGATAGTGTTTTTATTTCTGGATCTTGGACTCTAGACTTGCGCTATTGTGAATGACATATTGCAGTATTTACTCTAAGGGAGATTCATACCCTTTAGGTATGAATTCATACCCCTTGTTGGTTTTATAGTTTTAATGTAGAAACTACTTATAAGATCATTTGTACCCATGAATGTTCTTTTAAAAGTTCATAGGTGAGAGAGTAAAAGAAGCCAGGCTTACTGTTCACTACAGATGGAAAAATGAAAAATCCAACCTTGAAGAAGAGAAAATGTTAGTAGAGCCTGGTATTTGTAAAATTTTTTCAACTTTATTTGTAAAGTTGAAAACATGGAAATGCATTAGTTTAATAGAGCTACCATGAGAGAATGCCACAGCACAGTGGTCCAAGCAATGTAAATCCATTTTCTAACTGTTGTTCTCTAACTGTTGCAGAAGGCTGCGGTGGAAGTACCAGGAGACTTGGGCTGCTGCGCGTCTTCTCTGGGTGGCTCAGAGATGGCGCCTTCTCACTACGTCCTTGCAAATCCGTCCTTCTTTGTGGTCGGCATCCTAGCCTCCTTTTATACAGACACCAGTCATACAGACCTGGGGCCCAAGCTAACAACCCTAACTTAGCTTAATTATGTTTTAATACACAGTCACATTCTGAAGTATTAAAGGGTAGAGCTTCCCCATCTGAATTTCATGAAATTAATTAATAACATTAAGTAAATATTAAAATAATAAAAACTGAACTGTTATAAAAACAACTACAATATAACAAATATAAAAATAAAAACTATTAAAAGTTTCACCAGTGACATGCAGTAAAGCACAAGATAAAAAAAGTAAAAAAAAATAAGTTTATAAAATAGGAATAGAGGGACCAGGGAGATGGCTCAGTGGAATAAGCGCTCCCCTGGCAAGCGCAAGGGCCTGAGTTCAATCCCTGGTTCTGCCAAAAAAAAAAAAAAAAAAAAAAAGAATAGATATTCCAATTTAAGTCAACATAGCTATATAAGAAGATTAATAATCTTGATTTCTAAATGGCACTATATTGATCATTTTTTCTTGTGTACATGTAAGGCTATCTATGACAAATATGATTTTTATAATAAGAAAAAAAATTAGTTTACTATGTAGAGAAGATAGTAAATCAAATACTGATAAAAGTGTACTAAGAGTATGGTGTCCTGGTTAAATTTATTCATTCATTAATTCAACTGGGAATTGTAGATTACCTACTCTATGCCTCATATTTAAGATAGGAGGGAAGATTAGAAAAAATTATTGTTTATTTTTGAGTAAAGTATTTATACATTAATAGACTATAACCTGGGTTGTAAATTTGTGAACCAGAACACAAATCCAACTTTATAACTTTTCAAATATTGTTCTTAAGACAACCTGAGCAAATTCTGTCACATCCCTACAACAGAAGGTATTCATAAAGGAACACAGATAAAAAGAGAAATAGGAAAGTTTTCCTAATACATTTGAAAACCTTCGATATCGAACATGTGACTTATAGGCTCTTATGGGTTAAGAACAAATGAGTAGAAATTTCAGCATTAGATTGTAAATACAGGGGGAATTCTAACAACATAATTTTATGAAAGCTTCATTGCTTTTCCTGGAGAGTATTCTATTTATTGCAATGAAACAATTTAAGCTTAGTCTCCATTACCACTGTTTAATAATAGATTTATTTTCTGTTGTGATACAGCTCTCTATATTGGTACAATAGGGAATCTGGAAATGATGCATAGCTTATGAGCAATTGAAATAAAGCTAGCAACACTTGGGAACTTAGTTTTCATTTCATTTTATTTTTATTAAATAGAAGCTTCTATATTAGACAATCTAGGTCTAGTACACTTCTTGGAAGGGATGCAAATGTGTGAATGGCCCATGGAGAGGTGAACTGTTAGACTTAAAGATGCTTCTAGACTTTGTGTCTTTCCTTCAATTTGATGTTATGGGACCCCTCTTTTTGTAGGGCATAGGGATGGAAACACAAGGAATAAAAGATTTGTAAACATGCTGTGGATTCTTTGAAGAATTTTAAAAAGTATTATTGTCAAATTTGAAGGAATTATAGTGAGCAAAGTGTTCAAAATATGAATATGTAGGGACAATGTAATATAACAGCTTATAATTTGGCCAAGAGTGACAGAAAAAAATCAGACTTAATGTATAATATTAGCAGACCTACAATCACAGGACACTTCATAAATCTAAACTTGTAAACTAGAAAACTTAGAAGCAATGTTTCATTGATACTTTCATAAACCAAACAGTCCCAGAGATTAGAAGGAGCATTTAAAAAGTGTCAACTTTAAAAATCCAAAAAGAGGTGGGCTTAGTGGCTCAAGCCTGTAAACCTAGTTACTTGGGAGGCTGAGGCAGGAATATGGCAAGTTCCAGGCCATCCTGGGCAATTTAGTAAGACTCTACCTCAAAATGAAATAGCATAAAATAAGTCTGGAGATTTATCTAGAGGGTAGAGTACTCTGAATTCAATTCCCAGTACTAAAATTATTTATTTTATAATGGTATAATGATAATGGCAGTTGTTACAGTGGCCACTGGAACTCTGAAATGCTAGGAATCCATGCTACCTTCCACTGTACCACAGTGCCTCTTGAGAACACATAGACGGTTCCAGGAGGTTCTTAGGAATCCATTTGGTGAGTTACACAGTGGGCACATTCAGCAATGCCATCTGCCTACAGTTTGTTACATGCATGTATTCAAGTTGTAAGTTGAAACTTTAATGTAATTTAAAGAGATTGCATCATAATGTATGTCTCATGAGAAAATGAGCAACCTCTGAAGGTTTGTTTTTACAAAGCACTCATATACATAGAATTCTTTATCCTATTGTTAAAATATAATCTAATTTTTAAATGTTCTTTATCATATTATGTAGGGACTTAAGGTTCAACATATCAATACTTGATGAAAAATACC
>NW_004524583.1:2605413-2622958 GCF_000260255.1 Octodon degus
ACTTTGAAAATAAAATAAAATAAAATAAAATAAATCAGAAAAAAAAAGCACTCATATAATTGAGCAAATAGTGACTCGTCTTTTGACGAACACATATAGTTATAGGACATTTGAGAGAGAACTGCAAATTTAAAACTAGTTGCCTGTGTTATATCAAGCATTAGTGTCAGGAAAGTTAATTAGGAAGTGACTTCCAAGAGCCACCCTTCATCACTGAGGGTTAGGCCACATTCCTTCTCAGCCTTAGCATGCGTAATGCAGAATGTTGACCTTTGCCTTGCAATGATGGGTCATTAGGAAAAGTTAAGCCTCCCATGTGCTCACTATTTTTGAAGACAGCAGCTCTCAACATTCCATTGAAGGAGTTATCAAAGGAAAGAGAAGAGAAAAAAGGCAAAGATCACTATGACTTTTTAATCTCAAAGCTACATCAACCAGTTCACCTTGCCATCTACCACTTAGTTGTATAATTAGAAATACCTTCCTTTCAACTTAATCCAAATAGTGTCCCACATTGTGATAGCAACAGTATCTTGCCTTGCCCAATGCATGATCATAGTTATTGTTCAAAAATAGAAGTTGCTGTTTTCTGTAAGGTCAAAGTGTTTGTCCTCAGTTGCTCTTCCATATAAAAGCATCACAGAAAATCTTCTAAACTGAACTACTACAGCTGTGATGAAAAGAGGGGGTGTTCTAAAGTGGTGAAGAAAATCACTGGTATAAACAAGTGGAAAAACATTCCCACATGTGGGTGTGCTTTGAAATTATCTGTAAGAACCATGGAAGAATCAATATTCTTTTTACAGAAAATAATTTCTGATTGAGTGTTTGGAGGCTCTATAGACAGTGTCATAGATTATTATGTTGCTGTTAGAAAATATTTAGACAGGGTAATTTATGAACAAGAAAGTTTGCCGGTCGCAGTTGCAACTGTTGGGCAGGCCAAGGTCAAGGTTCTAGTAGGTTTATTGTCTAGCAGCAGCTCTCCCACTTAAGATGATACCTTCGTGCTGTGCATTCTCATGGTGAAAGGGAAGACAATGTTGTGGCTCTTTTATAAGGGCATTAGCCTATAATGCTTCCAAATGCTCCAGCTTCTAATATCATCAGCTTTGTGATTGGGCTTCAATATATGAATTTTAGGAGGACACAAAAATTGTTGAATGGCAGGTGGCAGATAAATAAAAATTTACATCTTAATTATACAAAAATAAACCTTAGAAAGGTCATTTTGCCTTCATTTCTCAAGGTGAAAAGAATATACAACCTGACCATGTATATAAGTGGTCAATGTGCATATCTATAAATGTCTCATACCCTTATCAGAAAAAGATTTGACAGCAATAATATAATCATGATCTATATTTAGTGAAATATGTATTGCTATATGCTGTGTGTTACTATAAATAGAATTTTATACAAACAAAAATTCAAGATACTGGATGGGTAATAGCATCAAGTATAGTATTTTATTTTGCAGGTATCATACTCTAAAACTCTAATTCCTGGGTTTAGGAGCATGCAGCTTTAAAGAAATAGTCTCAAACAAAGACTGTGGGCTGGCTTTTTATAGAAACATGTAATTTTCTTGCAAGCCACTATGTTACGAATTATATAGAGTAATAAGTATAGGCTTTTGATAATAAGTTGTCTTATTTGGAGCTTTAATTTGTACAGCATTGAGTGTAATTCCATGAAATGCCCTCTCTGTGTGAATATATATACTCTATTCAAATGTATCATGGAGAAGGCATTCGTTTCACATTTATTTTGAAGTATTTCTACTATTTACAAAGCAATGCAATGACATAGAAAGCATATCCTATACCCTTTTCAAAATGAAACTTACTTCTTGTATATATGTGGAATTTTCTAGGCTATTACAATTAAATGCCAGTAAAAGCTACAAAGTTGGATTGCCCCAGAAATCCAGTGTTTTCTTTTAAATTACCAAATGGATGCTATTGCATGCAGTTTATTTGTTTGGGGGCTTTTTTCTTTCTTTCTTCCTTTTTTATTCTTTTTTTTTTTTTTTGGCCATTCCAAAAAGCCAGTAATTTTTGTACATATTCTCTGGGCTCACAGTTTAACATTTCTTTGTTGATAAGTTAATTTCCAGTTGTTCTTTGAGAGAGTCATGCTTGCATGCTTTCTTGGTGTCAGGCAGTAAGTACTGGCTCAAAAAGGAGCCCTGTGACTTTTAATGAATTTTTCTGTCAGAGAAATATTTGAATATTGTCAAGTATCCTTGTGCCTCATTATTACATTTTGCTTCAAACTGGGAATAAAGGAAAGATGCAGCAAGATTCCACCAAAGCCATGATGTTTTGTGTATAAACTCTTGAAGTAAATCAACCTCAATAAAGTCCATGTGTGTTTGAATACTTAATAGGATCCCCAAAATACCTCATATGTGTTCCTTCAACTTGGTAACCTGGTACAAATTGAGTGGTTTTTCTTTTCTTGCAGTACCAGGGATTGAACTCAGGACCTTGCACTTGTCAGGCAAGCACTTATTTTACTGAGCTATCTCCCCGGCCTTCAAAATTAAGTGTTACTTACAGGATTTATTCTTGAATGAAGGGAATGTGGTAATTATCAGGAAACAAGCTAGTTTCTAGCCATGGGCTCTGCTTAGAAGCAGAGATGAGAGGCACTGTTAAAAATAATTTGCTATGCAAGAACTTGGAAAATTCACAGCTCAGCTCAGAGCTGTAAAACTGTTTGGCGCCACAGGAAAGTGCACTATTTGAATGAGAATAAGAATAAAATATATTTTATCTACTGTTTCCCTGTTCCCCTCTCTTTTTTTCTTCCTCTTCCTCTTGCACATTCCATCTACTCCCCACTTTCAAATGATCACAAAATGAAGCCACAATTGCCAGGTTTGCTGATACTGAAGGGGAGAATTGCTCAACAACCTTAGTCGCACAGAAGTGAACATAGAGAAGTCACCAATCAGTTGAGGGTCCTTTTGCTCAATTCAGATAAAAATCACAAGTCAGCAAAGCTCAGCTCTGCCAGAGCCCTTGGCTTTAGGAGCCGATAACACTCTGAGTGCTCATATCACAGTCTGGGCCCTGATGTTGCCGGCTGACCCCAGGTAATGCCAGACTTTGCTGGCTACTCTTGGTCTCTGCCTCTACTGGCTGCACTCATTGGACACAGGCTAATGCTGGATGTTGTTGGTCCTAATAATCCTGAATAGATTTATAAGACCTGCAGCCCCACTCTCTGAGCAAAAGCTTACAAGCAGATTTACACATCCACTAATGTATACTTACTTGAACAGGACCTGCACTGTAGAACTGGAAGGTCAGTACACAAGAGGGAACCCACCTGGACCAACCTGAGAAGTGTGAGGGATGTGCTGCTGCAGGACTGTGACTGCTGCAGATTCAGTTCTGCTGATGTTCCGAATCTCAGCCTGTGATCGCTCCAAATTTGAGCTTTCCCTTTGGTTCAAATTGATCTAAATACACACCTTCTGGTGCCAGCTCAGTACTTAGTTAAATTCAAGCCTATTGCAACCTGGATTAAAATTTACCGGAATGCAGGTGAGGCTCTGGACTAGTCACTGCTGTTATGGCGGCAGCTCTCTGGAACCTCAGGAGGTAGGGCTGTCTCGACAGCTGGCATATCTCCACACAACAGTAAGCTAAGATTGGAAAGTTTCAGGAGGGCTAAAAGTGTGGATCAGGGCCTATTGGAGTTTTGGGATGCTGGAGATGCTGATAACAGGCCCTGAGGCTTTTTTCTCTCTCCACATCAGTTTCCTTGCAGCTTCTCCAGTGTGGTAGCAGCAGTCTGAAGCAGGAGGAGCAGGGAAGGGATGACTCAGTGGAGAGCCCAGCCCTGCCTGCTGTCAGACACATGGAAAGTGGCCCTGAGGTGACCTGAGCAGTGGTGGACGAACCCCAAGGCAGACTGCTGTAGTCCATTCTTATCCTGTAGCCCTCAGGAGTCCTGAAGGGAACTGAGGGGGAGGGAAGTGACAGCCACAGGCCAAATCACTGCCTTCTCTGCCATCACAAGAAAGCCGGAGAGTCAGATGTTTCTTCTTCATCTCAAATTTGTGATCTTCACTGTTAATATGTAATCTTAATATAGATACGTTTGTAGTAGCTCAGACTAGTGAGGGAAGCAAATTCAGCAAAGGAAGAAATAACCAAGATCTTTTGGTGATCCTGGTGGAAGAGTTCTCACTTTACTCTCAGTCAATTATTTTTTGTCATTCAAGAAAATTAAGGCAGGCCAGGGAGATAGCTCAGTAGAATAAGTGCTTGGCTGGCAAGCCCAAAGTCCTGAGTTCAATTTCCAGTACTGCAAAAAAAAAAAAAAAAAAAAGAAAGTAAATGTTTGACTCTTAGTAATGTCTTTTAAAGACTGGCCAGGTAGTGCAGCGGACTAACTCATTTGCTTAGGTAGGCTCAGCAGCTGGGTTTGATCCCTGGATTGCCATGTTGGCCTAGCCCCTGGGGCTCACTGAGACTCGGATTGAGACTGGGTGTGGTGGCTTGCACCTATAATCCTGGAACTTGGGAGGATGAAAACAAGAAGATCACTACTGAGTCCGACCTGTGTAGTGAGACCCTGTAGACCCTATACTAAAACATGAAGGAAAAGAAAACCAAGGCATTTTTCTGCTTTAGATGAGATGATTATGGTACAAAAATGAAAACAATAACTGTTACTAATTCTACAAATAATGTTGGCCAAATTATTTCTTAACATTTATTAAGAAAATACTTTTAAATATATGTTGCATATTTATTCACACTAATACTGATCTTCATTCTAATGTGGACATACCTACACTGCAGATGAAAAGATTGGTTCAGGAACAATGCATATGTGTAAAAAGTAAGTGGCAGACTCCGATTTGTACCTGTGAGTAAAGTACAAAGCACTAATTTAGTCATCATATTGTTAACTAATGTGAAAAACTTACTAGTATGAGGAATTTCAATTTGTAAATCACTTGTAAACTGCATGTACCAAGATCTGCCTTCTAGTCTCTTTCCAAATCTTGTTTGTGCCTTGATGGTCTATCTGAATCAAATCACTTGGGGGCACAAATCATGGAATTTCATAGTCACTGCAGTCCCATAGTGTAGCTTTTCATTTTAACCAATACAAATTCATTTTGCTCTTTTTTGTTTTCTCTTTATAATTGGAACATTTGCTTTCCCTGTATCCTTCATAGCAACCATCACATACTCTTATTTCAGTGTTCTTTAACAGTTTTTGTGGTTCAAAAGTTTATTGATGGCCGGTGAGATAGCACTGCACAGTGCCAGCTTAGGCAAGTGCAGGGTCCCGGGTAGGATCCCCAGTGCTGCTTGATGTGCCAGCCCCACCCTCAGGCACACTGAGCTGGCCACCTAGTCCAGGTGTGGTGGTTCACGCTTGTAATCCCAGCCCTGAGGAGGCTGAAAACAAGAGATTCACTATGGGTCTGAGCTGCATAGTGAGATCTTGTACCAAATACACTAAAATTAAAAAAAAAAAAAATTGAAGTCTAATCATATGTTGAAGAACCAAATTCTAATATGAACTGGCCCATGCTCTAAGGAGAGCTGTAAGTCAGTGGAGCTTATGTATAGGAACAGCTACATGTGATTCCGTGTGATTTTAGAATTACAGTGACAGGAATAAGGCAATAAATTTTGAGACCAGGTTGATGCATCAGGGGTATGAGACAGCAACTAAATGTAACATTGAGCATCAAGCATGAATGAGTAAATTTATAAAAGGTAGGATACTCCACAAAGAAGAAAGAATGTGTAAAGACAAATTTAAAAGAGAATGTCAATTAATTCTGACCAAGAAATTTATGCTTGGAGGGCTGGAGACCTGAAAGTGGTCAAATTGAAGGAATATTCAGAATGGTCTTAAAAATCATAGTAAAGAGGTCAATCTGTACCCAGAAGATAGTGCCAGGACTATTTCACATATGGATGATAAAAGGAGGACCGAGGGGCTGCATAAGGCTGCTTCTGTGTTCCTCAAATCGGCGTTTGACATCAGTACTGCCGCGAGTGTCTGGGCAGAGATTCTCCAGTCATGCAGTATTTTCTATGCTCTACATGCCATAAAAATTAAAAATATATTTCTCTAACAATTTGCACTATTTATAAGCTTCTCTTAAAATGAGTGGGGAGACTGTAAAATGAATAAGAAATGTATAGGCTCTTGTAGTGTGCGTACATGCATGTGCGCATGCTCCTTTCTATTAGACGTGGTCATATCCTTCGTCATTTAAAGAAAAATGATGAGCCTAATCTTGGGGAACGATAAGCTATCACTCCTGGGCACCTCACAGTGAAGCAGATCTTAGCATCCTGTCAACTGTGCCTCCCGAAAGAAGAATTAATGAGCACCATACATTTAATGGCGATTGACTACCTCTTTTGCTCTGTGCTGTACTCTGTAAGGAACAGGCTAAACAGCATAGTGTTTCTGGTTTCAAATTATTCAAATGAATTAGAGATAAAATATAAAACACACTTAGAATAAAATTTTGACGCAATGAAATATATTAAAGTTGGAGGCACAAACTGTGACGCATTTAAGAAGGAAAGAGGTCGAAGCAGCATTTGCTTCACAAACGGTGTGACCGCGGCTTGCACACAGGCAAGGCATAAGCTTGGGTATTCAGGGGAGAGGGACCTGGCATGGAGGTGTAGAGTTTTAAGAATCTTTAAGGTTGAGCACTAGTTTTAGATTTTATTGGGTAAGTTGTGGACAAAAAGGTAATTAAGCACTGTTGAAAAAAAGTTAAAAACCCTCTACCAATGATGCATTGCTTTGCTGACTCATACCTCACCGGATTCTGTGATTTTCCATGAAATCTGGCTGCCCAGATTGGCTTCTCCTAAGAAAGTAGAGCTGCAGGTAAGGACTTGCAGCGAGGTGGTTCATTTGAATAGTCCCTCCTGGAGTCAGGAGAATGGGACCCAGATGTGGGAAACATGGAAGGAAGACAAATCAGCACAGGGATCAATAAATAGCCATGACACCTCTGCGAGTGCAGGTGGGAGACATTGCTGGAACTTCATGAGGAGACAACCAAGCTGTCTCACAAAGTAACTACCCAAGGTTCTGAGGAAGAGGACCCACCTTCCCTATCGCTCCATGCAGCACTAACTCCCCCATTTCTTTGCATGGCATTTGCAAGGGTGTTTGATGCTGGGTAGAGAAGCCCAGGAACCCAGAAGAGAAAGTTAGGTAGAGCTAACAAGGAAGATTGTCATATTGCCATGTTGTTTAGAAAGGATTTGTGTGTAAGATGGGCCAAGCACACTTGCCTCAGAGCATGCAGTATCAGGTACATTTGTGGCTTTAGTTTTAAATGAAAACTTAAAAATATATTTAAGTAAGCACAAATTTAATATTAGAAAATATAGTTTTAATAATTGGCTGATAAATATTGCTTAGAAATAATTTCAGGACATTTTTAATGAATAGGTAAATTGATTCATTATTTATGATCTATTTCACAAACTCCATTCTTTAATGATAGTATATGGAAAAATTGAGTCCATCAATTACATAAATGGACGCATTAAGTTAATACTAAGGATGTCAAGGAGTAAAAAGGGTTTCCTGGTTTTTTTAAATAATTTTATTGGTTGCTTTTGCAGCACATACTGATCATTTTCATCACAGAGAATCCGTACCTAATATATTTTAATTCTTCTTTTCCCTCTATTTCTTTCTTTCTCTTCTTTTTCCTTTCTTTCTTTTTTTTTTTTTTTTTTTTTTTTTTTTTTTTTTTTTTGTATTTTAAGGAAGTGTCTACAGGGTGTTCAGGCACTCACTACTAGATCAGACTCGTAGTGATCCGCCTGTTCACAGCCTCCCAAGAGCTGAGATTACAGGCACACACCACTGCGCCCTGTCTCAATTGCTGGTTCAGAGAGCCCTGGAGGTGAGGCTGGCACGGCAGGCTCAGGGATTGAACCCTCTGCCCCTGAGACTGCTTGCAGGTGTTTTAATCTGCTGAGCTATTGGCAGGGCCATTTCCTCTATTTCCTTTTCTTCTCTTCAACTAATTTTTCTCTCCCCTCTTACAAAACCTTTGTTTCCATTTTTAGTTCATTCTCTTTCACCCCCCTTTCTAATCCTTCCCTTGCCCCTCCTGCTTACCTCCTTCCCCTTCTCATTTGAACATTTTCTTCCCATTTCCCAATACCTATCATCCCTTTTGATCCTTATTTATACTTTCAGGTTCTCACACAAGAGAATTGTGTCTGCTTTATGTCACTTAAAATTATGTTTCAAGTTGCATCCATTTACCTAAAAATCTCTCAAGTGTAGTAGCCACCCTCTCTAGAAACTCATTTTCTTTATCCATTCTTCCATTGCTGGTCATCTAGGCTTTTCTCCATGATTTAGTTAGTATGAACTGATCTGCTAGAAGCAAGGTTATTTCTATATCACTGTAATGTGATACTTTTTAACTCTTTCCAGAAGATACCAAAAAGGGGACTAGATGGGTTGAATGGAACCTATAATTTAGATTTTTGAGGAATCACATACTGATTTCCATAGTGGTTGTACCAATTTACACTGCCACCAACAGTAGAGAACGGTTCTTCTTTCCCACAGACTCACCAGTATTTGTTACCAGTTGATAGCCATTCTTTCTTAAGTGATATGGAATTTCAGAGTTGGTTTAATTTGCATTTCCCCTATGACCAGAAATGCAGTATATTTTGTCATCTATTTATTTACTCTTTGTACTTCACCTGTGAAGTGTCTATAGGATCTAGGCAGGATCTTCTTTTTAAAATCAATTTATGTTGAAAACATTTACATGGGGCACCTGGAAAAGCAACAGCCTTCCTTTAAATCAAATCAAATTACAATTGGTCAGTATTTGAAGTTATATTATTCTTTTAAATTATCTCTCATCTAAGAGTTCATCTGGGTGTAGTGCTATACATTGTTAATCCAAGTAGTCTGGTAAGTAAGGGTAGTGAAATTACAAATTAAATTCTAACTTGGACATTTAGCAAGTTAAAAAGATGATGTCTCACAAAATTTTTAAAAAACAAACAAAAAAAGGGTGAGAAGATAGCTTAGCGGTCTAAGGGCCTCTCTGGCAAGTGAAAGGAGCTGGGTTTGAGTCTCAGTACTGT
Source organism: Octodon degus (assembly GCF_000260255.1). Classification (NCBI taxonomy): domain Eukaryota; kingdom Metazoa; phylum Chordata; class Mammalia; order Rodentia; family Octodontidae; genus Octodon; species Octodon degus. The sequence goes on from NW_004524583.1 coordinate 2,614,560, forward strand.
GTGCCTTGTGTTGAGCTGGCCACGGAAACTAGGCATATTGGTACATGCTTGCAATCCCAGTGCTGGGGAGGCTGAGATAGGAGGATCACTATAAATCTCAGCTGTGTAGCAGGAGCTTGTACAAAACAAATAAAGAAATAAAAAGATAGATAAATAAATAAAAATAAAAAGCAAAAATAGATATGAGGATAGCTCAGTCTGAAGGCCTAATGGCCTGGGTTTAATAGCAATTATACACATGTGCACATACACATGAATATGCACGCGCGCGCACACACACACACACACACACACACACTATAGTTTTATAGTCTATAGTGATGAAGAATGACATTATATCCCCTAAAGTCAAAGAAGACACTAAAAATTATAAAAATTAATAGAAGGATTACTTAATAGAGTTTGTTTTGTTTTTACAGTTTCAGTATCCCATACACAATTTATAATAATATTGGTAATGTGGTGAGAAAATGAAGTATTTCAAGATGTGGAACTGTGTCCTTTCCACTGTTCTTTGGATGTCTTTGTTCAGCAATGACATCAGTAAGTAAAAATTCATAAAACGTCTGCTGTTGTCCACTTAGCACTGCTTAAACTAAGTGCTCGCTTCCTTCTTTCCCCCTTTTCTTTCCCTGAGTGAGATAATTTACATACTAAGAACTCTCTGGATGCCAAATTTTCGATATTTAAAAATGAATATTTGGTAAAGAACAGTCCCGCCCTTACATGCAAACTCCTTTTGCAGCTTTGGGGGTTCTTGCTTAGAGACCTGCAAGGGCAGACTGTTTCACTCTGCATCCTGCTTCCTAGATTTTAATAAATTACAAATGACAGTTGGATTGAATTTTCTATGAGCTACAGATTTTTTTTTAATGTATTTAGTACCGGGTCTGCAAGGCCTCACTACACAGATTGGACTCCTAGTGATTCTCTTGTTTTCAGCCTCTCCAGTTCCAGGATTACAGGCATGCGCCACCAGGGCCCGTCTCAGTTGCCATTTCAGCATGCCCCAGGGCTCAGCTGGCACGGCTCTCTGGGGATTGAATCCCTGTCCCTGTGCCTGTCTGAGCAGGCGCTTTAGTCCACTGAGCTATTTGGCTGGCCTTAAGCTGCAGAATCTTACATTTGGAAAGTCATTGCAGAGGTAAGTTTTTTGGATTAGATTTGGTAGTACTGTGTGCTTGCAGTCACCCAGGATTTCTAGCCACAATACAGATAAGCAATAAAAGATTCTTCCTCTGTGAAGCCTAATTTTAATTTCAAGTCATCTAATCCTCATAACAATAAATGGCTTAATTTTAATGAAGTAATTCATGATAGACAAGACATCACCCGGGAACTGGCTGAAAACAATTCCTTTTGATTTACACTTTTCAGAGTTCTGGATATATTAAAAAAATGGTGTCCAAGCCAGCCAATAATTTTTTATGCAGTACTGTACAACTTTTAGTCGTTCCACCTAACATATTTATCTTAAACTTAATAACCCAATGTCTAATGACATTGTATCTTTCCTAGCCTACTCCCCTATTTTGATATCAAAAGTCTCACATTGGAGAGTCTTGCTGTTTGGCATATTAAAGGTCAGCACTCAAGCATGAAGTGTGTTATAGCAAGCCAGCTTCAGACATGATATTCCTCTAGTTTCATGTATAATGTGTTCATAAAAATTGAATATTTAAAAATCAGACACAAATATATGTCTGTTTAAAATCAGATATAGATATAGCAAAGTGTTTAAAAATATTAAAAACTGAAAACACTACCCTCGCTTTTTAAATAATATGTTCTCAGTCTACGGAGATGAGATCACTACATACCTACCACATATGTAATTGTACCAAGTTATTTGTATGTACAATCCGTGAGTTCTCCATTCTCCTGCACCACCAGGACAGCAAATGTTATAGAGCCATTTCCAAAGTATATTTTGGGGGCTCTTGTCTTTGCAGAGCTATCCCACTAATTCAAACATGTTCTCCCTCACGTGGACTGTGACAGCAGCCTTTTATACAACCTGTTTGAATTCACTTCTGTGCTTTTATACACAATTAGCCCCATTAATACAATAATTATCAGAATAATTCTCTTAAAGCATACATGAGAAAATGTCACTCTGCTTCTCTAGATTCTCCATTACACTGGCTAAATAAAATCTCAGTGCTGTACTTGCTTTAGTAGTGCATCTAATAAATTCCCAGTGTTTTACCAAATCAAGTACTTTTTTCTTTAGAGATAAGAGCAGTTCAGAAAAATTTACTGTTTGAATTTTCTCTTTTCTTTTGGCCATAGTTAATCTTTTCTGTCCTCTATCCTCTTCCATTAACACTTCGGATGATTTTGTGTTTACCAGTTCTGTGCTAAGCAGTGATATTTTATGAATAACATTTTTTTCTTATCAGAGCTTTTAAAAATTGGTATCCATCAATGAAGCTCTAGTTTGAACACAGCACTCATAGTGAAAACTCATCCTTCTGAGTAAGATGTGACACCCTCAGTCCTTTTTTTAAAAAATGACTTTAGGACAGGGTGTACAGGGTCTCACTAAGTAGATCAGACTTGTAGTGATCCTCCTGTTTTCAGCCTCCCAAACTCCGGGACTATTAGGTGCATGCCACCATGCCCAGTCTCAATCACTGTCTCAGCATACCCTGGGGGTGGGACCAGCACAGCACACCTGGGATCGAACCCCAGCTGCTGTGCTCTGCCTAAGCAGGCTCTTTGGTCCACTGAGCTATCTGTCCGGGCTCCTCCCCCCTCCACAGTCCTTTTGAAGTCATTATTATAGGTAATGAAATTCATGCATTTTAAGGCTGCATGAATTTTGATAACTATACAAAAATATGTAAGCACCACTATCATCAAAATGCAGACTAGTTCACTCATTCTAAAAGTAGAACCATGCCACTTTGCCATGGATGCTGTCCCCAGGTAACCACTGAGCTGCGGTTGTTACTACAGGTTTCTCCTTCATAGCATTTCACATCACTTATGTCAGAGAATAGGTCATTTGATGGCTTTCCCATATCACAATGCTTCTGAGAGGTGCTTGTGCTTTGGGCTGTACTGTATCTATCTGTTTGTATTGTTGTGTGATACTCAAAAGTAATGCAGGTGTCCCAATGTGTTCATTTATCATCCAGGGAGGAACATTTGGTCTGTTCCTAACTTGGGGAAACTATGAAAAATGTTGCTACGCCCATACTTTTTGCGAACCCAGATCTTCATCTCTCTTAGGTAAATTCTTAACAATAGAATGGCATGTTTAATGGTCTAACAGGCTGACATACTGTTTGTTAAAGTGACGGTGACATTCTGCGTTCCCAGCCTCACTATTTGAGGGTGCTGATTGTCCCACACTCTTAACAACAGGTGATATGCTCACTCTGGTCACTGTGAAGCATGGGTAGTGGTATTGTGTGGTTCTAATGTACGCTGTCTGGATGGTTGTGGGAAGGAGCAACACTTCATATGCTCTTGGCGCATTTCTGCATCTTCTTTTGTGAAATGCTTTCCAAAATTGCATGTCTTTTTGTTGTCTCTATAATTGATTTCTAGAAATTCTTTACATATTCTAAAGATAATTATGTGTTCTGCCTAAAGTTTTTATCATATTATAATGATCTCCTTTTTGGTTCTGGTACTATGGCTCTCAGAGAAAAAGAGAGCTTCCTATTGATGATATTTATTGCATCTTTTTAAAAAAATTGTGAGCAGGGAATAGTTTTAAAACCTCATTGTCTAACATAAGATGAAGGTTAATCTCCATAAGTCAAATTCATTAGAGTAGGAAATGCCTAGCACACTAGCGGAGCATGCTGTTGGGTGTCTCCAGGAGGCCCGAGGTCCACACACCAGTGCTCCCCAATGCTTCTTCCTGTGCTCCACCCCTTGCCTCCCTGAACCCAGTAGCTCTTCTCTGCCTCACGCTTCCTCCCTGATGTTTCTGCCCTGGAACCAGCTGGCTATGGCATTGCCCCCAAACTGAGAAATTAACTGAAATTACTCTTTTATAAATTATAACTGTCAGTATTTTTGTCTAGCAATGGGAAAATTAAATGATATAATGTCATAATTATCACCTCTTGTGCTTTCTTCTGAAGTTTAATAGTTCTAGTCTATGGACAATTTTGATTTAATTTCTGGATATGTTGAGAGCACATAATATATTTTTCTACACAACTTACAGCAATTAGCCAATTATCTTAGCATCTGTCACTGAAAAGAATAACATTTACCGGTTAACACAGTATCTTTGTCAAAAATCAATTTATTGTACTCACAACTCTATTCTGTTCCATTGATCAATTAGTCTACCCTCGACTATCTTCTGTCATGTATGTGTTCCTTTCATAAATATTAAGTCATGATATTTGATAATGTTGTTTGCATCTTCCTTGCCTACTGAATTTTGCCTAGCTATTTGGTAATTGCTTACAAAAATGTATTAAAATCTTCATATAGTTATTCAATTATGTAAGTTTCATTTCAGTTTTGTTAATATTTGTTTCATGCATTTTAAAATTTGCTACAGAGTGCTTGCGCATTCATCTACTACTACTATTATTACTGTTGTTTTCTTGTTGAAGTGATGCATTTATTGCTATGAGCTCTGCTTATTTTAAGATCGATTTTCTCTTGTATTTCTGTAGGCAGTTTAGCTCTCTGTGCTCAATATGCATGTGATATCTCTTTTGCATTCATATTCTTATAATCAACATGTATATTTTAAAGAATCTCTCTTGTAAGCCATCTATAAATATTTACTTTTTTCTTTCAAATCATTTTACAATTTTTAACTTTACATTGGACTCTTTAGTTACTTTTTAGTGTAAAAACTGATTTTTTTATTTGAGTCTGCTGTTTTAGTTTTCATTATTATTATCATTTACTTTATTATCCCTTCTTGATTTAAAAATTATTTGGAAATACTTTGAGTATATATTTTTATATACATTAGAGTTCCTTTTAACCTTTTCTACAGTGGCTGGGACAATTGCTCAGTGGAGGGCACAGATAGTATACAGCAGGCCCTGAAGGCAAATAATTGTATCAGTCTTTGGTTATCATATTCTTACTTATTTATTTTAAACTTTTTTTTTAATTTTTTATATTTGTGTGTGTGTGTGTGTGTGTGTGTGTGTGTGGCCAGCTCAGCCCACCAGGGGGCGGGGCTGGCTGGCATGTGGTGCTGGGGGATTGAACCGTGGTCCCTGTGCTTTGCTAAGCTTGTTCTAAGTAGGTGCTTTAGACCACTGAGCCATCTCACCAGCCCCTTCTTATTTATTTATTTATTTATTGCAGAACCGGGGATTGAACTCAGGCCCTTGCGCTTGCCAGGAAAGCGCTTATTCCACTGAGCCATCTCCCCGGTCCCTCATATTCCCTTTTAAAACAATACATGTTGTTAACATTTCAAAGTCTATTTCAGTTAACACAGTTAATGCTATAATACTTAAAATAAACTATAGGAATTTTACAAGTATAGTTTGTCATTTTCTCTTCCTGGTAATAAGATTTCATCTTATTAAATGTATATTAGAGAGAATGAGCATTGAATTACAATTTGTTTTAAGGAATTCCAGAACATTTACAGGAATAGGAAGGTAAAAGCACCAAGATACATGTATGTTTATAGTATGTCCCCACACTGAATGCATGTAGTGTTTCCTGCAAATAGATGTTCATTTAAAAAAAAAAAAAAAAAAAAAAAAAGAGAAAGTGGAGCACAAGGAAAGACACCCACAGTCATCAGTAGCCTTGGCAGAAAAATACTCTCTTATTCCATCAGTGCATCCTGTGTACAATATGGTTGTTGTGAGGGAAACATAAGTTCAGAATTTGAAATCATTAGGAAAGACTGTAGCTTCTGGTACTAAGTCAATCAATTCATAATAGTATAGTTTAGATTTTCTGCATTTTGAGTTACAGAATTTATTCATGTTAAATAAAGTAATGTTGATGTTGCTGTGACACATGGAAATATATTTTGGGTTCCTTTTTTATCTTCACTGGTATATATTGTGGAGAAACCATAAGGTTTAGATATATCATAAATTAAATAATTGATCTTTTAGTAAAAGATCTGTTTGCAATTAAAATAATATTTATCCAGAATTTAAAAGTTGGAGGGTCTTTTCTAAGGAAAGTTGGGTTTAGCTTTTGGTTTGGATTAGATTGATAAAGGTTTCTTTTGGGGGGGAAGTGGGGATTGAACTCAGGCCCTTGCACTTGCCAGGCAAGCACTTATTTTATTGAGCCATCTTCCTGACCCTGACAAAGGTTTTAAACAAAACAGAAAAATAAAATAGAAAAACACAATCCTCTTTGGCCAAAAATAATGGTAATCAAAAGTTGAAAATTACTCAGGTGTTAAATCCTGGTATGTAAATTTAAACTTTTTTTTTTTCTTAAATTTTTTCCTGTATTTTTTGGGAAGCATCTACAGGGTGTTCAGGGTCTTACTGCTAGATCAGACTCATAGTGATTCTCCTGTTTACAGCCTTCCTATACAGGCCCACACCACCAAGCCCAGTCTCAATCACTATTTCAGCATGCCCCAGGGTTGGGGGCCTGCAGGGCAACCCCTAGCCCCTGCACCTGTTTGCAGGCACTTTAAGCTGCTGAGCTATTTGGCCAGCCCAAAACTGGTTTTAAAGTTTACAAAAACTAAAGTATGAAGGTGTTCTTTAAAATTTGGGGAAGATTCAAAGGTTAATACTGCAGTTTGTACTCAATTTGGTGCTCAGAAATAATGGATCATTATTGCCTTCTCTAAAACTTTATATACTATTTTATGCAATTACCACATGGTTCAAATTTCAACTGAGTTCAACTGAAAATATCAACTTACTCCAACATAGTCGTTTTCCCTTGTTATATCATCAATGTAGCTAAGCAAGCAAGATACTGAATGCAAAGTTTCATTAGGGAAATGTTTGCAGAAAGACAATAGTTATGGTTTGTATCTCATTGTTCTCCCCAAAGCCTCATGTAGCCATTGGGCAGCTTCTACAGTTTATAATTAATTCATGATCCAATGCAGGCTTGTGGGTGGGTAATCTGCATACAATGTGGAGAAGGAAGAGGGGCTTGCTAGCTGCCTGCCAAAGCTGCTGAACCTCCCTTTGTTCTTTGCTGTTTTCTGCTAACACGAACTACTGCCCTCTTCTGTGTGCCATTCTGCCTTGGACATAGCTGAGTTTGGACTGAAACCTCCACTCACTATGAGCTAAATAAGCCTTTCTTTCCTTGATTTTGTGTGTCAGGTATTTTTTTTCCCAGCAAGAAGAGAAAAGTAACTGAGACAAAAGCAGTATTTGTATTCTCTGCTATATTTCTGCCTGATATAAAATAGTAGTAGATTATTTCACTTGGTAAGAAATTGTAACAAAAAGAAGTATTTTACTGCACAACAGCAAAGCATTTTGAAATTTTGTTCCTGTTTCCATTATTGTTGGGTTCAAGCATACATCATAACAAAATGACCCTCAACTGTCAGTGAAACTGATGAAATTCACAAGAGATTGAATATAAATGCCACAAGATTTCCCATCTTTGATCTTTGCTTCCACTCAAATTTCTTCCTTGTTTGATGAGAACATTTAACTGATGCATTTTTTAAGATATGGAAAATACTATATTTATGAAATAAATATAAACTTACATAAGTTGATGAGTGTGGATCTCTTCTTTTGCTTTCCTGATATTTAATGAAGGATTCAGTTCCAATTTGAAATGTAAAATAAGTCAAACTATTTGATAATAAAAAAGAATATTTTGCTTCTGCTTAGCATCTTGAAATTAACATAATTTTGTACTTTTTAAAAGTACAAAATTTAAAAAAATAATATAATTTTTTTACTTTAAATACAGAAAAACTGTAGTGCTCTATTTTTGTATTGTGTTGGATTTTTTCTATGACCACTGACCACTGCTAGACTGTAATTATTTGGTATCAAATTGAGGGATGGTTTTCTAATTTAAGCTACAAAGTAATAATCTTTCCTATGAACTTTTAGAGAAAAAAGCACTATTAAAACCGCAGTTTGGGGCTGGGGAGGTAGCTTGCTGTATAAGTGCATGCATGGTAAGTGCAAGGTCCTGAGTTAAATCCCTGGTACCACATGCAGTGCCAGCCTGGGTATGGTAGTACATGCCTTTAATCTCAGTGCTGGGGAGGCTGATACAGGAAAATCACTATAAGACCAAGCTGTGCATCAAGACTGTGTAACAAATAAATAAATAAGCAAATGTTACAAGAAAAATAAGAAAATTCATCCATAATTATATAAAATCAAGAAGGATCAAAATGCTAAACAAATAAAATGTAAATTGTATCCTTCCAAAACAATGGTCAATCTTTGCTTCTCAATAAGTATATGTAAAATTATATATAT
>NW_004524583.1:2623058-2631450 GCF_000260255.1 Octodon degus
TGATCTTGGAAAAAATCACTTCAAATTTATGTCTTAATTGAGTTACATTAATGCTTAATGATCTGTAATGAAACCTCAGAAAGGATTTTAGTAATGTGACTTGATAATATAATGTAGCTTAAAATAAGATACTAGCTCTTATAGTGTTTCAATTTCTTTTGTTTCGTTTAGTCCTACAAATAATTAAGATTAATTAATAATATAAATATGTTTATATATATTTTAATTCTCTATGGATAAAGCCTAGTTATAATTCTCCAAGGATTGTTAAACTAATGAAGAATTAAATTCATTTTTCTCTCACTCAGGCTAAAATAGTGCAAATTTTCAAGCAGAATAGATAATTATGCCTGACACGTACTATATCATCCTATGAACATACTAAATTTAAGGTGTCAACTTAGATGTTCTGAGCAATCTACTTCAATGGGTGTATAGGCAGATATTTTTAATGTAGACAAAAGAGAATAAACAATTTTACTAGCAAACTTGTAAGTCTCTAAATGAAAGTAAGGGTATTTGTCTTTCAAATGCCTTACAGAAGAACTTGGAAGAATTTTATTGTTTCTCTACTGGCAAAGATGTTAAGGGAAAAATTTTAAATTAATTTAAACAATTTCACTAAAGTTTAGCGGATAATATAGCTCAGTGGCACAGCACCTGCCTGAAAAGTGTGAGGTCCTGAGTTCTATTCCTGCCTCCCCCACCAAAAACAACAAGCAAACAAGCAAACAACAACAACAAAAACCCTTTCACTGAAGTATTGTGTACATGAATACATCTGTTCCAGGACAAGCCCCTGTGGATGAGTCAGCACCAAAGACACTGTCCAGTTCCAGTCAGGACAACCCAAGTCAGGAGACGGCCTATATTTTTTTCGAGGAACATGGCCCGATTCTCAATGGGTTTGATGCTGGAATATTAAAAGTAGTACTACAGTATTTCAAAGTACCTAAATCATCTTTCCTCTCAAGTACATAGAAATTTGAGTAGATAGACACAGGTAGCATCACTGGAAATTAGAAAGATGTCTTTGACTTCTTAGCTGCACAATTTCCTGTCTCATGGTCCTAGTTCAAAGACTTCAGGACTACAGTTTCATACTATTGATGTCTGGTATTCTTTTTTTTATGGTACTGGGTATTGAACTCAGGATCTTGGGCTTGCCAGGCAAGTACTTATTGTACTGAGCTATCTCCCCAGCCTGATGTCTGGTATTCTTAAAGACCAATAGTTTGGAGTTCGAGAGGTCCACTAGTGCTTGGTTCTTGGATCCTATTTTATGGACTGATTTGAACCTTGGGAAATTTGGATCAAGACTCAAACTAATGAAAGCTGGATATTATTTTAACCTTTGGGGAGATCAAATATATTAGCACCTGTGACCATGCAGAAAGTTGGAATCTGAATGGAAAACACAAAGTATTTTTAATTCTCTTGATACTTGAATTCTCAAGTCATATGAGTCAAACTAAAAGAGCAGCCTTTCTATGAATTCATTTAAAATTGCACTGAAACAAACTGATCAAAGCTTTCCTATAGCTTCCTCATAAAGTAAAGACTTCACTGATTTCACGTCACTGCACAGCAAATGGCCACTATCCACCCATCTAGACTCACAGCTTCAATGGTGTAGTTTCCCTTTCTGCTTTATGCACAAATACTTAGTTAAGATGTTGGCTTGAAATCTTGCTGCCTCATCTGCAAGGTTCCTGGCAAGCTCATTCAGTCATTGCTGGCCACCAAATCTTCCTTGTGCCTTGGCAGACTAAGGGATACAGTTCTTCCCTGGCCATCGGCCAGAGCCATTGTCAGTTGCTTGCCCCATGCACCTTTCTCAAGCAATGGCTTGTGCAAGGCCAGAAGGCAATAGAGAAACTCATCTATTGAAGTGGAAGTTACATAATTTTGTCACCAGAGCTTGGATATACTGTACAATTACCTTTCCATATTTTGTTGATTAGAAGCAAGTGTAAGTCTAGCTTATGCTCAAGTCAGTGTCATTATATAAGAGCAGCTATGATAGAAATTAGAGGTAATAGAGATCCATTTGAGAATACTACCCAGTAATGGTCTTTACTTTTACTGTCACTACTGAGAATTTGGCAAAAGAATATTAAACATACAAAATTAAGCATGTTCATAGAAATAGACTAACTGGCACATAACCAAGATGTTGGAAATATCAGCTAAGGAACATTTAGCAACAGTGAAAAATGTATCAGTGAGCACAGAGGAAGAATCACAGATTAACTGAGAGAAATTACCAAAGAAAAGAATCAAATATAACATAACATATCAAAAAACATTAAACACAGAAAACATAAGAATTAACTTGAGTCCAGGATTGAATTACTTCAAATGGATAAGAAGTTCAAGAAATAATTATTATTTCCAAACATATTCGCATGGAGGCTTGATGGAAACTAAAATAAAACTCAAGGGGTATGATCTCAGTCCCTGCCATCTGTATTATAAATATGATCCCAAGTGATGTATGAGTGGGGAGGAAGTCTTGCATAAACTTAAAATAGTGAAAGTGTGTATCATCATGTCAGATGAAACGCAAGTGCTTCATCTCTGCAGATATTCCTATTCTTGATCTCTGTTCAGAGGGGACTTCAGCTTGAACAGGCTGAATGCTGAATTTGAGATCCCTAGTTGATATCCAAGTGAGACACCTGGACAGACAGTTGGAAATACAACAAATACATGAGAGATATCTGGGCATGAGGTTTAAATTTAGGAGTCTTTGGCAAACATGATTTTTAAATTTGACAGACTGAATAAGACTTTTTTCTATGTTTTATTTTATTTTATTCCCATAATTTCATTGTTAAACAAATAGCAATGAGACAGTTTTAAACCAAAATGGTAAGACAGTTTCAATAATTAACACATTGCCTACCTTCTTCCTAGTGGTTAATTGCTGTACAAGGTATGGACATGATATGCTATTTACAAACACCATTAGAACAAATCCATTAAGAGAATGTAACTATATATCTGTCCTAACCATTTTGAATACACAGATACAAAATGGACATTTATCTGTAGCCCCTTTTTTTGTTAAGTTCCGTTATTTGAATATTATAGGTGTGTTAACTCAGCAAAATATTCTAAAAGAGTCCAGTAGTCCATAATAGTTTAGTATTGGGTCATCTTTTTGAGTGGCAATGTCAGAAATTGTTGACCTGAGTCCCCTACAACTCAACATAACAGCATGGCTTTACTTCTTATACTTCATTTTTATACTTTTCTGCTGGATAGTTAAGACCAAGGTAAAGCAGGACCTATGCAGCAAGAGTTGTAGCTTTTGGATCTGATAAGGTCAGTGAAATCCCCTCAGGATTTATCCTGAGATCCTGTACCTCAGATTGTAGAACCTTTTTCAGTGTCAACCATGTGGATGAGTCACGGCCATTGCTTGGCCAATGTACTCTCTGTGAAAGCCTGAGAGAATGTTTTCTCTCCATGTGACTCTCCTTAGGCACACTCTATATCATCGATCACTTTCTTCTTTGGCCCCATAATCTCCTTGATCAGAAAATTTGGGACACTACTGAGTTGCATGATGTTATCTACAAGTTCTCATATGTCCTGAGTCTTAATTGACCTTGGAAGGCTAGGGCCAAAATGTTGGCTTTCCTTGTGGCCCTCCTTTTTCTCTAACTTTGGTCTGCAAACTTAGGTTGTTAACCCTCCAGAAGACAAACTTTTGTTATTACCATACAACCTAGGCTGTTAAGCTTAACCTCATTATCTGTCTGAATATCAAACATCTTAGGCATAACATGGAACAGGTATTTTTCATCAAGTATTGATAACTTTAAGTTGGTACAGAATATAATGAAAAAATATTTAAAAATTAGAATATATTTTAAAAAATAGGCATAAAGAATTATTTAATTCTTATGTTTACACATAAATCCAGAAATCTAACCATATACAACCTTGAAGCAGGACAGTCCCACAACATTCTTTTTCCTGTCTCCTGCCTTCATTCATCACTTTCTTCTTTTGAACAGTCATGTACCCGAGAGACAGCACAGCAGTAACTGGCATGTCATGATAAGCATGAATAAGACTATTGAGAGGGAGTGTAGATACAGAAAATATTAGAAGACTCATTGTAGGGACACTGAAATGTTTTGAAGTCCACAAAAATGAAAAGTCGGAAGAGAAGGGAGAAAGTGATGTGAAAGGAAAATGCTGTGGGTGGTATCCTGGAAGCCAAAGCGGAAGAACTTCAATGATTCAGGAGTGATTAACTGCATCAAATGCTGCTTATAGGGCAAGTAAGATCCATTAGCTAGAACACATTGTCTAGATCTCTAGAAATAGGTTTGGGCAAATGTCAGGTGGATCAGTTAAACATCTGCTATTTTTTGCTACATGAAATATTAGAGAGAAAAGTTTAAGTAAATTCTTAGTTAATACAAAATTTAGTTGTCATAGTTTATTCCAAGTAATAAATAAACATATATACATAAACATTCTTTCTTTTTATAGCATGATTATTATAGGCCAATACCTAGACTTTTCATTGCCTCATGATACACTAGAGTTGATATTACTGTGAACAGAATAGAGGGAATTACATAGGATCTCTTTTGCAGGAATAAGAAAGATAGAAGACTGGTGTTTTGTATTGCATTACACAAAATTTTTTTTTACTATTTTGAAGTTATTCTGTACCCATTCCTTACATTGCAGAAAAGCAAGTCTAATGGCATAATCATATGATATATTTTATCATGTGGAATATTTTGGATTCTGCCAATTAGCAGGTCTCATGAGAGCTCTTTTTGTAATTTTCAGAATGTCTTCTGTGACCACTCCTAAACAAAAATATTTATGGAGAAACATTCTTGGATGAAAATTTCTGTTGGATTTCCTTTTTGTTCAGCTTAACTCATAGATAACTTCTTATAAACATGTTTTCTCCCACCCTGAATCTATTTATATTAATTCATCTAATACTCTATATTCTATTATTATGAATTTGATTTTCCTAACTCAGTGTTTCATTATCCATTCTATAAGTTATTAAAATCCTAACAGATATATTCTTTCATTTACTGCAATGTTACATACTTTGTTATACCGAATGAGATCAGGTAACACTTGTCTGCAGCCTATAATAAATTCTGAAATGAAGCAAAGGTGTGGTGTAGTCATTGAATTTGGCAATATCAAATTCTTTTTGTTGTTGTTATTTTATTTTTTATTTTGTATTTTCTAAAGGGTACACCATCGTAGAAAAAAAGTATTACAAATGATATAAAATTTCACTGAACAAAGTAATAGGAATTTCACAATTGTTGCTGTATTGTGTAATATTGTCTTCAAATTAGTTGTTTAGGTTACCAGGTATAAACCTCCAAATTTGATTAAAAAAATAAGTTACAAGAAATTAAAAAAGAGAAAAAATAAAAAATTTAAACATTGACAGCTCTTTTCAATAGACCACCAGAAATCAGCAATATGATTCTGTTAGTGATTTCCTTTTTTCTGCCTGTCATTATGTATCTGTTAAGAGTTACTCCAAACTTAAAAATTACATCCTTTCTGATAACATTAGCTAAGGGTTTATTAATTTTATTCAGTCTTCCAAAGCACCAATTCTTTGATGCATTAATTCTTTGTACTGTTTTCTTAATTTCAATTGCATTTATTTCTGCTCTCATCTTTAAAATTTCCTCCATCATATGAGGTTTGGGTTTGACTTGCTCTATTTTCTATAAGTTTGATGTTTAACACTGAGTTGCTTATTTGAGTTTGCTCTGTTTTCCTGAGATGAAAGTTTGCCACTACAAAGTCCACTCATATGACTGCTTTCAATGCATCTTATACATTCTGGCAAGTTGTACTGGCATTATCATCTACTTGTAGAAACTATCTAATTTCTTCTTTAATTTCATCTGTGGCTTACTGGTTGTTCAAGAGGGCGTTAATTAATTTCTATGTTTGTATAGTTTTTGTGGTTTCTTTTGCCATAGAGTTCTAGTTTCATTACATTGTGGTCTTATAATGTACATTGGGTAATTCCAATTCCTTTACATTTACCTAACCATGGTATAGTAAGTAGTATGTTCCAGAATGACCCATGAATAACTGAGAAGAATGTATATTCTGATGTTGTGCAACATTCTGCACAGATATACTAGCTCCATTTGTTCATAGATTTGATTTAACTTAGATATTTCTTTGTTGATTTTTTGTCCAGTTCATTTGTCTATTTGTGACAGTGGTGTATTAAAGTTTTCCATCACAGGGCCAGCCTGATAGTTCCGTAGACTAAAACGCTTACTTAGGCAGAGTGCAGTGGCCAGGGTTTGATCCCTGGTGTGCTGTGCTGGCCCCATCACCTGGGTGTGCTGAAATGGTGACTGACACTGGGAGTGGTGTTGCATGCCTGCAGTTCCAGCACTTGGGAGGCTGAAAGCAGGACGATCACTATGTCTGATCTATATAGTGAGACCCTGTAGACCCTGTCCTAAATACAGAAAAAATAAATAAACAAATAAATAAAGTCCCCTGTCACAACTTTTAGTTTTTATTTGAGTTTTTATGTCCATTAGTATTTATTTTATATACTTGGGTGCTGCAATCATATATATATATATATATATATATATATATACATATATATATCTTTCTCTTGGAATTTTACTTTAGCAAGTATGTAGTGACCTTCTTTTTCTCCTTTGATCAGTCTTGGCAAGAAGTTCACTTTGTCTGCAAATAGAAGAGCTAGACCTACATTTTTCTAAGTTTCTATTGTATGAAGTAATGTTTTCTGTCCTTGACCTTTAGTCTATGATTTTTCTTTTCTGAGTTAAACACATTTCTTGTATTTTGGATCTTGTTTCAGGACTCATTCTGCCAGTTTGTTTCTTTTGATTGATTAACTGAGATCATTTACATTGCCTGTTATAACTGATATGTATTGACTTAACTTTGTCATATTATTTTCCAGGTATTGGTTCCTTGTTTTCCCCTCTGTTTAATTGCTTGTCTTGCCTAATGACTTCTTTCTATTGGTGTTCTTGGAATTATGGTCTAATCTTTTGCTAAAATATCCTTCAGAATATTTTGTAAAGCTAGTTAGTGGTCATTAATTTCTTCAGCTATTCTCAGTCATGCAAATATCTTATTTCTCCATTATTTTTGAAAGATAGTTTTGAGTACATCAATCTGGATTGGAAGTTGTTTTCTTTCCAGACTTGAAAGACTTCATTCTAAGTTTTTTGTGACTTAAGTGTTTGTGTTGAGAAGTCTTATGTGATTCTGATAGATTTTCTTTTATATATGACTTGCTTCTTTTATCTGACAGCTTGTAATATTCTGTTCTTATGCTGACTTTCCTGAATCTTGAGTATTATATGCCTTGATGCAGATTTATTTTGGTCATAGCTAATTGGAGTTCTAGATGCCTCATTTATTTGTATATCAAATTATTTTTTCTAAATGTTTGACATCACTGGTTATTTGAGAGATACAAACTAAAACAAAGCTGAAATTTCATCTCACCCCACAAACAATGGCAGCTACCAAGAACATCAGGAGCTGTGGGAAAACAAAACCTTCTGCACTGTTGGTGGGAGTATAGGCTTGTGTGACCACTGTGGATATCAGTGTGGGTATTTCTTTAAAAAATTGAAACTAGAGATTATATCTGACCAAGCTGTTCCCCTTCTTGATATCTTTTAGCAATATTACACACCTGTGTTTATAACAGCACATTTTGTAATAGCTAAATCTTGGAAACAGCCCAAATGCCAATCAAGCAATGAATGGTTAAAGCAGAATGTGTGTGTGTGTGTGTGTGTGTGTGTGTGTGTATTTACACAATGGGGTATCAGTCAGTCATGAAGAATGATTGTGGGCTGGATATGTTGGTGCATGCCCATAATATCAGTACTTGGGAGGCTGAGGCAGAAGGATTGCTGTGAATTCGAGATCAGCTTGGATATATAGTGAGGTTAAGACTAGCCTGTACTACACAGTGACACCCTGTCTACAAATAATAATATTAATAATAGTAATAGTAATAACCTTGAGGGATTTCTAGGTAAATGGATACACCTTAAGACCATACTTTTAAGAAGCATACATTGTATCTCTGGTGTGAGAAAGTAAAAGTGTAAATAAGGACCAAAGTGTGTACTAGGTATTGTGAAATAGGAAGAAAACATCAGATGGGAAGGGAAACTAGGGTAAAGTGAAGGGGAGAGAAAGGAAGGAAAAGGGAAAAAATGAGAAGAGAAAGAAAATATGGGGCCGGGGAAATGGCTCAGTGGAATAAGCACTTCCCTGGCAAGTGCAAGGGTCTGAGTTCAATCCCTGGTTCCGAAAAAAGAAAGAAAGAAAGAAAGAAAGAAAGAAA
>NW_004524583.1:2631550-2674482 GCF_000260255.1 Octodon degus
AAAGAAAGAAAGAAAGAAAGAAAGAAAGAAAGAAAGAAAGAAAGAAAATATGGAAACAAGCTTTTGTAAATGAAGAGGGGATAAGATGTTGAAGGGAGGCCAGAGAAATGGCAAATAGAGAAGAATTAAGGCATGTCATATACAAGCACAAAATCTCTATGATGAATGTGACAAAAATGTACTGATACTTAAATTTAAAAATCTCTTCTTGCCACTCACTATCTTTTCCAAATTGGTCTTAGCTCTAACCAACTTTATAGCCTTTAACACTATCATACGATAGAATATAATCCTCATAATTTTTGGTGATAATTCTCTCTTCTCAATACATTTTATCAATGACCATATGATACATTAATGTTTTCTAAAATTGTATGATTGTATCTGTTGGATTTCTCTCATGAAACTTTAAATTCTGATGATCAGCATCATTTAAACAAGTGGTAGCAAGAACTGATTTTCCAAATGTACAGGGACTTATATATCTCATGAAAAGCTCATTACCTTCACAAAGTTTTAGCTTTATTTCAGTGATAATGTTTTAATGCCTATTTAAAATTATATTGAAATTATCTGTGAAGGTATTCAGAGCAAAATGAATAAGTGATGTTTTAAAATCCCTTGAGTCATTTTCTTTCTAACATATACCCCTAAAATGATATCATTCAAATACTCTCACCATTTTTTCAAAATATTGACCTCCAAAGAGCAGTTGAGTGTTTCTATAAGACATAGCCCCTCAATTATATTTTTTCCAAGTTTATACCCAAATCTGTTGAAGCTTCTAGAACTGCCAATTTATAGAAAATGCAGGGGACAGAAAAAAATAAGTTAAATGTTGACATAGTACAATTTACAAAATCAAGGCTGAAAAAAAAGCTCAGTGCAAAAATATCTAATTCAATCCACAGCCGCCCATGCTGTGCTTGCCTGCCCCCAGGTGGGCTGAGCCAGCCACCAAGCCAGGGTGTGGTGGTGAAAGCCTGCAATCCCAGCCTGGGAAGGCTAAAAACAGCATGATCACTATGAGTCTGATCTGTGTAGTGAGACTCCAGGCTAAATATATTCAAACAAAACAAAACAAAACAAAACAAAACAAAACAAAACAAAACAAAACAAAACAAAACAAAACATCTAAGTTACTAAAAAATTATTTGCAAGGAAAAAATGGTGGTATAAGTACATATTTGTAAGCAGAGAGACAGTGAAGAAACATATTAAGCAATTCCAAAATATATATCTTTTGGAATCTTGATTTGAATGATCAGAAAAATGGAGCAACATGGGAAATTTAAACATTAGATAGTTAATGACATCAAGGAATTAAAATGTGTTAGATTATTAAAATGTTATCAGAGTTATAATTTGAGACTTTATCTTTAAGGATTTAGAAAAATAAAAAAATAGAAACATATATCTGAAATTGAATTCAAAAGAACCTAACATAGAAAATGGTCAATAATGTACCTGAAGTAAGATTTGCTATAAGGTCATAACTGCTATAGTTGGATGATGGATATTATGCTACACTATGATCTTCTGTACATGCTTAAAATTTCATTAAAAGGACAAAGAATAACTATATTTCTTTGATGAAAACAATTTGCCGTGATCGATGACGTAGAGTGTGCCTAAGGAGAGTCACAAGGGGAGAAAACACTCTCTCAGGCTTTCACAGATGGCCAAGCAATGGCCGTGACTCATCCACATGGCTGACACTGACAAAGGTTCTACAATCTGAGGTACAGGATCTCAGGATAAATCCTGAGGGGATTTCACTGACCTTATCAGACCCAAAAGCTACAACTCTTGTTGCACAGGTCCTGCTTTACGTTGGTCTTAACCATCCAGTAGAACAGTATGAAGACGAAATATAGGAAGTAAAGCCATGCTGTTATGTTGAGCTGTAGGGGACTCAGGCCAATAATTTCTGACATTGCCAGTTAATCAGAGGACCCAATGCTATTATGGTCTGCTGGACCCTTTTGGAATGTTTTGCTGAGTTTACACACCTATAATATTCAATAACGGAACTTAGAAAAAATGGGGTATACCGATGAATGTCCATTTTGTATCTGTGTATTCAGGGTGGTTAGGATAGATATATAGTTGCATTCTCTTAATGAATAGAATGATTTGTTCTAATGGTGTTTGTAAATAGGATCTCAAGTCCACATCTTGTACAGCAATTAACCACTAAGAAGAATATATGCAATGTGTTATTTGTTGAAACTGTACTTCTGATTTGATTTGAAACTGTCTCATTGTTATCTGTTTATCAATAAAATTTTCAAAAAAAAAAAAAGAAAACAATTTGCCTCCATTGGTAATGCTCACTACAAAACTCACCACTGTCAAAGGCAATTTCCTTCCTAGGAAATTGTAAAAATATTGTATGTGTTCAAGGCATCACTGGATGGCTACTTCCTCATTTAGAATCTCTTTTCTCTTGCTCTTTTTCCTTTCTCTGCTGCATATGTAATTTACATCAGATTAAATTCTTTTGCTTTGCAAGTTCTGGTGTTGCATTTTTTGCTAATACTTTATCGATTCTACTTTCAAGTCCTGCGAACTTTAGGCACATGATAGAGACAGCAAGTATGTTTATCGCTGAAGAAGCTGTCCGTTCTGTGGTCACTTTCACTAGTAATACCCAACTCTTCTAGGGCTTCTTCTTGGATACAGTTTTATATCTTTCAACATCTGTGTATCAGTATATATTTAAGACATTGTTTTTATAACATTGTTTTACTACATCTGTATGGGTTTACTGTACCTGTAGCTAACTAAAATGAGAGATATAGAGATGTAGATGCCCAAAATTGAGAATAGAAAAGATTTAACCTAGGTCCCTTTGTCCCTATTCATGTCACAGTTTTCTATGTTTGGATTTTTATTAAATTGATTTTTGTGATCTTTCTTCTTCTTTTTTTCTTTCTTTCTTTCTTTCTTTCTTTCTTTCTTTCTTTCTTTCTTTCTTTCTTTCTTTCTTTCTTTCTTTTTTTCTTTCTTTCTTTCTTTCTTTCCTTCTTTCATTAGTTCATTTGTATTTGGTTGTTACAGGGTCTCACTATGCAGCTCAGACTTGTGGTGATCTTCCTGCTTTCAGCCTTCTCAGTGCTGGG
Organism: Octodon degus; assembly: GCF_000260255.1. Lineage (NCBI taxonomy): Eukaryota > Metazoa > Chordata > Mammalia > Rodentia > Octodontidae > Octodon > Octodon degus. The sequence continues at coordinate 2,634,676 of NW_004524583.1, forward strand.
ATTACAGGTGTACGCCTGGGCATCTCAGCCTACCCTGGAGGCGGGTCTGGCATGGCCTGTGATGCTGGGGATCAGATGGCAGTCCCTGCTCTTGCCTTCGCTTGCCTATGCAGGCACTTTAGTCTACTGGTCTAGCTTGCCAGCCTGATTTTGAGACCTTCTTAATCCAAAGGATATAATAAGTCAGTGTCCTCTATCTATTTCTGTGTCTCTTTGAAGAGTTATAACAACTGACTGTTCTTTAGTTTTCACAGGTATATTAGACTTGCTTTCTTTGATTGAACTTTTTTGGTTAATCAATTTCCAAACTTTCTTTCCTTCATACAAAAATGCTGGGGTTCATGCTCTGTGGTTGGGTCTGTACTTATAGCAATAAATGGAATTACATAGTTTCTGCCTTCAAAGGACTGTCTGTTGGGCTTCCATCCAATCTGGTCTTGGAGACTGAGAAACATATTACTCTTCATTTTCAACACTTTGCTGCCTGAAAAACTATTTCCAAATTGTGAGGTTTTACCCAGTGCTCAACTTCAGACCCTTTGTGAAGGGTTAGATTAAAAAATGGCTGCATGATTACTCATGAAGAACACTGCTTTTCTCCCTTTGCCATACACAAAAGTAATCAATTTTCCTACCAGTAACTTGTTTCGCAGAAGCCACTTCCTTACTGATTAAGTTATGCTTCCCTTTCTCTAATCTTGGAACTCACTTTTTCAGTTGTCATGAAACTCAGGAATATTTTCCTTATTCTGCCTCTGCACCGTACACCCTAGTGCAGCACCTCTGTACTCTCAACAGCCACACTAAGAGACTTTTCCTTTTTAATAGCAAACATGGTCTGTGAAAATGTTGAAAAGTTAGTAAAAAGTGAAAAAACATATAGAAGATTTTGTTGCTCACAACCCTAACCATTTGTTCTGGAATTCAGAATTCCTTGAAGTAGGAAGCATACCACTCCATCGTGACCCTACCAAACCCTGTGTGCTGGGTTTCCCAGAGAAGGTTTTTCTCTGTTAGGACTCTGCTAGTTTGGTCAGTGTGGAGGTGGAGGTGGGTCAGATAGTTCTAGCAGCTCCCCTGAACCTCTCAGGATTCTTTTCATGTGAGCACGATAGTGTTCACTTTGTATGTCTGTTGTGACAGGATTTCACACGTGTGTGCTTTTGAACTAAGTGGGCTATTTATTTATTTATTGCTTTAAAAATAATTTTATTGAGAAACAAATAGCATTGAGACATTTGTTTCTCAATAAAATTATTTAAGAAAAAGCAAAAACAAAAAGAAACTGTCTAAATGGGCTATTTATTTACCGTGTAAATAAGTATGTGAACATGATTTACATGCAGAATTTGGGGCTATGATCATCTCAGAGAGAATGGGACACAGCATGGCTTTGGAAGTGAATCATTTTTGGTCTATGTTAAAAGACTATTTGTAATGTTTTCTCTTCTCCTTTTTGCTTTGACTGTCTTCTCAGGCAGTCATTAGTGTGACCTCATCCTCACCTCTCTACTGCATGTTTCTTTCTAATGTCCTCCATGCTGATCTTCTTTGACAAACGTCTTTGGAATTGTGAGGGCAAATGCCGCTAATGTTAAACAAGCCCTTCTGACCTCTGAGTAAGAAATGTGTGGTACTTGTTAGATAATGTAGGCATGGTAAATAAATTATTTCAGAATAGCTTGTGTTTGCAAACAAGAAAAATGTTCATAAGAAAAAATTTCAAATTTGTTTATTTTTTCTATGCATTATGAATCAGAGGAAAACTTTTAAAATTCTATCTAAATTAAAAACTGGTCCCACCACTACTAATGATCACTTTCTGTTAGAAAACAATTGCAATTGCACAGTTTACAATGGATTTTACAGAGAAGTGAGTACATTTAAATGTAAGAAGGAAAACTGGACTTGGCTATTTTTTTCTGATTATTATTATAATTTAATTATTTCCAGCCAACATTTATCAGGGATAAGTTGATAAATTTCTTCTCCCATTTGTTTTAATCTTTCAAAGTGGTAACAAAGACATTGTGTCTATTCTGAAAACTGCTTTCATTTTTTTTTTTTTTTTTTTTGCGGAACCGGGGATTGAACTCAGGTCCTTGCGCTTGCCAGGGAGGCACTTATTCCACTGAACCATCTCCCTGGTCCCCTTTAAAATTTTTATATCAAGTACTTGTTTTGTAAAAGTTTAAGTTACAACTTTTATATTTTAATGCCTTAAATGCAAATTCCATACTGGATTTTCTACAGATAAAAGCATATGGGGATACATTGCTAAAGAGAACTAAAATACAAGAGAAGATAAGAATGTTTAGGGTTTTTTTTTTTTTTGTTTGTTTTGTTTTGTTTTTGAAGTACTGGGGATAGAACTCAGGACCTTGCACTGATACTGAGCTATCTCTGAGCTATCAGGCAAGCACTTATTCTACTAAGATATTTCCCCAGCCCTTAAGGATCTTTAAATAAATTTGTAGACTCAGCTAGACTGTGTACTGAGGAATCTCATATGCCAATTGTAAAACCTAAATTTTGTATAAGATTTTAAGATAATAGAAAAATTATAGAGGGTCAAAAACTGACAAATAAAATTATTCCATAAGATCCAGAAAACTGGTGAATTTAATGTCCACTAAGGGCAGTATATTCATTGGTCAATTTTTATTTCAATTGCTTAGTGATGACTTAGTGAACTCCAGCACTTAGGCATAGTTTTAGGTTTGAGGATACAATGATAAGCAAGAAGCTGCATCTGATTTGTAGAGTTAATAATGCTTTGGAGATTACACATGAGGAAATTACTTAGGTACAAAATAAATGAAAAAAGAAGCAGATTCCAAGGATCCTGCAGAGAAAGATTTATTCATTCATGGAAGGGCTCACTAAGAAATCAAGATTTAGATGTGTGTATGTGTGGGGAAAGCTAGGTCAGATATTGGAAGAAGGAGCTGTGTGAGTGTTACAGGAGTGGAAGAAGCCATAAGATAAGATGTGTTAGCACCAAGAGTAGGACATATTTGGTTGGCATCTTAGGAGTGCAGAACAGGTTTTAGAATGGTTGATTGAAGTAAATACAGGAACCAGTATGGATTCAAGAACAATTCAAGTCAGATGATTAATTCCTTTTCTCGCCACACTTTTCTCTCATTTCCTTTTCTTTCCTCCCTTCTGTCTTCCCTCCTTCCATCCCTCCCTCCTTTTCTTTTTTTCTTTCCCTTCCCATATGTCTTTTAATATTTCTTAATGTTAAATCTCTATTACCGTGTTTGTAAACCACATGGATGATTAATTTTACAAATGCATTGATGAAGACATACATGTTTCTAGAGAGCTTCTATATTAAGGCTTTGCCACTAGTTCTCTGTAGTGGAGTCTTTTCATTCAAATTTTGATTTAAAATTTAGAAATGTTTTATACAGTTTAGGACATGATGTAAAATGTATGAAATAACATATAGTCATACAATCTTAGGATGGAATTATCGATTAACTATAGCAAGATAAGTACTGAGAAATATTGTCTTCTATTAAAGTAGTACTTGATCATTGCAAAATTGTTAGTTTATGCAAAAGTTATGTGTCAGGTATAATAATGTGCATATATATTAAGATATTTTAATTTATTCTGTTTTAGTAACTTGAACATTTTAAAAGTTAATATATGCAAGTGTTTATTTTTTTCTGTGTTTATGTACACATAAACATACTTTGTATTATGAGACATTGTAATGCACTTTTTATGTATTTTATCAGTTGTCATCTTCTATACTAATGAATTTCTATTGCATCATGATGATATTTCTATTATATTCTGCTAGATATATTTTATTTAATTAAAAATCAGTTTCTGACATTTAATAGTTTGATATGGATTTTTTGAATGAATTATCATTACAAAGATTGCTTTGATAAGCCACTCTCATAATATTAATTTTATTTTTTCTTACTTCCCCATATGCATACTAGGACTTTTAAAAAATGGAAATTTGGGATCAAAGGATCAACTTCAAAATCTTATATATGTGCCAAATCAGCCAGGGAAAATTTAAAGGCACAGTCAAAAAACTTGTATACAGTTTTTAAAAATATTTAAGGTTTTTAGAAAGTAATATTTCAGGGGTTCAATCCCTGGGCTTGCTGTGCCAACTCTGCCCCTGTGGCACGCTGAGACTGGGCGTGGTGTCGCATGCCAGTAATCCCAGCTCTTGGGAGGCTGTAAGCAGGCATATCACTAGGAGTCCGATCTAGTAGTGAGTCCCGGAGCACCGTGTAGACCCGCCCCTAAAATACAGAAAAAGGAAGTAACATTTCAAAAATATGAAGCGGCCCATTTGCTAGCTTGCATTTCACAACTGATCGTGGAAGCTACCTACCTCAAAAAACATTGGGAATCGTGAAAGGAGATTTTTGATTGTCGCAGTAACATGAGAGTGTTGTACCGATTTAGTAGTAGGCAATACAGGGTTTACCACAATTAATTGTCCCACATAAAATATTAATAATATCATCTTAAAAAACACTGAAATTTTAAAAACCTGGTTGTATTAGCAGAATAAGATTTAGCTATTGATGACTAATATAAATCTATGGAGCTAAATATGCAATTGATATTTTCTTAAAATTTTATACCACCCAATCAAAAGATGATACTTAGGGTGGAGTGTACACAACACACTAGTGGTAGGTACAGTGTGTCCAGAGGGAAAAAGGGCTAGGAAGTTTATTAAATAGCCAGTAAACCATAAATTCTCATTTATGGAGAAAGCAAGTGTAGTTCCAAACCTGTCATTCCTCTTTTGGAAAAGTAATACCCAAGAATGGCAGATACATCAATTTTTTTTTCCAGATAGTTAGCAATAGAATATGTCCTATAATTACTGTGCTGTCTCCCATGACATTTTCAAATAAGAGTTGGTCCCATAGTTATGCATTTGAAGGTACATTGTCCTGGATGTGCTTTCCCACACTGAGACGAAACTGAATATTCATCTCCTGATTGGTATCATTCTGTGCACTGCTTATGGGAGATGTTTCACAACACATTGCTGTGAGATGCCCACGAATATTTTTTACTTCATTTTTTATTGAGAAATAAATATGAATGAGACAGTTTCATGGCTGATTAATAGGACAGTTTTGATAATCAATACATTGTACATTATTATCTTCTTAGTGGCTATCCATAGTTCAAGAATTAGACAGGATATTCTGTCCAAACCCTGTTAGTACACCTCTTTCTTCTCATTGAATTAAGCAAAAGTAGCTGTAAATTTATCCTAATTATTTTGTATATATAAATACAAAATGATCTTTCCTTTGTATCCTTTTTTCTTTATCCTGTCAGACGTGAATATTCTATTGGCATCTAAATACTATAGGGTTTTGAATTCAGCTAAACAATCTAACACTGTCTAGCAGTCTATAATATTAGTGGATTATCCTCAGAAGTTATTGACTTGAGCCTTTTACAGCTCATCATATTAATGTGGATTTACTTTTTATACCTCGTTTTTATACTTTTCTGCTGGATGGTTAAGACCAAGATATAGCAAGACCTATATAACAAGAAATGTAACTTTTGTATCCTTAGAGCTTGTTGTTTTGTTGTTAACGGCTATAAAGACTGAAAGCCACATCTCTGGAAATGTAACCCCTTTTTGTGGAAAAGGCATTTATCTTGATACTGTATGAACTAGATACAACTTCCAGATTTACAATAAAATAACTCAGAATTTTTTAATATTTTAACTTGGAATCAAGTAACCAGGGGCCAGCCGTATAGCTCAGGGGACTAAACGCTTGCTTAGGTAATCTCAGGGGCCAGGATTCGATCCCTGGCACCACACGCTGCTTGGCCCCTCCCCTGGGCTCTCTGAGCCAGCGATAGATCCGGGTATTGTGATGCACATCTGTAATCCCAGCACTAGGGAGGCAAAAATCAGGAGGATCACTACAAGTCTGAGGTGTGCAGTGAGACTCCGCACAAAAAAAAAACAAAAAACAAGTCACTGGATTTTTATTTTTAACTGATACTCCAGCAAAGAGTTCAGAGTCTGCCTGACTTTGTAAGTCTTTCTCCAAAATGTGGTGAGATCTTGGGAGCACTGCAACATAGTGTAGACAAAGAAATCACATATAAAATTACAGATGCTATTTCTAAATTGTTCATAAGTAACAGGAAACTGCAGGATGATATTTAACTACTCTGTAGGTAGCAGGCAATTTGCATTTGTAATATCAGCATAATGAGTTTAAGATGTGCATTGATCCCATTTTATTTTATAAGGAATGCAACAAAGCATGCTAATGGGCAGCCTAAAAGTGTGTAAATCAGAGAAAAAGATGAAGTGTCACAAAATTTAGAACCACTGAAGTAATTGTGCTTCTTTGTAGTATCGCCTCCAAGATATCTGCGATGTCTGTGGCAATTAATACATCAGGTAATTACAATGAGTGGAAAGATTCAGATTTCCTATTTGTGAATTTCCATGAGTTAGAATGATGGTGAAGAGAATGGTGGATGACTTATTTTGAGCAGATGCCCACAGTAAAACCTGGTGATTGCCAGGCTCTTTGTTACAAATAAGAACTTATTTCTTAGTCATGTGCATCTTTTTCAGAAGCAGCTGATGGATTTTGGTTGTGTTTGGCCTCTCTTGCTAGTTGTTGTGCGTTCATTAAATTTTTCACATTGTCACAATTCATTTATATATTTAGTCACTTTATCCCAGAGAAGCATATGGGAGTTTTCCTATTTATCTGAGTTTTGAAAGAAATATATCCAATTATTTCAAATTATTTTTATGCTTTTCTTTTCCTCTTACTTGCTAATTATTTTAGGGAGGACAGAGTAAGTATAAGAGAATTACAGGGTGGATGTTACAATACCACTGTACAGAGTCAACGTCATTACATATTATACTTCTATTTATACATGCAATTGTAGAGGTCAGTTCCATTACTGTGAATCCAGACTACAATTACGGAGCAACTAGTTATTTTTGTAATGTATTCATGCAATCTTTCCTGGCTCTATTCACCACTTTTGCTCACCTTACTATGAACAAAGCAATAGAAGTGTAAAACAGACTTTAAAAAATGCTTGATCTTTACAGTAATCAGAACTACGTAAATCAAAAAGGATTATACATCATTTTATGCATTAACAATGGATAGTATTCAACAGTTGGCAAGTAGGGGTGGAGGGAAATAACTTTGCTGTGAAGAATGTAGATTGCTACCCAAAATTTGAAAGTAATTGCTAATTTAGTAAGCCGAAGATTCATTGTTTCTATTAAATATTTTAAAAAGTAGATTTAGGCACCAACTCTAGGCAAAATTCCTCATAAGTACATAGAAGGATCATTTTATTTTTGTAAAAGAAGAAAACTGAAAACAATCTACCTGACCTTCCCTTAGTAAAAGAATGAATATATTTTAAATTAGTAAAGTATAAGACACTATAACAATGAAAATGAATCAATAGAACTTTCATATATATATATATATATATATATATATATATATATATAATGGGTTGAGTGATAAATATTTTACAGTGTGATGGTATGTACATAAATTAAAAATGCATAAAGGATCATTCTCTATCTATGTATCTATCTATCTATCTCTCTAACTGTCTAATGTCATTGATCCTATAACACATCACCATCAGAATAGTGGTTCCCTGTGAAAAAGGAGGGTAACAAAACATGAAATAGGCTGTAGTTTCATTTGTATTGTTTTCTTTGGAGAACAGTAAGTATCTAATCAAATGGGAGTTTTGTTTTTTGATCTTTTGTTTTTGTTTTGGCTTTGAAGAAACAGAACTTTCTGTTCTTTCCAGGCCATTCTGGAACTTCTCCTGTCTCAATTTCTCAAGTAGCTGGAGAATAAGCACACACCTCTAAGCCAGGCTCAAATCTGGGCTTTCACATTAAGTATCCATTGTATTATTTTCAGTATTTTGTATATGCTGGAAGCATGTCTTTTGAAAATTTAAAATTGAATATAAATTAATGTCTTGTTTGGTATTTTATATTATGTCAATACCATTAATGAGATAAATGTCATTGTAATTACTATTTCATATATATTTTCAATTCTATGTGTTTTCTGTAGTACTAAGGCTGTTAAGTAAATACCATTATCTGCGTTTTACTTATGAAGAAATGAAAGTACAGAATTACAGGTTTTGGACAAACATTTGTTTTCTTTCTTTCTTTCTTTCTTTCTTTCTTTCTTTCTTTCTTTCTTTCTTTCTTTCTTTCTTCTTTCTTTCTTCTCAGGGTCTCACTACGTAGCCCATGCTGGCCTTGAAGTCATGTTACACCTCCTGCCTCAGCCTCCCAAGTGCTGATATAATATATGATCATATATTATGTTAACATGTACACACATGCCCACACACACAGCTGTTTTCATGCCTACTGCCTTTATTCTGGGAAATTTTATTTAAAAACTCATCTTGAGAATGTTTTAAATTGATTAGGGACAAATTATGAAATAATAAAATGTTCAAGGACTTGGAATGGCATGGTGTAGTTTCTGTAAATGGTACTTTGTCCTCACCATATCCCTGGGGTGCAGTCTGTAGCAAATATTTTCATCTTTTTTATAACATAACTGATCAAACTCATATTCCTCAGATAATTGCCACGGTAAAACAATAGCATGTATGTAATAACAAAGCATATTATTTATATTTCTTAAAAATTTGATAACACATTCTAAACACAGTCTTGAATCACTTTTTTATTTTAAAGAGAAAATAATAAAACTGATACAGAATTTCAAAATAAGATGATAGACTATTAAAAATGGTTATTATATTGCGTATTGTTATTTTCAAAGTAGTTGCTCAGATTACCAGGTATAGGCATGCAAGACTGATCAAACAGTGTAAGCTCTAACTATTCCTTTCAATGAATAGAAATTTGTTGTACAACTATCTTAGCTAACGTATGATACCTGTTGGGAATGAACCACAGTTACTTAGTAAATGAAACCAGACATTCTATATGCTTTTTTCCTGAAGAATCACTTTTGTGTGGACTTTTCTCAGACTCTACAGGGCTGAGCTAATTTCTGTTTCTTACTTGTGACTTTTCTCTGTAGTTTAGCACAACCTGTGATTTCTAACCTGGAAAGCTACAAGGTCCAAGGTCCCCTGAGCTCCATAAAGACAACTCACAGAACGGACAACAGGTAATATTAATCTCTTTTCTGTAACAAGTTTACAGTTAACCAGGTGTTTTGACTGGTGTGGTGGCACATGTCTGTGACCCTAGCACTAGGGAGGCAGAGGCAGGAGGATCATTGAGAGTTTGAGACCAGCTTGGGCTACAAAGTGAGCTCAAAGCCAACCTGAATTGCATAGTGAGACCCTGTCTCAAAAAGACAAAAAAGGAGGGCCAGTGAGATACTTCAGCAGACTAAGTGCCTATGTGGGTAAGCATAGCAAACAGGGTTTGATCCCGGCATCACATGGTGCACTGGCCCTGCCCCTGGGCATGCTGAGCTGGCCACTGAGATGGGTCATGGTGGTGTACACCTGTAATCCCAGTGCCAGGGAGGCTGAAAACAGTAGCATCTCTATAAATCTGAGCTGCATAGTGAGACCTCTATCAAATACATTAAAAAAATTAAAAGATTTAAGAAAAAAAGGGAAAAAAGAGAACTATCCAGGTGTCAATTATTATTGGCATTAAATTAAAGTTGATTTCATAAGAACTTGAGAGGAAATGAAAAGAAAAATCTGTTAGAGAGATGAGAAAATGGCATATTTGGGTATCACAAAGGAAATGAAGGAAGTTCTACTGCTTAATCATTATGGAACCAAAATGGACAGACCTTACTTTATGCAATGATGGGCTAAAATAAGCTGAATTATGTGAATCATGGAATAATTGCCTGGTTCCTTAGTATTACATTATCATTTCTTCTTATTTTTAGCTTCTGTATTAAAAGCAACATTAAATCTTTACTTTTAAAATTTTACTTCTTACCTTTCATTGTCTCCTTCATCTTCAATAAGAATACAAAATGAAAATTATATTATCCATTCTTTGATTTTCATTTGGAATTTTCAAAGTGATGTTTGCCATAGTATATTTTCAAATTTTGAAGGGCAATAATTATTTTAAATTTTCAGTTGACAGACTTGTAGAAACTATCCCTTTTAGAATTCAAGCTGAGATTCCCTGTTTAACAGATTTTGCACAATAAAAAATAACAATGCAAGAGACTCCAGTAATACCAGAGAAAATTATGAGCAGAACTAGAAAAAGAACCCACTACCTTAGGACCTTCTCAGTACAGAACTATCAAAGTATGTGAATAAATTCCAGCCTGTTGTAGAATAAAGATAAATAAGGGCTGGCCAAATAGCTCAGCAGATTAAGGCCTCTGTAAGCAGGCACAGGGGCCAAGAGTTTCCCCTGGGGCCAGCCCTGCCCCCCCCCACTGAGATGACAATTGAGACTGGGTGTGGTGGGGCTTCCCTGTAATCCCAGCTCTTAGGAGGCTGTAAACAGGTGGATCACTAGGAGTCTGATCTAGTAGTGAGACCCAGAACACCTATAGACCCTTCCCTAAAATACAAAGTAAATGAATAAATAAAATAAAATAAAAAATAAAGATAATGAAAATTAGAGGTAAACAGGGGATATGTTCACGGTGTCTGAGATGAGAGAAGAAAAGATTTCACTGAGTGTTAAAGTGACACTGAGGGAGTGAATTCAGATGGGAATTCCTCAAATAAATCAGTTTCACTCATGGCAGTGTCTTGCTGTCTTTAGATGCTGCAATACCCAGAGGGAAAGTTCAGCCAGGAAAGCAGTAAAGCATTAGGTGGGTCTATTAAGGAGAAAAGAGAGAAGCAGAAACTTTTTTGACCGATGAAATGTGTGTCACATTTGATGAATAATACATGACATATATTTACATCTTACCAGATATGCATGTGGTTTATATTCTGAGCTGTTTTTACAAAAATTATTATTCATGTCGATTGAATTATAACATACCATAGACTCTGAATTGTATTTTGAATATTTGTTTCTGGTTGATTCCACATAAATTTTTTTTGAACTATATACCAATTCTTCCATGTTCTATAACATGGAGATACTCCAAATGATTACTGACTTGACCCTGGGAATTAACAAAAATAGACCAAAGGGATAGATGGATGCTTGGCTTCTTGGATGGAGGATGGAGAAGTATCTGTATTTCTGGACCATTCTCCAGACTTGCCACATTGGAAGTCTTAAGAACACAGTCTTAGAATGAGTATATGTAAAAGTTTCCTATGATTATGACACTCAGCCAAGGTGGAGGAACATATAGCGTTGCAACAGTTATTGTTAGAGATGTACATCGTGCAAGAACAAAAAGCAAAAAAGAGAGCTGTGATTCCCAGGCTCCGAGTCTCTGGAGCAAGGATTTCCTTTTCACCCAGGAGTCACAGAACTGCATTGAGGGAAGTTCTGTGTACACTGCTTGTTATAGTCTTCTTTGAAAATTGCTGCATGAGTACTAACTTCCTTCCTTTCACAGGCAAATAACCCGAAAGCACAGGAAGGCCCATAAAGTAAAAGTTCTTCAGCTTGGGTAAGAGGTTATTCTTTTTTTTTTTTTTTTTTTTTTTCAGAACCAGGGATTGAACTCAGGCCCTTGTGCTTGCCAGGGAAGCACTTATTCCACTGAGCCATCTCACCAGCCAGCCCCTTTATTTTTTTTAAAAAGGATTTTTATTTTTTTTATTGAAGACCCCTGAATTGTTAGGAGCTATGTTTTAAATTCTATTTTGGGGGACCAGATTGGTTCCAGAAGACCTGTTAAGGCTTTGCTCAAGGATTCTGGAATCTTTGAAGTGTTGTAAAGAGGCTTCCAGCCTGAGGTAGTGCTTACACTTCTAAAGACAGGTGCCAAGTCCCTTTCCTCCATGGTCATCACACATTTTACTCTAATGGCAACAGTTATGTCTTCTCAGGTGAAGAAATACAAATAGCCAATAGACATAAAGACTATCCAACATTGCCAGCCATTGGAAAATTGCCAAATAGGCTCTTGCTTAGGGAAAGCGCAGCGGCCAGGATTCATATCCTGGCATGCCGTGTCAGCCTCAACCCCAGGGCATGCTGAGATGGCAATTGAGACTGGATATGTTGGCACCTATCTGTAATCCAAATGCTTGGCAAGATGAAAACAGGAGAATCACTATGAATCTGATCTAGGTATTGAGAACCTGAAGACCTTGTAGACCCTATCCTAAATACAGAAAAAAAAAAAAAAGAAAAAAAAGAAAAAGAAAGAAAGAAAGAAAGAAAGAAAGAAAGAAAAAAGAAAATTGCCAAATAGGTCAAACTGAGATTGCATCTCACTCTAGAAAGAACAGCTATTATCAAGAAATCAACCAATAATAAATGCTAGTGAGTCTGTGGGGAGAAAGAATCCCTTATCCATGGTTGGTGGGGCTGTTAACTGAAATAACCCCTATGGAAATCAGTGTAGAGATTCCTCAAAAAATTAAAAGTAGAAATTCCATTTGTCCCAACTATTTCCCTTGTAGCTATCTTAGTAATAGGTTAAAGACATCATGCCACGGTGATCTGCATACTCATGTCTATAACAGTGCAATTCATCATAGATAAATCTTGAAACAGCCTGCATGCTCATCAAAAGATGAAAGGAGAAAATTATGCTATACATAGTATAGTAGTACTCTCCTATAAAGAATGATAAACTTAAATCATTTGTAGGAAAGTGGATGCACATTGAGACCATAAGATTAAGTGAAGTAACTAAGACACATAAGCTCAAATATCACATAGTTTCTCTTACATGAAAAACTCAACATATGTAGTACAAAACAAAAGACAATAGGAAAGAAGGTCTTGCAATCCAATGCAAACAATGTATCTAGAAAGAAAGGAAGGGTAAAAATATACATGTATATACACAGAAGAGCTTAGATGATTGTATTGCTGATTTCTACTGGTCTATTGAAAGGAGTAGCTAATGCTTACTTTTTTTTATTCTTTTTAATTTTTTCACCAATTTTACATTCATATATCTGGTAATCTGAACAACAAATTTAAAGAGAAGTATATGTAATATAATAGCCACTGTTGAATGCCCATCATTTTGTTTAGTGAAATTCTGTATGGTTTCTTTTTTCTTTCTTTCTTTCTTTCTTTCTTTCTTTCTTTCTTTCTTTCTTTCTTTCTTTTTTTTATGGAACTGGGAATTGAACTCAGGCCCTTGTGCTTGCCAGGGAAGCATTTATTCTACTGAGCCATTTCTCTGGCTTCTCTGTATGGTTTCTAATGTTTTTTATGTTTACTATTTTTTTGTTCTCTTTGAAAACTGTACCTGGATTTAGACAATTACCTTATATTTTTATATGCTATTTGGCCTGTTAGTCTGGTTTTGAATCTGTATATATGATAATCAATGTTATAAGGCTTTATATGATAAATATATCTGGTGCATAAAATAAAATAATAAAATAAAATACAATGTCAGTGGCACATTACAACAGAGAGAGTACACCCCGTCAGAATGGAAATAATTAACCTTAAATTCCTCCAGGACGTTCTAATTATATAACAAGTTCCTAGACCTTTCTGAAATTTATGTATATTTTGGCACTAATTCCTACATTCTGGAGTTAATGTTGGAATTAAATAGGAGGTTGTAAAATATTTGACATGTAGACATCACTCAATAATTATAAAATATTTGCCTCTTATCTTACTTTGTAGAATCCAGAGAAATAATTCTTTCTCTATACTCTGATGAGTTTCCAAGAGATACGGTCTTCTAGACTTAGAATCAAGTAAATGTTGAAGACATTTGGGGCCTAACAATTTTTTATAAGAACTTTAAGCGTCAATAGTTGTACATTAATGGATTTTGTTGGTGAGCTTTTATAGCTAGCTCCCTTGAGATTGTCAAATAATTTAAAATCTATGTACTCGCTTATCATTTTGGGAATCATTTCTTTGTCCTTTATATCCTGCTAATTTCCCTTCTAAGTTAGAAATTATCATCTGTGAACTTCCATGATAAGGCCTTCAAACATTCTTAATTGTTCAATTACAACAAGGCATATTATATGGAATAGATATGAAATCTGAGGGGACAAAGGATATAAAACATTTTCTTAAGCTGTGAAATTGTATGTAAAAAAAAGATAGTAATATTAGCCCCAACCTGGGATGTCTTTGTGACTGTAGGATATCTCCTTCTGATTTGTTATGATAAGAAGTATCATAATAACATGAATGATAATTATATTGCAATCTTATCACAATACATACAGCTGAGCAATTTATTTAAAAACTTAGAAAAACCTAATTACAACAATTCATAATGTTTTCTGGGCACCTCTTGTAATTTCCATTAATTTAGAACTATAATTTTATGATGGTTTAAGAAGTCTTTGATGGCATCTGACTTAATCTCTTTGTCTTCTAAATCAGGCAACTGAACCCTGGCAAGAAATAGAAAGTAACACATTGCCCACAGCCATGCAGCTAGTTTGTTCAGTCAGGACAAAAGGCAATAATTAAGCTGTTTCCTCAGCAATTTAATTGGTTGAAAGACTCATTCATGAGCTTTCCTTTAATTGTTTTTAAAGGCAAGTATGCTTAAGAAAAATTCTATTTAATCTATTTGTTTTGGTAGATAAGGAGATCGACAGTATCCAGAAAACCAGTCTATCTTGCTTCAAATATCCACCTCATAAAGTAAATTTTATTTGAGATGGCCCAGACAGATGCTTCAGTGTCTTTTCACTAACACGCTGCAAGTCTATTAGACACAGGTGTTTTAGTCAATAAGCTTTAGTAGGAAGGGCCCTATCTACACAGGTCATGTGGGAAATGACCTTGGAGAACCTGGAGTCTTTCTGGGACCAATGTTGTCCCTTGTTGTCTGTTTTTTAAATTTTTTCCAAGAAAACATATCAATTTTGTCTGATACTCATTTTTGTTTACATGCTCAAACATTAAGGCAAATATGACCCTCGATGAACTTTGAGCTTGAGCACTCAGACTGTTGTCTCTGTGCCTCTTTTCCTGGAGGAGAGAAAATGTGGTCATCATGAAGCAAGCAGAGTGAGCCTCAGCTGCAGGGCCAGTTGGGTTGTTTTGTTCCCTGGAGGAATTATTATTTTACTCTGATGTTTTAGATAAATTTTCAACTCTTAGTAATTTTCACATTTCTTGGGTTTCATTTCTACCCAAAAATTAATTTTGGTTACTTTGGAATATGATATAGCTCTAAGAAAGACTGTTTAAAGTAGACAAGTCCTGTCTAATGAATGATATGACCGGTACATTTCCAATTATCAGAAAAATATAAGACCAATTATGTTCCCATGATAAAAATGACTTATGTAGGAAGATAGTGGGGCATTCTAATTGGCTTAAGAAAGTCTAGGTCATTTATTTGTTGTTATTTTACTGCATAATCAAATGCATCAATTGATTAAATAGTTATCCTCTGGCTGTTACCAACACTTCCTGCCTTCAATATTGTCCTTGAATTGAATATTTAGTTCTTTTACAGTTACAAAGTAGTGAAGGGAATTTGGGTTGTTCTCCTCCAGATACACATACACATATATAAACACACATAATTATATTTATCTGTATATAGGAAGACCTGTACTACATATGTAACATTGACAAATAATAAAGATAATCTAGGAAGAGTCCACCTTATTCATAATGTACACTGTTCCATTTTTCCCAATATACAGTGTAGCCTCATAAATTTTTAAATTTTTTAACAGATTATGACAGAGTAATAACAAAAAAATTAGAAATAATACAAGATTTCACTAAACAAAATATTATCAAGTTTGGCAGCAAGGTTGTGTGAGATAAAGTAATTTTAGCAATAATTATTAAAGAAAGTGTAAAACAACAAGTGTTGAAATGACTTCTGTGAGCTAAAATTTTACATTTTGGGTAATAGCATTCTCCATTTATATTTAAAAAGATAGCTGCAATAGCTTTTTGCTCCTGAGGCATGATGTAAAACATATCAATAGGGAAAATATAGTTGTACTTTATTACTTTGGAGTATCACTGAGGAAAGAAAAAGATGACAGAATGGAATATCTAGCTTCTTCTGCCATGTCTAGGTTGATTGAGTTTACAATTAAAACTCCTCTGCTCAGAAAAGTACACAAGGACCGGGAGATGGCTCAGTAGAATAAGGGTTTCCCTGGCAAGCCTAAGGGCCTGAGTTCAATCCCTGGTTCCAAAAAAAAAAAAAAAAAAAAAAAAAAAAAAAAGTGCACAAATCATAGGTGGCAGGAAGAGATTTTGAGAAACAGGAGGTGACCAGAAAGATTTAACAATGGGGAATCTAATATTAAGCTTTAATTATGTACATTGTTAGACTGTACTTTTCTCTGATCTAAGACTGTAACATGGTCTTTTATATTCACATTTGCCTGAAATTTGATGGAACCTAAAAAAGAATATTGCATTATACAACTTGGGTTGGTAAAAAGACAGCCAATAACCTCACAGTAAAGAAGGCATTGACATAAGGAAGAGAAAAGAGGCAGCATCACAAACTCAGATGTAATTATGAGGAACTAAATCCTCAGGAATTCACAAAAATGGCAAAATTGTGGGTTTGAGTGAGCTTGAGCAATTTCATTTGAATTTCAAAGGAGAATGTGATTTCACTTCTATGTACTTATTCCATTTAGCACATGTGATTATGTGGCAAACAGAGTTATAACTTCCAGGTCCTTGAGTTTCAGCTTAACATTCTTTCATTGTGAAGCTAGAGGAATGTAAAGCTGAAAAATCTGCAAATGTTAGAGACTTGAGAATCTGTGATGGGTAACAAAAGAAGAGTGTTTTAGCTTCAAGTTCAACTGGTCTGACAAAGAAACCATCCAGTGCTTTATCCAAGGGGGGGTCAGTACACAATAAATCCACTGTAGTATAGGCGATAACTGGTATTGTTTTTGGTAGACAGCTTAAAGCAGTAATAAAATTGGCCCAAAGTCTATGTGCTGTTGTAATTATCCTACACTGCTAAGTTTAAACAATGCACATGCTATAATTCCTCTCCCTGACGAGAGTAATCCTAGCAAGAGTTCCAACTTTGATGTACACTTAAAACATCACTTGCTAAAGACATATAATCTACTTCCTTCCCTGCATGATTAATCCCAAATCATGGACTACGATGTGCATCTGGTAAATGTGAACTTATTCTCTAGAGCCAGGCAGTACCATGTAGTGGCAACCATCCTGCCAAGTATTTCAGTTGTTCTCTCGAGATTCACTGCAGTGGTTTGCCTATACTCCATCTCACTCTATTAGATACCTACCAGTCTGCATTCTGCTCATGCTCATTTTTAAATTTCATTCCTCAAACTGTTTTAGAAAATTTGATTTCTTCCGTTTTGGGAACTTTTCTTCTCCTACAGGCTGTAGCCACCTTGGCAACCTCAACTCTGTCCTGCCGCATGACTAGCAACACTTCAGCTTTCTTTTAGTTCTAGTTGTTCTACGTATATTTTGCTAACAGATTTCTGGCGTGTAGCAAGTTGGCACATAAAAATGTGGATCTCTTGCTGATTCAAGGTTCAAACTGTTTCCAATTTCTCACTGCTTTTGTTGAATCTCTTGTACCTTCAGATGAATTCAAACATTCCCCCATCCCTGGTTTATCTTTGTTATCTGAAGCAGTCTTGGTTTCTTGCCTGCTAATCTATCTTTAACTGGAATTGAAGCATATTTCTGTTTTTGCCACTGTTGGATTCCCAAATGCCTTCACATGTCTTTCCATAGGCATGTAATACTTTTTTTTTTAAATTAAGTGGAAATTTAAAAAAAAATCTTTGTGCTTTAAAAAGTAAAGTCTATACTATTTTATTCTTGGGTCATACTCATAGCATACTATTATGTAATTTACAGTTGCATGATTCAATGTCGTATAATTCTTCACTCCTGTATTAGCTCATAGTATACTTTACCTCCAAACTGAGAAGCTTAAAACAATGGCTATTTACTATTTCACTGCATGTAGGTGAGGCACAGCTCAGCTAGGTACCTCTGGCCCATAGCCTGTCCTGTGAATGATTACAGTCTTGATTAATTTGTCCCAACTGGACAACTATCTGTTTTTTTTTTTTTTTTTTTTTTTACCAGGGATTGAACTCAGGCCCTTGCACTTGCCAGGAAAGTACTTATTCCAGTAAGCAATCTCCCTGGCCCCACAATCTGGTTTTAAGATAATGCACATCATGCTATTGCCAGAATTTTATATCTTCTTTGGATGCTGGAATAAGGACCTCATTTCCTCTCTGACAGCTGGCTAGAATCCTCCTTCAGTTTTTTCTCCTGAGGACACAGGCCTGCATTATGTATTTCCTATGTTCTCCAGAGAGGAAGAGGAAAGAGCAAGCAAGAGGGAATATCACAGCCCTCTCGTGACACAATCTTGAAAGAGCCATCTCATCTCATCTACTATACATATTCACTAGAAATCAATCATTAAATGTGATTTAAAGAAGATTTTAAGAGAATACCAATATAGGAGACAAAGCTTATTAGGGAACATTTTAGAGGCTTTCTATAATATTCCCTGGCATGGAATGAGGAAGAATCATTTAAAAAATATATTTTTCTAAATAAATGGACTTTCCATCTTTTTTTTCATGCATTTCTGTCATAAGGAATGGAAATGTAAGGGTGGGAACAGGCATCTTTTAAGAGCTTGTGTGGTTTAGTAATTGAATGATTTAAATACAATCAGTTGTGCAAAAGCTCTACTGTTGTGGAAACAGAACAGAATTCATGATGGTGAGGGC
Organism: Octodon degus; assembly: GCF_000260255.1. NCBI lineage: Eukaryota > Metazoa > Chordata > Mammalia > Rodentia > Octodontidae > Octodon > Octodon degus. Next base: position 2,653,531 of record NW_004524583.1, read on the forward strand.
TGTTACTTTCACAAAAGAAGTGAATCCTGGACTCTGTGGGTCTAATACAGAAGGGAGGAAGCACCTTCCACCACATATTTGCGATGGCCTTTGGGGACTGCAACACTGTGAATCATGGGGCCCAGTCTGTGCAGTTGAGGCCACTGTAAGGAAGAAGGGTGTGTAGAGAAGCCACGCATCACACCGAGGAGAGCATTTTAGATTATACTGAGGGTTTTAGACTGTGTGCAGCAAGTGGAATGTAAATACTGAAGCATAAAATCAGATGTATGCAGTATCAAGAATGCTGTGGAAAAACCTTAATCTGTGTTGCCTTGATGATGACTAGAAAAAGAAATAGAGAGCATGTGCTTCTCTCTCTTAACACACAATCTGAGACTCCCCTATTGGAGTGACTAGGTCATAGTCTTGGTGAAAAGTTCTCCTTCAGTTCTTTTACTTTAAATCAAATCACACATCTCAGGGAGAATGTATTGCTTCTCAATGACCTGTAATTTCTCATAAGCACCACCTCTTGTGAGGGAACAGGAAGAAGGTGACTTAAGTTCCTTTCCAGAGAAGAATGAAGGAAAATAGCAGTGTTCTGTCATGTTGTGAACTATGATACACCTCAAAGTAGAGCTTCTTTATTTAGTTTGGTAAATTAAATGAATCTCTAAACACTTTAATGACTTCCCCTATTGCCTTTCTTCCTCAATGGCGCAAACTCTGTCATTCACTTGTTAAAGATTCTTTTGAAACTCATTTTTCACCTTTCCCCACAGATCCACAGGCCTTCCATACACAAATGAAAGGAAGCAATGAGGCATATAGTTAGTAATACTTCAAAGTGAGTGCATCACCCTCAAAGAATGCCTGTGAGGTGTGCAGAGGCTTCAGCCACACAGCACAATCTGTAAAACCCAGCACCAACAAACAGTCAAGCATACAGTATTTAAACAAAGGACTATCTTTCTGCTTGTTAACCTTATTTTCGGTATCATATGGTCAGAAGTTTTAAAACAAAGTTGATTGATTAATATTTATCAAATGTATGTCATCATCTAAAAGAAAAATCTGTCTAATTCTGTGAGATATCTCAGTCATTACTGCTATATGATTTCTGATCAGAACAAAGAAATGCTGGACACTGTAGGTCCTGTGCACTGTAGTTCTCTTCCCAGCATTCTTCAGAATCTAGGGAGAGGCAAATTCACAAGAAGTGAGATCTGGGTCACCTATATGCATATAGATTATGTCTCGGTCCAAAACTTAAATTTATAATGACATTTTATTTTCAGAAGAAACTAGGAAATGTATAATTGGCATTGAAAACTTATGTTCTCAATGACCATATTTTATAAATTTATCTATAAGAAAAAATCTTCTCCTCTTCTAATATTATATTAACTTATGTACAGTCCAGCAGGAAGTTCAGTTTTCAGAAGAAAAAAATTCATTTTATTATCTACATCTTCTTAGCTAGGATCATGGAGAGCTTTAAAATTATCATTTAATTATGACAGAGGAAAAACAAGCTTTTGGGAAGATTAAAGGATATGGCATGGCCCTTCAGAGGCGATTACTGGGGAACTTAGGAAGGACAGATTAGAGGTAGATTTACAGGGAGACTGAAAAAGAGAATGAATGACACAGCATAAGGTAGCAGGGCACTGAGTTACAAGACATGCTCTGCCTCACTGTAGCTTATTTTATTAGGCTTAAAAATGTTTTTAATAATAAACACCTATATTTTGTTATTAGATATAAGTTACTACAGAAATTACCAGAATTCTCAAATTACAAATCTCCAATTTACTAAAAAAATGAAGCAGTTTATGATATTAATATCACATGAAAAATTTATAGCTCTGAAGATGTCTCAACACTCAAGACTGAAGTAGTCATCCTGCTGCAGACAATATGGAAGCAGAAGCAGCCTAGGAAAGTTAATTCTCATTTGAGGGCTCACTTAATGTAATACATTATTGTTAGATATTTTCCTATCATGGTATGCTGAGAGCAATTAATGGACTTTAATCTTCAGATTCTTATACCATGACATGTGAACACGACATTAAAAATAAATATACGTATGGCTGTGACTCATCCACATGGCTGACTGACAAAGGTTCTACAATCTGAGGTACAGGATCTCAGGATAAATCCTGAGGGCATTTCATTGACCTTCTCAGACCAAAAAGCTACAACTCTTGTTGCACAGGTCCTGCTTTACCTTGGTCTTAACCATCCAGTAGAAAAGTATGAAGATGAAATATAGGAAGTAAAGCCATGTTGTTATGTTGAGCTGTGGGGGACTCAGGTCAATAATTTCTGACATTGCCAGTTAAACAGAAGACCCAATGCTATTATGGGCTACTGGACTCTTTTAGAATATTTTGCTGAGTTTATACACCTATAATATTCAATAACAGAACTTAGAAAAAATGGGGTATACCGATGAATGTCCATTTTATATCTGTGTATTGAAAGTGGTTAGGATAGATATATAGTTGCATTCTCTTAATGAATAGAATGATTTGTTCTAATGGTGTTTGTAAATAGGATCTCAAGTCTGCATCTTGTACAGCAATTAACCACTAAGAAGAATATATGAAGTGTATTATTTGTTGAAACTATACTTCTGATTTGATGTGAAACTGTCTCATTGCTATCTGTTTATCAATAAAATTTTGACAAAAAATACAAGATATGAAAGAACAAAAAAATATACTATATGTGCAATGGCTGAAATGTAATGTACACAACAGAACATAATTTTAAAACAAACTTTAGAGTAAGATTTATTTTGTACCTAAACCAATTTAGAGGTCAGAAATTAATGGCAAGAGATAGGATGAATTATGTATTTATTTCTCATTTGTTTCAAAATTTTCCAGATTTTACTTCATGTCCACAGCAAAAGGAAAGACAACAAAATTGACTTTATGAGGATGTAGAGCAAAGAGTGGCAGAACAGAGCCAAGCACACCCCAGGCAGTTTTCTCTCTTTTAACAATGGGATAACTTAATAATAACAAATGCTGGTGAGGCTGGGGCATGGAGGACCACTCTACATTGTTTGTAGGAATGTAAACTAGTACAACCACTATGAAGATAAGGATGCAGATTCTTCAAAAGCTAAAGCTGCAATTTCCATTCTACCTAGGAATTCCATTTCTAGTTATCCTCCTGAAAGCATTAAAGACAACATAATGCAGTCATACATGAATCTCCATTTTTCTAACACAATGCATTATAATACATGAATCTTAGAAGTGGCCTACCCACCAAGTGAGTGAGAACTTCTGTGACACTTTCAGACCCCCAGATCTAGCCCATCCAAGGCCCAGTGAATGTGTGGGAGAGCTTTGGGCTGCCCTGGACCTGTGGGACCTCTCCGGAACAAAACCTAGGCATGCCACATGAGTGAGACCTTCTGCCACACCCTGAGGACCCCTCCACCCTTCCAAACACCTGGCCCCAAGCTCACCAAGTGAATGAAAACTTCTGGGACGCTCTCAGGAACCCCCGATCCATCCCAGCCCAGGCCCGGGTAGTGTGTGGGAGAGCTTCTGTGTTCCTCTGTACCCCCTGGGCCAGGGGCAGAACAGAGGGACACCACAGGTGCACTGTTGTGCCAGAGGTCACAACAAGTTCACTTCCAAGGGCTGCAGCAGGATGGAACTGAACACAACAGCTACAACCAAGCCAGGCATAACTGGATAAACACAAAATTAATAGATCTGCACACAAATTTCAGTAGGTGCTAAGGTTATAACTGCACCAAAGCTCTACTTAGTGTTCAGTGCAATACAAAATGACAAAGACAAGGAGCAAAATGCAATCTCAGACCTCGAGCCCACCCAGAACAAGAACTAGGTCAGCTGAAATTATGAATTAATAGCGTCAAGAGTAAAGAAACAACAGCATAAAGATACAGAGGAACTCAAAGCAGAACTAATTTCTGAAATAAAAAAGAAATCTCTGAATTCATAGTATCTGAAGTAAAGAATCAAATACAGAAACATATGCAGGAAACCCAATGCAAACACAGAACAAGTGCAGAGGACACTAGCTCAGCTGAAATATATGAATTAATAGCGTTGGAATTAAAGAAACAGCAGCAGAAAGGTATAGAGGAACTCAGAGCAGAATTAATTTCTGAAATAAAAAAAGAAATCTCTGAATTGATAGCATCTGAAGTAAAGAATGAAATGCAGAAACATATCGAGGAAACCCAATCTGACAAAAACTGTGCAATAAAAGAATTAATAACTGCTTCTAAAAAAGACATTGACAAAAAAAGATACTAGAAAAATGGTGGATTCCTTGAATGAGCAATACAGGAAAGAAATAGATCGCATGAAGCAGGGTCAAAGAGATAATAGAGGAAATTAAAATCTCAATCACAAGCTTACAAAACCGTTTGAGTGAAAGTGAAGACAGAATTTCAGATCCTGAAGACGCTGGTGCAGCTAGTGAAAAGGTAAGAAAGGATCTCTTAAAAACAACGAGGATGCAGGAAAGAATAATCCATCACCTGCAAGATGATGCGAAGATGAACAATGTGAGACTAATAGGCATCAATGAGAAAGAAGGAGTCAACACAAAGGACATAAAAAAAATATGGGCAGAAGTAATAGCAGAAAACTTCCCAAATATGAGGAAACAATCTGGCATCCAGGTAACCAAAGCATACAGAATGCCAAGTAACCTCAACCCAATTAAAAATACTCTGTGACATATAATAGTCAAGATCCCTGAAATACAGCACGAGAATAATACACTGAAAGCCACTAGAGAAAAGAAGATCACATTGAAAGGAAAACTCATCAGAATTATACCCGAATTCTCTTCACAAACTATGATGGCAAGAAGAGCACGGAGCAGAGTGCTTCAAGTCCTCTATGAAAACAAATTCCACCCCAAACTACTATACCTTGCAAAACTCTCTTTCAAGTTTGATGGAGAAGTAAAATACTTCCACGACAAAGAACAAATGAAGAATTTCATGATGACAAAGCCAACCCTACACAGACTACTGAACGATGTTCTAGAGAGAAACCAAAATGATCAGAACTCCACCAATGAGAAGACAAGGAACCCACTAAATAGGGCAAACAATTAAACACAGGAGAGAAAGGAGTAAACAATAGCAGATAAATAACATGTCAATGGTAAGTCAGCACATTTCAATTATAACCATCAATGTGATAGACTCAATTCACCAATTAAGAGAAATAGACTGACACAGTGGATTAGGAAACAAAATCCAACAATATGCTGCATACAAGAGACACATTAAACCCTTAAAGAAATTCATAGGCTGAAAGTAAAGGATGGAAACAATACTACATGTCCCAGCACCTCAGAAAAAATCAGGGGTAGCAATCCTGTTCTCATACAGTCTCAACTTCAGATGAGAATGATCAAATGAAATGAGGAAGGCCACTATATACTGGTTAGGGGAAAAATTCAAGAGGAAGAGGTAACACTCATAAATATATATTCACCAAACATGGGAGCACCAAATTATAAAGAAGCAAATCAATGGATATGAAAAATCAAATATCCAATACCACAATCTTAACAGGAGACCTTAACACCCCTTTATACCAAAAAGATAGGTCAACCAGAAAAAAGTTAGCAAAGAAGTAGCAGAACTGAACCAGAGCTTGGAACAAATGGACTTGGTGGACATATACAGAGTGTTCCATCCAACCACAGCTGAATATACACATTTTCAGCTGCACAAGGGCCATTTTCTAAATTATACCACATACTAGTCCATAGGTCATGCTTAAGTATATGCAAGAAAACACAAATTATCCCATGCATACTATATGACCACAACGCAATGAAACTGGAAGTAAATGATAAAAGAAACCAGAAAAAAACCTTAAATACATGGAAATTAAACAACACACTACTCAGCAATCAATGGGTCACAAATGAAATTAAACAAGAAATTCAACAATGTGTAGAAAAATGAAAAATCAATCACAGCGAATTAGAATTTATGGGATGTAATGAAGGCAGTTCTCAGAGGGAAATTTATAGCCATGAACTCACACATTAGGAAAACAGAACGGTAACAAATAAACACCCTAATGCTGCACCTCCAACATCTAGAAAAGGAAGAACAAACCAAACCCAGAGCCCAAAGACAGGAAAAAAAAATCATAAAGTTTAGAGCAGAACTTAATTCAATTGAGAGGAACAAAACAGTTCAAAGAATTACTGAATCAAAAAGCTGGTTCTTTGAAAGATTAAATAAAATCGGTAAGCCCCTAGCTAACCTCATCAAAAAGAGGAAAGAAAAAATTCAAGTACAAGCGATAAGGAATGAAAAGGGTGTAATCATCGCAGACCCAGTGCAAATTCAGAAGATTCTCAATAGCTACTTTGAGAATCTTTACTCTCACAGAATAGAAGACACTGAAGAAATGGACAGATTCCTAGAAAGGTACAAATTACCAAAACTGAATCAAGAAGATATAACAACTCTCAACAATGCAATAACAGCCAATGAAATATGAAATATAACAAAAAGCCTGGCTACAAAGAAAAATCCAGGTCCTAATGGATTCACAGTTGAATTCTGCAAGAAATTTACAGAAGATGTAGTCCCTATATACCTCAAACTCTTCAATGAAATTGAAAAGGAAGCAGCCCTCCCAAACTATTCCTGGAGTCAAGTATTATACTGATACCGAAACCAGGGAAAGACATAACTAAAAAAAAGAACTGTAGGCCAATCTCCCTCATGAACAAAAATCCTCAATAAAATCCTCGCAAATAGAATACAGCAAATTATCAAGAAGATCATACACCATGACCAGGTTGGATTTGTCCCAGGGAAGCAAGAATGGTTCAATATTCGAAAATCTATAAATGTAATACACTGTCAATTGAGCGAAATCTAAAAGCTACATGATAATCTCAATTGATGCAGAAAAGGCTTTTGACAAAGTCCAACACTCATTCATGTTCAAAGTCCTACAAAAAATTGGAATAGAAGGCCACTGCTTCAATTTGATAAAAGCCATTTATGAAACCCAACGGCTAATATAATTCTAAATGGGGAAAACCTGAAATCTTTTACTCTTAGATCTGGTATAAGACAAGGATGTCCTCTATCACCCCTCTATTCAATATAGTTCTGGAACCATTAGCTAGAGCCATTAGACAAGAGGAAGAAAGAAAAGGAATAAAAATAGGTAAAAAAGAGTTTGTCATTATTTGCAGAAGACATGATACTTTACATGGAAGACCCAAAAAAAAAAAAAAATCCATCAAGAAGCTACTAGAATTGATGCACAAATTCATTAGCATAGCAGGATACAAAGTCAATACTCAAAAGTCAACAGCATTCCTCTACACAGATAAAAAACACACGGAGAGGGAAATTAAACAAACAATACCTTTTACAATAGCACCACAGAAAATGAAATACCTTGGAATTAAGCTAACTAAAGAAGTCAAAGATCTTTTCATGGAAAATTACAGCACTCTTAAAAAAGTGATTGTAGGGGATTTCAGAAAATGAAAGGAAAATCGCTGCTCCTGGATAGGGAAATACCAACATCGTGAAGATGGCCATACTGGCAAAATTGTTGTACAGATTTAATTCAATCCAAATCAAACTACCACCAACATACCTAACAGACCTAGAGAAATCGTTCCTAAAATTTATTTGGAACCAGAAAAGCCTAGAATAGCAGAGGCAATCTTGGCCAACAAAGACAAGGCAGGAGGCATGACAATTCCTGACTTGAAATTATATTGCAAAGTTACTGTGATAAAATCAGCATGGTATTGCCAAAGAAATGGACCTGAGGATCAATGGAATAGATTAGAAGGTGCAGAGGTCTCTATGAACAGACTCAGCCACCTGATCTTCGACAAAGGGCTAGACATGCTTACCGGAAGAACAATAGCCTCTTTAACAAATGGTGTGGAAAAACTGACTCTCTACATGCCGAAAACTAAAACTTGACCCAGGTCTATCACCATGCACCAAGCTAAAGTCAAAATGGATTAAAGATCTAAGCATTAAAACAGAAACACTCAATATCCTGGAAGAGAAATTAGGAGGAACTCTTGAAGACATAAGGGTAGGCAAAGAGTTCATGAACAAAAATCAAATTCCACAGGTAATACTTGAAAGAATTAACAACTGGGACCACCAGAGTATATTTTGCATGTCAAAAGAAATTACCAATGAAGTGAAAAAAAATTCCAAAAAAATTGACTAATGAGCACTCAGACAAATGTCTGCTCCCTAGAATTTATAAAGAACTAGGGAACATTATGGCCCCAAAACTTAAAGACTCAATCCAGAAATCCACACACTTTTTAGAGGATGAAAGTAAAGAAGTGAATAAATTTATGAAAAAATGGTCCACATCACTAGCTATCCATGAAATGCATATTAAAACAAGACAGATACCATCTCACCCCAGAACGAATGGTTGTCTTAATGAAATTAACCAACAACAAATGTTGGAAAGGCTGTGGAGAAAAGGGAACCCTTCTCCATTACTGGTGGGAATGTAGACTGGTGCAAGCATTATGGAAATCAGTGTGGAGACTTATTAGAAAACTTGGACTGGAAATCACGTTGATGCCAGCTATCCCCCTACTAGGATTTTCCCAGAGGATCTAAAAATGTCGTATCATAGTTATAAATGTGTACCTAGGTTAATAGCAGCACATTTTGCAATAACCTAATCTAGGAAACAACCAAGATACCTGTCACATGAGTAATGGTTGAAAAAAAGGTGGTATTTTTATACAACGGAGTATTACTCAGCTATAAACAATGATAATCTTGAAGCATTTATAGTTAAATGGATGCTACTTGAAGATATAAGTGAAATAAACCAGATCCACATGTGTAAATATCATATAGTCTCCCTAGTATAAGAACTCAAAAGAAGAAATACAAATAGAAAGGTATAGCACAATTAAAAGGAAAGTGAGAACTTGAAGATTGGACAATGAGGTGAGCGCAAGGAGAAACGCTGGGAAACAGGACAAGGGCAAAGCCATACATTTATATGCACAGGATGGGTAAGGCAATGATCCTGAGAAACATCAGCAGGTGTTTGAAACTAGCAGTTAATTTGTAGGATTCTCACTCTGACTAACTGTACATGCCGATACCTGTGAATCAAGCAACTGCACTGAAGATAGCAATGTGTAATAGAAGGGTCACCCTTGGAATACCTGTCATTCTGGTCTTCTAAATATGTACTTCTTGAAATATGTACTGTTTCTCAAGTAAATATTTGTTTGTTTTTTTTAAATGGTAGCAAATAAAAAAAAAAAAAGCCACAAGGAGAAAAGAAATGTCACAGAACTGTCCTGCTACAATGCTGTATATGGTTAGATTTCTAAATTTCTGGGTAAAGTTATGTAATTTTTATTCATATTATTTAAATATTTTTCATTTTAATTTTTTTTTCTCCTTATTCTGTAGGGACTTAAATTTTAACATATCAATACTTGATGTAAAATACCTGTTCCATGTTATACCTAAGATGTTTGATATTCAGACAGATAGTGAGGTTAAAACCAACTACATATGTTGTAGCATAATAATAAGCTTCTCTTCTGGATGGTTAACAACCTAAGTTTGCAGACCAAAAATTAGAGAAATAGAAGGGCTAGAAGGACTGCCAACCTTTTTGCCCTAGTCTTTCATGGTCAGTGAACACTCAGGACATAGGAAAATCTATACTGTAACATCATGTATTTCAGTTGTGTCCCAAATTTTCTGATCAAGGAGATTATTGGACCACAGAGCAATGTGATCGACATCATAGAGTGTGCCTAAGAGAGTCACAGGGAGCAAAAACATTCTCTCAGGCTTTCACAGAGAGCAAATTGGTCAAGCAATGGCCATGACTCATCCACATGTCTGACACAGACAAAGGATCTACAAAGTGTGGTACAGGATTACAGGATAAATCCTGAAGGGATTTGACTGACTTTATCAGATACAACAGTTACATTTCTTGTTATATAGGTCTTGCTTTATCTTGGTCTTAACCATCCCGCAGAGAAGTATAAAAATGAGGTATGTAAAGTAAAGCCATATTAATGTGCTGAGCTGTGAAAGGCTCAAGTCAACAACTTCTGTGGATAATCCGCTACTACTGTGAACTGCTGGACTGTGTTGGATTATTTTGCTGAAGTCACGCACCTATAGTATTTAGATGCCAATGGAATACCCATCTCTGACAGGACTAAACAAAAAAAGGAATACAAAGGAAGGACCATTTTTTGTCTGTATATACAGAATAGTTAGGATAGATATACAGCTACTTTCACTTAATTCAATGAGAAAAAAGATTTGAACTCATAGTGTTTGGATAGGATACCCTGTCTGCATTTTGTGCTATGGACAGTCACTAAAAGATAACAATGTAGTCTATTAATTATTGAAACTGTCCTATTAATCAGTTTTCAAACTGTCTCATTGCTATTTGTTTCTCAATAAAATAAAAAATAAAGAAGCGGTCTATATTTCTGTCAAGAGATGAATGGGTAAGGCAAATGTGGTATTTTACTACAGAAGTGATTTGTAGCAAAATGCATACAGCTTGAGATAATAAAATTAAGTCAAATAGATCAGATGCACAAATTGATAACCTAGAAAAAACAGATGGATTTATAGAAACATAGAACATGCCAGAAATAGGCCAAGTCTATTTCTTTATCTAATGTAAGAATATTTGAATTTTTGTTAGATTTGGCCTGACCTTGAACAAAAGGTTTCTCTAAAATCATTTATACTTTTCTTCACTTAATTTTGTCTTTTCTTATTTCTTTTTCTTTCTAAAATTTTTAGAGTTATATCCCTGGGCCTGCTGTAATGGACCTTCCCCCTTTGGTGTGCTGAGACAGTAATAATTGAGACTGGGCATGGTGTTGCATACCTATAATCCCAGCTCTTGGGAGGCTGTAAACAGGAGGATCACTATGAGTCCAATGTAGCATTCAGACGCTCAACACCCTGTAGACCCTTCCCTAAAACACAAAAAAGAACAAATATTATGTTTATGAACTGAGTATCTTTTGAGGAACATTTGATGGATATGTGATTATAATATATAAATGTTCTTTTATAATACAGAAATTATAACATACTACATTATCTTATCTGCTTTGTAGTATATGTTTTCATTTTCCTTGTCGTTACTGTTTGGCTGGTTTGCTTTTTTATTTAAAATATCACCATGCATGTGGTTTCATACCAACATGCATATCTACATCATTGTTGTCATGGCTTCAATAAAATAATTCAAACATATACCAAATTTTTGCACGATGTGTTTTCTGACTTTGACATTATTATAAGACTGTGACTATTTCAGCATCTTCTCTCATAAAGAATATGGATATGGACAACAATATGTGTGGAATTGATTCCTAGGAAGAAGTATTAGAACAAAGGTAAGCTGTGGTTTTATTTTCCATTTTCCTCATTTATTAAAATACATACAGGTGTGTGATTATAGTTCTGACCCAGAATGTCTTGCACTTTATTAAATCCTTGCTCCTTAGAGTTGCACTGCTGAGTGGTCATGGAAAGTCTAAGGATGAGGCAGGGGGAGGCTGGCAGGAGACCTTGTCATGGAGGCGGACCCTTGAGGGCAGAGTGCAACCTCATTTCTTCCTCTGTCTTGTGCAGTGAGTGGTGTAGAGCATTGGCTTTTCCAAGGTAAGCTCTCCTCAAGATGTGCTCTGCTCCCACAGGCTGTAGGTAGTGGGACCAATTAGGTGTACAGTGAAATACCTAAAATCAGCAGTCAAAATAAACCTTTGTGCTTTGTAGGCTGATTACCTCAGACATTTTTTATGGTAATGGAGAGCTGGTTGACACAGGAGAATAGTATCAAGAAGCTGAGTTATTTCTGTAATCATTGCTACAGGAAAGCACTTCCGATTGATTTTCAGGATGCGTTTAGATTCCAGATCACTTCAATATGGGTGACATATTGGGGACCAGTTATACTTCCATCCAAGTTGCCACTCTCATTTGTCTAAAGTGCACAGTTGGTCCTATGCTATGTCATCTGCAAGAGCTGCCTTTGTAATTGGCCTGAGCTAGCTGGCCGGTAGTTGTACTCATTTATTGATCATTGCTCAGGGTTTTGGTTGAGTTCTTAGGTTTTTAATATAGTCAAATCATTCTACACATAGAATCACAAAAAATGATAGTTTAACTTCTTTTCTATTTGTGGCTTTTTATTAATTTTTCTTGACTAAGTACTTTGGTTAAAACTTCTAAGTCTATAAGAAGAGTCACATGGAGAGAAAACATTCTCTCAGGCTTTCACAGAGAGCAAATTGGTCAAGAAATGACTGTGACTCATCCACATGGCTGACACAGACAAAGGATCTACAAAGTGTGGTAGAGGATTACAGGATAAATCCTGAGGGGATTTGACTGACATTATCAGAAACAACAGTGACATTTCTTGTTATATAGTTATTGCTTTATCTTGGTCTTAATAATCCAGTAGAAAAGTATAAAAATGAGGTATATAAAGTAAATCCATATTAATATGCCGAGTTGTGATAGGTTCAAGTTAACAACTTCTGACATTGCCAGTCCTATGGATAACTGACTACTATTATGTGCTACTCGACTATACTAGACTATTTTGCTGAATTCACACATCTGCAATATTTAAATGGCAATGAAATACTCATCTCTAACAAAACTAAACAAAAAAGGGATACAAAGGAAGGACCATTTTGTATTTGTATATACAAAATAGTCAGGATAGATTATACAGCTATTTTCTCTTAATTCAATGAGAAGAAAGACTTGTACCAATAGTGTTTGAAGAGGATATTGTGTCTGCATCTTGTAGTATGACTAACCACTAAGAAGATAACAATATCCAATGTATTAATTATTGAAACTCTCCTACTAATCAGTTTCGAAACTGTCTCATTGCTATCTGTTTCTCAATAAAACTAATAAAAAAAGCTTGTAAGGCTATGTGAAAATAATGAGATATCCTTCTCTCATTCCAGATCTTAGAGGAAATACTTTCATTGTTTCTCTGTTCAGTATGACTGAATGTGTTTTTCTCATATATATCTTCGTGTATGTATGTGCTATTTTGAGATACAATCTCTATTAATCTAATTTGTTTAGCATGTTTAGAGAGGCAGTGAATTTTACCAAGTGATTTTTCTGTTAGTGTATAAATTTTCATGATAGAGCTCTGATAGCAATTGTAATTTCTCTTTTTTATCTATGATTTTATTTGGATTCTTTCTCTCTGTCTCTGTTTCCATTTCTCTTTCTCTCTCTGACACCCTACTCTCTCTCTCTCTCTGTATTTTTTCTCTCTGTCTCTGTCTCTCTGTCTTTGTTTGTGTGTCTGTGTGTCTGTCTCTCTCTTTCTGGTTAAGCTTTTGTATTTTGTTTAGCTTTCCATAAAAGTCCAATTCCTTTTTTATTGTCTTTTTAAAAATTTTTTTTGTATATCTGATACTAAATTAATTCAGCAAGGTGGGGATGTCCTTAAATGTGGCTTGATATTTCTTTTGTATGTTTTATAATTATAAGAATATTTTCTTATCATTATTATTTGGTGTCCCACAGGCCTCCTTTAACTAGCTATCCACATCTTTCCACACATCAGGGAATTTTACCTATTACTTTATTGAATTTTTTAATGCTTTTCCCTTTTGTTCATTTTAGTGTACTCATAACTTAGTAATATTTAATGGTGTCCAAAATTTCTCAAAGTGTCTAAGTTTTTGGTGGGATTATTTAAAAACCTCTCTTCAATACCAAATATTCTTTCATCTGCTTAATCTTATCTGTTGTAGAGACTTTCAACTGTAACTCCAAATTTGACTTACTGAGTTCCTTATTCCCAAAAAATGTTGAGTTCATTTACAACCAAGACAAATGCACAGAGGAATGCACAGCCCCTGTCCTAATTTGGATCTGGAGTGTCCCCCACCATCATGTGTGTTGATGGCCTGGTCCCCAGCTCTTTGCACTATTGGGAGATAATTTGGTCTTTAGAGGGTGGGACTCCCTGGAAAGAAGCTAGGTCACTGCAAGTGCCCTAGAAGGCCATGTGGGGATAGCAGCCTCTTCCCCAGCCCATTGTCTTCTGGGGGGGCCACCAGGTGAGCAGATGTCTCTGCTGTGCACTCCTACAAGCTTACATCTTCTCATTACAGGTGCCAAGGCAAGTGTGGACATGAGCAAGACCTGAAACCTCTGCAACCATGAGCCAGAATAAACCTTACTTCTAAGTAATTTGTTAGTCATAGGAATTTGGTCCTAGAGATCAAAAGCTGAATACCATAGAACCATTCTCAGAAACTAAAATCCATTAGAAACAAATTACCAATGAAGGTAAAATTTTTACTTAAAAGAACTTTAGGGAAAGAAAAGTAAATAATTTGCATGACATCTCTTTCTTATTTTCAATGTAAATTCAAATAAGCCATTTGTCATTTCTCTATTTTTAGAGGATGTGATAGCTTACAGTATTGCCTCAACTTAGGACCAATGCTTACGAAGTATATTTTTGTAGTATATTTATGTCATTGATACTTTAAAATACTATGTGTAGTTTTATATGTGTCTGTATGAGTGTGTTATTTGAAAATTGGCACATCATAACCACAAGGCAGGCTAGTTAAACCATGAACAGCAAAGTCAAGGGATGCTTTCGAGTTTTGATTTTTTGGTGGGAAGACCTAGGAAATAATTTTTTTAGATTCAGTATTCATAATAATTATGTTTGCAAAGGTTTAGCTACACAGGTGACAACTATGGTCATAATTATATGTGTAATGTATTATAGATTACATTATGTAGATTATATTATATTGTATTATATATTTATGTACATATATGTAAATTATATACACGTATATAAATATAAATTCATATATATTCACATGAGTAGTAGACCAGTGAGTAGCTGTAAATTAAGTTTTTTCTGAAAGAAGCATTTAGTCATATAAATTCTTAAGATCAAAGGAAATCTTAAAGCAATAATACAATAAAGAAGAAAAAATATTTTAAAAATACAACCAAAACTGGGTGTGGTAGCATACACCTGTAATCCCAGCGGTGGATAGGCTGAAACAGGAGGATCGCGATAAGTTCAAACTTAGTAGTGAGAACCTGTACCAAATAGATAAATAAATGATTAAGAAAATAAAAATACAACCAGACATAGAGGGAATAGACATACAACACCTTATAAAAAATCTGAGCAATGAAATATAGATCCAATTTATACAAACAACAATAATAATTCATGTTATATTATACTTGCACAGTATTTTATACTGGAAATTATCTTGTATAGTGTTTTATACTGGAAAATATTTACTTCATTTTCATAAAGACTTATTTGTTAGGATTATAATATCTTTATTTTACAGATTTAAGAAATTAAATCATGTAGATCAAGCAAATGGTATATGATCATTTGATAATAAACATGTTATTTGCAGCCCCCAAAATGTTGCAGAATCCCCCACCTTCACTGCTCCTCATCCTTTTCTGTTGGTATCTTGGTATAGGAGGTCTGAGTAGATGAGAAGGTGGCTGTAGCCAGAAGCTTAGTAGGACCTAGGACTGGCCATAGAACATGACCCATAGTCACTTGTAGCAGTGCTGTCACATCAGTGATGAACAAGAAGTGGCAAATGTGTGGAAGGCAGTGAAATCTCTGTGATTGGAAGAGTGGGAATATGTTTGTAAGAGTCCATCTATCACTCACATTTAGTCTTCAATTGACAATAAATTATTCTTCAGTCTTCATTTTTTTTTTTTCAAATCAAATGCCCTACAAATACATCCATGAAAATCCATAGTCTGTATACTCACAATCCCCTTAACATTTTCAGAGTTCTTTTCTTTTTACAAGTACATTATCCAATTTAGAAGTGAAATTTTAATGATCGCTCACAGAAGGACTTATCTACTTCCTACTGATACTGTCTTCCTTGCCAGCTAGCCAGCAGGTTTTAAAATTCTCATATTAGATTTGCTTTCTCCAACCACTTGTAGTATCCAGGGTTTCAGATTGGATTCCCCAGAAAGCAGCCTCTGAGATGAAAATTTGCATTAGAGGATTTCACAGGCAAGTGTTCCAGGATTGCTAGGGAGGGAACAGTAAATGATGCAGAATCTGCTATCAGGAGAGCTTTAAATGTAATGAAGTTCTGTGAGGACTCAGTCCTACTAGGAACCCAGGAATTGGTGTGATTGTTCAAGGTTGTCTGAGAATGGTACAGAGATCTTTATTGCCTGACAAAAAACAGTTACTGGAGGTGACGCTGCTTTGGGAAATGTTGTATGTATTTGGGTAAGTTCTCAAAATGTACTTACTAAGAATTCTTAGATGTCAACAGTAAAATATCGGGGATGTAACTCAGAGCTGGCTGTGGATGGGCTCCACTGCAGTTGTTTTGGTGGTCTAGAAGAAAGCCAGCAGAATGATTCTTAGAAAAAGTTCCATAGCAAAGAGAAACAGTCCCTTTGTTTATGGGGTAGAGATAACGTAGGAGGTAGAAATCTCTACTTATTAAGACTGTAAATTTTAATGATGACTAATAGGAACACATGTGGAGGATCATGAGAGGATCATATTGGTGAGGTCCTTATAACATTATGTGGAGGAGGATCAGCCAAAAACACTGGATCTATTATGACTTAAAGATTCCAAATTGTGTGACTCTGAGCAGATGGCAGAGCTCTCTGGTCTTTAGCTTAATAAAATATAAAGTGGTGACAATAAAAACCAGTTCCTGAATACGACATTGTATTGGGAAATGGTGTTTGACTTTGGATAAGTTCTCAAAATGTACTTACTAAGAGTTCTTAGATGTCAACATTTTTCTTTTAGGCAGTTTGCAGAACACTTAGTTAAGACTGTTATATGATGGAAGTTGAGCAAACATCCTTTTTTTCAAAGAAGAGGATAATTTCTTCTCACCAATATTCTTGATGATTTGGGAATAAGTTTGGAAAGAATTTTAGGATTATTTTCTCTGTGAGATATTCTAGTGTTAATTTTATCTATTAATGAAATACAACATTTAATTTATTGTATTATATCAACGTAACAGTTTTGGAAATATGGCCATTTACACTCTGTTGTTCTGCCTACTCAAGAACAAGAGATATCTTCCATTTTCTTATATCATCTTTGACAAACTCTGTAAGAGTATGGTATTTTTCAATGTAAGGTCTTTTACTGCATTAGATTGATTCCGAGGTGTCTCATTTTTTGATGCTATTATGATATGTGTTCCCAGGATTTCTCTCTTGGTGAGTTTATTATTTGTGTAGAGGAATGTTATTAATTTTTACATGTTGACTTAGTATTCTGCTATTATATTGAGTTTGGTTATTAAACTTAGGGGGCTTTTGATGGAGTTTTTGAGGTCTATTATGTATAGTTTCATATCTTTCACAAATAATGATAATGACAATGATAACGTGTTCTTTTTCCTTCTTTTGCGTCCTTTTATTTCTTTCTTTTGTCTAATTGTTCTGGCTGTCCTATATTGAGCAAGACTGGCAGCAGTGTACATTCTTTTCTGTTCTTAACTTTAGGGCAAAAGTTTTAGTTTATAACCAATTGGTATGTTGTTGGCTGCTGGTTCGCATTCATGTTTACTGAAGCACAACTTGTAATAGTTAAATCTTGGAAAAAGCCCAGCAGTGGATATACACTGAATACTACACTGCCACAAAGAAAAAACACTGAGATACTTTCAGGTAAATATATACCCTGGAATATAATTTTTAAGTGAAATAAATGAGATATACATACTTAAATATCACATTGTTTCTCTTCTCTGAGCAACTGAAAGAGTACATAAGATCAAAGTACATGAAAGCTTTTGGGAATTAGGAAGGAAATGTTCAAATGAGAAGGATAATAAAATTGAGCAGAAGAGGAAATAAAGGACAGGAGAGGGAAAAAAAAAGAGAATGGAAGAAAAAAGGAAACAAAGTTTTTGTAAACTATGAGGGAAAATGTTGAAAGGAGAGAAATGCAGAAAAAAGATCAATGTATACTATGTACAGATATGACTTACTTACAGTGAATGTAATCATTGTGTGTATCAAAAGTGCACCAATAAAAGTAATTTGAAAAAAGAAATTCCCTTGGTCCAGTCAGACTGCTCTTCCTAAACCTTCCTTAGGTGGAAGTTTGAGTGCTCCTGGGGAGCACGTCCAGTGTTTCCCTCTCCATCCTGATCCTTCTCCCTTTTACAGGTTGTCTTAGTATTCTAATCTTCCTAGATTTCCTTCCTTCTTTTATCTTCTCTCTTTATTTCAACCTTTCTCTAACTATATTACACCTGTTAATATTGATTCAATTTTATCAATGTACATTTTGGTGAATGTGCTGAAATGAACTTTCTTCTTTTCTACTCATAAAGTGCAAGTGTACAGAAAAATACGAACATGGAAATGCATCTGTCCCTGAGAAAGGCCAACTGTTTTATACCTGAGGGTTCGTTTTCCATTTCTAGTTTCATTTCTTCCTATCTCTATAGAAATCTACTCACATATCCTGTATTTATTTAGAAATATAAAAATATTCTTTTAAAAATGATTTTAGAGCCAGGAAGATAGTTCAGTAGAATAAGTGCTTGCCTGCCAAGTGTAAGATCCTGAGTTCAATTTCCAGTACCACAAAAATTAATCAATAAATAAAAATCTATTTTATTTCAGCTTTCCTTCACTTTTGAGTACATTTCAATATCATTATCAAGTTCTTAAAAATGATTTATAAAATATGTGTAATAATTTTAAAATACTATTTAAAATATTTAATGAAATATTCTCATAAATGTTTTCTTATAAATGATAAAAACTTGTCCATCCTCAAATATACAAATTTAATTCATCTTTGATAATCTTGAGTACTTAGTCAAAAGGTAGAATCATTTTAATATTCTCAATACATTTTCAAATAGTGTTGCAAAAATTTATCTTAATTTATACCCTAAAATGTTTTAACAAGCGTGTTTTTATTTTTTGTTTGTTTGATACAGTTCTCACTATGTAGTTTGGGCTCATTGTGACCCTTTTACCTCAGCCTCCCTAATGCTGGGATTACAGGTGTGTGCCACCAAGCCTGGATTTGGGGCTGGCAAAACCATCAAGAATGGTTTTGGGGATAGCTGGGGCTCCAGGGCCAGCATGGCATGCAGTGCCAGGGGTCAAACTCGAGACCTTATGCCTGCCAGGAATGCACTTATGAGACTGAATGATCTCCCCAGCCCAGCAAGTGTTTTTTGGTAGTTTCCAATTTATTTAAAAATACAGTATATGATTATTAGTCATTTTCTTATTCATTTATTTATTATTTTAGTAGATCCAATTTGTGATTTAAATTATTTCTATGAGTAGCAACTCTATTTATGTTTATTATTCATATTTTGCACCAGTCTGCTTATTTAATCTGAGTTCACAAAATATCCTATTCATAGGCTTGTATTCCCATTACTATTATACAAATTAAATAGTTATTAGATTTGTTTTCTGTGACATCAGACAAAGTATTAGATTTTGTGAATATGAGTAACATTGTCCTAAACCTGATAAGAAATGTATCAAATTGAATTTTAAATACTCCAAAGTAGTAACTCTGGAATTAGTGGTGAGACAAATTACCAAAGATCAATTTTATTAGACATCTTCATTGCAGATGACTTTCCAGCTCAAGGATTGCTTAGACATTTTTATACTTTCTACAGATGGTGCCCAATGTGAAATTATTTTTCTAATGGACTGCAGAAAATCATATGGTATAAAGTTTCTCAGACAATATAAAATAATAGATTTGCCAGACACCACCGGAATTAAAAATAAATGCTATTTTCTTCTCTTTTCTCTTTAAATAAATGCAGGTTAATGATAACTCCTAGGAGAGTTTCTTCATGAGGCTTCACTAGGTATCTAGATGCCAGTAAGTTAAGGCTTAAAGACAGTTAGGTGTACTATAGCAGAAAGACAAGGAAGGAAGGATGATGGTTATAAGGGGCATGTGTACTTGTCAGTTTGGAAATGTCCTGAAAACTGCTGAGACTAGAAGAGAAAGGTTAAAAGAATGTGCATCTCTGAGAGAGAGAAACTTGTTATCTAAGAAGAAAATGAGCAGAAGGAGGGGGGAGAGAGAGAGAGAGAGAGAGAGAGAGAGAGAGAGAGAGAGAGAGAGAGAGAGAAAGAGAGAGAGAGAGAGAAGAACTTTTGCTGGGAGTAAAGCACCATCATGAAAAATATTCAAGAAGTTAAAGCATAGCTTCTTATTTACAATGGGAAGTACATGTATTAGTGAAGAGCAACCATTTTTTCATGCAAAGGACATCCTTGTAGCAAAAAGAGGACAAGCACACTTCAGCTGACTTGCAGGCTGAGTGTCTCAGTTACTCTTCTCTCACTGCTGGGACAAATACCCGATACTCAGAATGAAGGAAGGAAAGGTTTATTTAGCTCACAGTTACTTGAAGTTCTAGTCTATACTCAGCTGTCTGCAAGGCAAGTAGCACATGGCAGAGGGCAGCAGTTCCTGGCCATGGAAGGCAGCAAAACAATAAGAGCAAAGGCAGGAGTAACAGCAACAGTGACAACAGAGAGCAAGTCTGTCTCTTTGTCTCTCTTATGTTACATTCAGACTATCTTCCCCAGGCTGGGTGTAGCACTCAGACCCATAATCCCAGCAATACTCAGACCCATAATCTCAGCCTTGTATCATGAATTAATCACAAACTGTAGAACTGCACCTCAATGACTTCATGAGGCTTTGGGGGGACAAATACACACAAACCATAATACTGAGTTTGCATTTGAACCCCAAGAATTTTGTGCATTTCATTTTTATTATGAGAAATTGCATCACATGTTAAGCAGAATCTAAGTAGATTTAAGGTTTTGAGTCT
>NW_004524583.1:2674582-2683715 GCF_000260255.1 Octodon degus
CTGTACTGTGAGCATAGTTTGTGAAGAATCTGAGCAAAACTTGGAAGGATTCCTTTTAAATAACACTTTCAAGTAGTACTCGAAAAATCCACAAACATTCTTCTTGTATTTTGTGCATTTTGTCTTTTTCATAACTATTTAATTGTAAAATATATAAATTCAAGAAGGATAATGAAGTTTTTTTTTTTATTTGTATGGGATCTTTGTTAGGCAATACTGACAATTATCCAATGAAATTTTTGTTTAACCTAATAAAATGAGGTCTCTCCTTTCCCATGTTCCCAAAGGATTTTATACATCAGCAGTATTACCTTGAAGTGGAATTACTTGAGATTGAACTCCATTGGAGCCCCAAAAACATGCCAAGTTGAGTGAAAAGCCATCATGAGGTGTTGTGCCAGAGATGGCTGATTCCAGTTTGTGAATCAACTCATCATGTCTAAGTGAAAATTGTAAAGGTCAGAGTGAATGTTAGAAGATAATTTTTGAAACTAGTAACTTTGAATTGTTTTTCTCCCTAAATATGTTTTCCCTCAGATAGGGGATCTTTGTCTCTCATACCAAGCGGTTAATGTTCACCATGGAGCTTTAGTGTCTGCTCACTTCTGATAAATACAAAGGTGTGTGGTCATATAGTTACTTTGCGGCATTCAGTAGAGTTTAGGGCCAGTGAGATAGCTCAGCAGACTAAGTTACTGCTTAGGCAAGCACAGGGATCAGGGTTAGATCCCTGACACCATATGCCATGCCAGCCCCAACATGGGCATGCTGAGCTGGCTACAGAGTCCAGGTGAGGTGGCACATACCTGTAATCCCAGCGCGGTGGAGGCTAAAAACAGCAGGATCACTAGGAACCTGAGCTGCACAGTAAGAGCTGTACCAAATACGTGAAAAAAAAAAAAGAGTTTAAATGACTGAGAATTTGTACATGCAAAGATTTTAGAGCTGAACATTACCTGAGCATTTTTTTACACCATGTGTGGATAATATATGCAAAAATACTGAGCTCAAACTTGCTCAACACAACTACCAAGGCTGGGCAGCCTTAAGAGCTTGGCATCTTAGCAGACATTATCCAACTCTGGTGATGATGAGCAGAAGTAAGAGTCGTCAAAGACCAGGAAAAGTTGAGGCACTTGTAGCATCTGGACAGTAAGGGAAGGCCAATTCCACAGTAAGGGAAGGACAGTAAGGGAAGGCCAATTCCACAAGATAATTATATGTTCAGTGCATATGTGAAGCTTGTCCTGGAAACAGCCTCAGGGAGGATTTTGTAACTTTAGGAGATAGAACTTTTGTCTTATATTCAAAACCAGCATCACAAATATATGAAGGCATATAGTTTTCTCATGTAGTGAAGCAGCAGACACAGTGCACTGGTGATAATATTTTGCCCATTTCCTAGGTGGCTTCAGATTCCTTCTGCTCTCTTCATGTGATTAGCTGAGATGACAAAACTAAAGCTGGGCTAGGAAGAGTGACGACCTATCCAGCTGAGATAAGGTCATCGTATTTTGATGAATATAGGTTTTTAAGGGAGGCTAAAAGTGCTCCTTTTCTTCATATTTACTCTATTAAAGGAGAGTTAATCACTTCAAATTAAAAATATATATTAAATGTAGACAGTTTCTGGTACTATCTTTTGACATATAGTACACTCACATTCTGCTTTCATGATCAATTACATGTCAAAATATTTTTAAAAGGGTATGAAATTGGGCAGAATTCCCTCATTGAAATACATTTGGACCTTATGTATTCACAAAACTTAAGTGACTGATGAAGCTTCAAATACAATAAGTCATACCTCAAAACACTATGTAGAATATGGTGAAGGAGTTTCAACTCCATGACTAGGTTGATTGTGTGACATAGACAATGAGGATTTTTAATTTATTCACCTGCCTGAAGATAAGTCTTTGAACGTTACCCCCCTTCAAATAGTGACAGAAGCACAAAGAATTATAGTATTTATTCTTTCTTAAACTTGAGCATACAATTGATATAGGGAAAAAAACTGGTCTCGGGTGGGTGACCTCCAAACAATACAGGGAACCTCCAAATGACATAGAGAAAAACGATCTCTGGACCTGACCTGCACGAGTTCGTGTTCTCTAAAACAAAAGAATGAATTTTAGGAACAAAAGGAGGTTATGAGCAGAATATATTTATTGAGATAAAGAAAGCTCCTGTCCAAGAGAGGTACAGGAGGGGGGTCCGAGCGGGTAGTTCCCCGGGAAGCTGTCTCTTCCAGGGACTTTTATAGTGCAAAACCATGTGAGGCTAAGGTAGAAAGAATGGGAACTCGCTTAGGTGGGCAGGAGGTGGGACAAAACTATGGTCAACCAATGGGATTACATATGGGACAGGGTCTTTTCCTGTTGGGGGTTGGAATGCAAGACAGGGTCTCTTTCTGTTGGGGGTTGGGCTAGTGACTCACTTGGGTCTTTCCAGGTGATTGATACCTATTAGAATATCGATCCCAGGTGCTACTCGTTTAGCATTTGTTTGGCCTTTAGGTCTTTAGGTCTGGTTCACAGCAGGAGCATCCGCCCCTCCCACAGCTACAAGGCATCTCATCTTCTGTGTTGTCTCCTTCAAGGGCCTGGCCCTGTCTCACTGCCTATAATATTTTTATCTAACTCGGCTGCCTGCAATACAATGAGTACTATCATAAAGCTACATTGTCATTAAGGTCTACCTTTGCAAAAGTATAGCAATGCTTTCTCTAGGATTACATTTTGAATATAGTGCTGTTAGTAATACTACTAATAGCACAGAACAATAGCACTTTGATGGGTCAGATGCTGCACAACAACCTCCACATATGAAGTTTCTTATTCAAGCAACTTTAGGAGGTCAGTACTAACATTAGACCTTGTTTGTCAGCAAAGGGGACTGAAGCTGAGCGATCCTAAGGAAGTTTCTTGGCATGCTAAGTTTCAACATGCTCATGGCTTTTTGTTAGGGAGAGAGTATTTTCTATAAAAGGAAACAATTCAGTATTGTTCTGCCTGGTACCAGTTCAAATAAGGTAAGGCATGAGAAAAATTGTAATAGCGTAATACAAACAATAAATGTGTGTGACTCTGACCTCCTTGTAATGTAGTTATAATCTCTGAGTTTAGGATTTCCAGTCAGTAATAACATAGAGAACAAACAAATAAAGAGATCAATACAAAAGAGGGAGAGTGTGATTTTCTTCTAAGCTATAGTTACTGCCAGCTTGCAAAGACCCTGATAATTTTATGATACTTGTAATTGATGTGCTACAGATAGGCAGATGGTGATACAATTTGATGCACATTAAATTGTACTTCTCAATGCTGAGATCCATCCACCCAAATAGGACATGCAATGATTCTATTGAATCTGTTTGTGTACAATGATGACCACTATTTCACACAAAACAATGATAGCTATGCCCTGGGCTTCAAGATTGGCCTCAGCTGTGTCCTTTTCCGCTGTTCTGAGCCAGATCTGACCCCTTCTTGCAACTCTGAAGACAGCAAAGGCTACATGAATACTAATGAAGAGCAACTGATAGATTTGTATATTTTAATGTTTCAGGTTTCTTTGAATAGTAGGAAAATCATAAAACATATTACTTTTGGTTCCATTTAAAAAACAAATATGTGAGGATGGTCAAAATTAGTTAACTACCATTTGTTTATTAAGTACAATTTCATGATGTAATGAGGATTGTAAGGAAGGAAGAAACAAGGGAAGAAGGGATGAGAGCAAGGAAGAAAAGAAGAAGAGACATAAATGCTTAAGATTGGATTCTCACCCTTTATAAATTATCATTATCTATTTTCCTTACAGAAAACTAGGAGCAGGGAATACATATTCACTTAGACTGGACTGAATCCTTTCAAGGGTGTCCTTTCAAGAGCCTAAGGCCAGTAAGGGCTTTGTTGAGTAGAACCTCTGCTTCCTATTGTGCGTGGTGCACGGTGCATGTGCACAGTGGGTTTGCAAAGACCAATGCATCTTGCAGAGCTGGCATGAGCAGCAGTCTTGCTTGTGTCTGTTCACACATATCTCTCTGCCAACTGCAGGATGCCTCCTTTCATATACTATACTTCATGTACATATTTTGTGCTGCTTCCCTGTAGTTATAGACTATTTTGTGTCAGCACAAACAGAAAAATCTCTCCCTTGTTCTGCTCCCAGATGCTGTAAGAGGCTTAAAAGAGGAGAAGCCTGGGGAAAGTTAGCTGGCTGCCTCCATCAAAAGAGAGAGAAAAATTATCTCCAACCTAGCCAGGGAAGCCTCCAACAGCTGGGCAACTATTTCTGTGACTTAAAAAAAGAAACTCCCTTTGTGCTACTGGAGAAATGTCCCAAACCCTCTAGGGTGTGTTGTTGCTATTTATATGTGGCTAAAAGCCTGAAGGGACCTGGTATGCAGTGTAAATTTGCAATGTTAAGATCTGCAGTATATACAGACCTGCTTTATTTGCTTCAGTTTGGGAAGAGAGCCTGTTACTGAGCAGTATCACTAGGTAAACAAAGATGAGGCAGCAGAATTGAAAATACCTTTTCTTATTTAGGGAAAAGCCAGTGGTTAATTGTTGTGCAGCTTGTTGCTCAGATTTAGTGGTATGTCATAATTGGTCCTTTTTAGCTACTTATTTACTGAGCTCATTATTCTAAGTAAACAGTAGTATGATCCCGATCACCATCCAGAAAAAGACCCAGAGCTTTAAATAAGGAGGGAAAAAATGTTCTTGCAGGTTCTACATATTAGCTAAGCAAATCTAAAACAAACAAGACAGCTGTTATTCCTTAGCATTTATTGCTGCTTGCCCTACATGCTATGCAGTCTACAAGTCAATCAAACAGTATTCAAAATGAGGGTGAAACCTAACTAGATGTATATGATTAAGATATGGTTCTCAAATTGGGCCAAAGTGATAGTCTCATGTTTTTCTCTTTTTCAGACTAAAGATAGAAAATTAGAATGTTTCTATTCTTTTCTGTCAATTGCTTTGCACCACTGACCTATACTTTATTGCTTTATTTAATTGTTGCTGCCTATACCTACTCTTTTCACTCCTGTCTGGTTTCTTCCTTTGACTCTTGCGGAGTTGTTTCCTAAACTGTCACAGAATCCCACTCGACTGAAAAATCCTACTGCACCTCTCTAGTAGGTCTGATCCTGTGATTGGGCTTGCTTTGAAATGTCCCATTTCTGTCCAGCACAGGATCCTAACAAGTGCCTTCCTATCTGCATATGTGGAGCTACGGTGCGTTCAACTACAGTGTGTGCTGCAATAGCTCTGTGATTTGGGGCAAGTGACTTAGTGTTTCACCTCAGACTCTTCATCTGTAAAACAAATGTGATAAGAAGCACACCTATTACTTGGTTCTTGTGAGAATTAATGAGTTGAATCCTATAAAGGACTTATGATAGTGCCTGGCAAATAGCTTTAATCTTTTTTTCATTAATTGCTAGCTCTAATAGAGCCTGGTTCTCAGAAGTTGATAATATTCTTTGTATTTTTGCATTACCTCCTGGACTGCACCATTTTCTAACTCATGAGGTTTCAAAAATGTGTGTCTTTTGTCTTTAAACTTTAGTCTTTCAAATTTTCTCTATGCATGAAAGAGACTCTATTCATGAATGGAGACTCTACCTAACTAGCACATGTCATCACAAGGGTCATTGATTTATTCATGCATTTCTGGTTGTCTAGACTCTGCCTTTGGCCTGAGAGCACTGTTGGCCTCAGACCAACAGTTTGTTGAGTGATATATTTTTGTATCTTCATGTGTCTTCCTTTTGAGACCTTTTGAATCTTCTGCTACTGTAGAGTGCTATTGAATGGTGTGGTTGAGATTCAAGATTGATTTTGTCCCTCAGGGATAGCTATTTCCAGGCAGTGTCTCATATGACTACAGTCCATATCTCAAATTTCCTCTTTAAAACTTCACACTTTTATTTTGCTTACTGTATTTAATTCTACATCCATGCATGCCTGTGTAAGTGTTTCATTTATTTTAGCTATGATTTTCCCTTATTTTCTACCTTTCTTTACTGATGTATGTTGCTACTAAAAGTTATGTCTTTTTGTATTTCTGTATTTTTAAACCTGGAGTTGAACTCAGGACCTTGGGCTTGCCAGATAGGTACTTGTACCACAGAGTTATATCCTTGGCCCTGTTATGTCTTATTGTCTCATTGTTACTACACTGAATTATACCCTATCTTCTGGGATAACTATTGATTTTTGTTAAATTACTCAAATTCATGGAAGGTGGTTACTTTGTAGTAATATTTTACCATCTCTGCTTCATTTTTCCTTTCCTTTTTTGTATATTTTCTAATCCTTCCTATTTGTTATTTTATTAATTTTGCCCCTAGATATGATGAATTTTTAGCAAGATAATTGGATTATGAATACATGGTGGAGTGACATCATTTCTGCATTACAGGGACTCTCCTGGTTCACATAGAAGGTCCTTGTGACACAGAACTCTGAGCACAGAGTGAAATGTTCCTCTCTACTCCAGCAACTGACAGCTCTAGGGACCTCCAGGGTTCAGAATTTTTCTCCCTAACTGAAGACTTCATGTGAAAACAGCAGGGCCAATCCCACTAGCAGTCCTCATGCCATGGACTGGTTATTCCTAGTGGAGGATTTGGGGGATGTAGCCCTCAAATGGCTTCTCTCGGCACTGATGACCTGAGAGCTGTAGCTGCCTGTATTCTGATCTTTTAAATTCACCTTCACTATCTTAAAAAATAAAGCACTTCATTTTGTTAGTGCATTTTAACATTGAATGATGATGGGTTTGTTTGGGAGGTTAGCACATGCATCTAACATGTCTCAGTCAGCTTCTGCCCCCTTCTCCTCTTCTTTGCTCCCCCCATACCCCACATGTCCTCTTCCCCCATCTGGTCTGCTTCTTGGTTTCCTGTCCCCTCTCCTTGCGCATACATTGCAATTTTGGTTATAAAAATCCTCCACTTCTCTTAAGATGATAATTTCATTTTTCTCCTCCCTATTTTTCCTTTTGCATTCTTTTGGACATGCTTTTCAAAAGGAGAAGAGGATGAAGCTATCTTAACCATCATTGAATGATTGAAAGCAAATATTCATTTGAATCTAAGATATATTGAGAAAAGCTTCCTAAAAGGAAAACATATACCCTCCCTGTTTTTTACTAAGATTAAATCTGTGAAACTTAAATGTACATTTTGTTTATGCAATTAGGGAATTTATGCACATGGGTAAATGGGAAAATGCTGGCACTGAGCATTTGTGAACGTATAATTTTGATATTTAACTGGATTTGACTGTTGGCATTTTAAGAAATTAGAGGATCAGCTTTGCTAAAGTAACAGTTTAAACAAATTCAATCGCAAGTGAAGAAGTCAATTGGTACTCAAAGGTTAATACACTGCTTTATGCTAAGGGTTGTGCTGACATGGCAGAAAAGCAGGAACACAGTTGTCTGCAGGGGTAAAGGGCTCAATATTTTGTTAAGTCAACATAGCTATTTGTAATGTAAAAATCTTACAGGTAGCAATAGTCTAATGCTATTCTGAGACCAATGTGA
This sequence comes from Octodon degus, assembly GCF_000260255.1. Lineage (NCBI taxonomy): Eukaryota > Metazoa > Chordata > Mammalia > Rodentia > Octodontidae > Octodon > Octodon degus. Next base: position 2,682,152 of record NW_004524583.1, read on the forward strand.
ATTCACTTTGGAATTTTAGGCTGTTACATCACAGGAAATTTGCCTTTCTTCTGGCTTCTGTTTTTACTATTATATATACCTATGATGAACAAAAATGGGGAAATGATAAATTTAAGGAAAACATTTCATATCTTCTATTTATCCATAGACTTGTGAGTTAGTGACTCCTTGGCTATGTCATGAAATTTTTTGGCTCTACCAGAAAAGATCACGCACTCCATGTAACCTTACTGAGAGAGAATTAAAATAAATAAGAAAGGATAAAATAGACATCTGATTTATAAAATTGGAACAAGCAGTTTTTCAGCAATTAGAAAGGGCCCTGTTGTGGAAGGCAGATATTAGGGAAGGAAGGAGAAAGAGATGTTGTAAAAGTGATTAAGATGTGATATGTATATGTACCAATTCTCCAAGAGGAGTGTAACTTATATGCATCACGAACAGGTACTAATACAAAGTGAAAATGACAAAACACAATTGGCAATCTGTGTTGGAAAACAAGTTCTCAATGAGCTCCTTCTGTATTTGTGTCCTACACAGTTAGCTTAGAATGCTGTTCTAATATGAGCAGTATTCTTCATTAATAGCAGAGGGAAATTTTCTTCATATGAAAGTTCATACCCATCCAATCAGATTCTATAAGAAGATCAAAGTCCAAAGGCTATCTCAAGGAAGGCAATGTGGCATTTTTAAGGATCACTTTAACCATTCTCAGATTGCTAGCTGTCAGTGGGTTATTGTGCGAAGGGACTTGGACAAAAAATATTTCCAAAAGAAACACTGTCTGGGGCAGAGTGGCTCAGGAGATTAGTAACAGGTGACATAAAAATTTTACCCTTCAAGTCAAGGCTTCCCCCTTATTTGATGATGCCTAGAAAGTCACTAAAAATATTGCTGATTTGTAAAGAATAAGAAGAACAACATTCTAAACTTATCTTTGAAATTGTACAATAATTTACAGTTTTAAAGTAAGAATGTTTATGCACAAATACTAGCAAGCCTGCAAGCACACAGGCACACACACACACACACACACATTCATACTCATGTAGTAACAACTGGGAGAAGGTGCACAGATACATCATAAGTGTTTTTTTTTTTTTTTTTTTTTTTTTTTTCGGAACCGGGGACTGAACTCAGGGCTTTGTGCTTGCCAGGGAAGTGCTTATTCCACTGAGCCATCTGCCCAGCCCCAAAAGTGTTTTTAAGCAGTGGAATTATGGGAGATATAAATGATTATTTAGCCAATTTCTTTTTCTAAGTGCATTAAAGGAAAAAATAGACTAATCTTTAGACTAGTTTTAAGGATGGAAAGATAAACCCAACCTTACCTTCATCTGTTTCTTTAGATTCATCTCAAAAGTGCTTTGTTTACCATCATGGCTTTTCTAACAGTAGGTCCCACTGACCATATTGTCATAAACAAACCAGAAAGCCACCCAACTCACCATATACCACTTTATTTCACCTCTTTCTTTCTTTCTTTCTTTCTTTCTTTCTTTCTTTCTTTCTTTCTTTCTTTCTTTCTTTCTTTCCTTCTTCTTCTTCTTCTTCTTCTTCTTCT
>NW_004524583.1:2683815-2696253 GCF_000260255.1 Octodon degus
TCTCTCTCTCTCTCTCTCTCTCTCTCTCTTTCTCTCTCTCTCTCTTTCACGGTACTGGGGATTGAACTCAAGACCCTGAGCTGGTCAGGCAAGCGCTTATTGTACTGAGCTATCTCCCTGGGCTTACCTCTTTGTTTCTTAATGTGCATGGAAGTGGTGGTTTCCATTTGGTCCCATTGGCACTGTCAGCTAAGGCAAAATTGAAAGCTGTCTTTTCATGTCTTGATTTTATAGCATGATGTGACCCATAATCACAATGTGTCAATTTAAATGGACCTAGAGACTCCAGGTGTAGTAGTAAAATAGGATTCTAGATATGTCTGTGGATGATTGAGGTATAGGCCAGCAAAGGAAACAAGTCCCAGCACAGGTGTGGAGAGCACTAAGAGCTGACTTGTAGTCTGGACAGAATAAGAAGGGAAAGAAGAATGCATGCCAATTTTGAAAGTGCTTCAGTCTTTTCTGCTGCTTTTGAACATTCGTTCCCATTTCTTTCTATAATCATGCTGTGCAGACTTGTACCAGGAACTGTTCTGTGAGCTGCCTGACCTTTGAACTTCGACTAATTTTGCATCCTTAAGCCTCTTATTCGGCCTCTATTATCTTTTTCATACAGCATATAGGGGTCCTTCTGCTCTTAAACACACAGACAACTTTGGGGACTGTCATAGTTTGTGTGTATTTGTCCCCCCAAAGCCTCATGTAGCTATAAGGTGCAGTTCCGCAGCTTGTAATGAATTCTTGATCCAAGAATGGGATTATAGGTCTGAGTACTGCTGAGATTATGGGTGCCAGTGCTGCACTCAGCCTGCGGCAGAAAGCCTGAATGTGACATAAGAGAGATAGACTTGCTTTCTGTAGCCATTGCTGCTGTTACCCCTCCCTTTTGCTCTTGCTGTTTTGCTGCCTTCCACTGCCATGAACTGCTGCCTTCTGCCATGTGCTGCTCTGCTTTCGATCCAGCTAAGCATGGACTGAAACCTCCACTAACTATGAGCTAAATAAGCTTTTCCTTCCTTCATTTTGGGTATTGTATATTTGTCCCAGCAATGAGAGAAAAGTAACTGAGATAGAGACTCTGTACTATCCCATCTCGCAAAAGTGAATTGTGAACTTTCCATCTCTGATCCTATAAATCTGCCTAATAAATCCCTTTGCAAAATTTTGGACCTATTTTCTATTGATTCTGTTCCTTTAGAGCACCCAAAATAATGAAGATCAGCCTAGAATTTCAGCTTCTCCAGAGACCTAATTATTACACATGAATTCACACTTTTCTTTTGGTATTTGGTTAGAATAGTGTGGGGTCGTTAAGTGAGTTTGTATATCTTTACCACATTCTTAAGTTTTTGGATTACAGCATACAGGTTTTCTTGGGGCTTTTTATAAGCTTTGCTTATAGAAAATTTAGATTTACATGATTTTTAGTACCTTTTATCCATCATTTAGCATATATGATAGGTGAAAAGAAAATATAAACAATTTATCACTATTCTATTCTTGAAGACTTGAAGAGCTTTTGCTCTTCTTTCAAATGTTATGTGTTTATTCAATTATAGGAAAGGAATAGGTCTATTACTTCTTTGACAAAATCAAAATCTTAGAATTCTTTCTTTCTTTCTTTCTTTCTTTCTTTCTTTCTTTCTTTCTTTCTTTTTCTTTCTTTCTTTCCTAATGTATTTGGTGCAGGGTCTCACTGTGCAGCTTGGACTCATAGTGATCCTCCTGTTTTCAGCTGCCCAGCACTGGGGTTACAGGCGTACACCACCATGCCAGGACTCAGTGGCTGGCTCAGCACCCCTGGGGGCAGGACCAGCACAGCATGTGGTGCGGGGGATCAAACCCTGGCCCCTGTACTTGCCTAATCTTGCTGGCCATTAGAATTCATCTAAGTCTCTTTTATTTTATTTTATTTTTTGTGAAACTGGGGATTGAACTCAGACCCTTGCACTTGCCAGGGAAGCGCTTATTCCACTGAGCCATCTCCCCAGCCCCCCAAGTTTCTTTTATAATATTATCTATTAAGTTGACATGTAATGTAGGATAGTGCCATTCAGAGAGTCTTCTACTCAGTCATCAGTATGTCCATCCACCAATCCATCATCTTCATTCATGCACCCATTATTATTCCTTAATGCCACAACTTAAGATTTTTTAGTTTTTATTAGTTCATATTTACACTGCCTTGTGATTGCATTTACTGTGGGGAGTTGGCACAACTCCCGTTTTTGACCTCTTCCTTTCCCCTCATTCCCAGTTCCCTCCAACTCGTGCTCTCTTACTCCTTTTATTATCTATCTCTTATTCTATTCTTTAAATTATGTAAGCCAGGTCTGGCCAGATAGCTCAGCCTGGGGTTTGATCCCTGGTATGCCATGTCAGCCCTGCCCCTGGGGCATGCTGAGATGGCACCTGAGACCAGGTGTCATGGTGCTTGCCTGTAATCCCAGCAATTGGGAGGATGAAAACAGGAGGATAACTATGCATCCAATCTGTGTAGTGAGGCCCTCTAGACCCTGTACTAAATATATAAGAAAGATAAATAAATGAATAAATAAATTATGGAAGCCAAACCAAATGGGAAATAATTTAGAGAATCAACACCTGGAATCTCATTTTTTCGCAAAATTCCTGCATGTCAAAAGAAATCACCAATACAGAAAATATATATGAATTAGAAAAAAAAAGTTATAGCCAACTGTCTCTCAGACAAAAGACTTCCATCTACAACATATAGAGAGTTAAAACAAATCAGCACCCCCAAATTCAAGGACCCAATACAAAAATGGGCATCTGAGATGAATGCACACTTCACAGATGAACAAATGCTAACAGCAAACAAGTATGTGAAAAATGTTCAACATCACTGGATATTCAAGATTCATCAAGGTACAAATTAGGGTCAGTGACCAGGGTTTGTTCCCTGGTACCACATGCAGTGCTTGCCCCGCCCCCAGGTAGGCTGAGCCAGCCACCGAGACTGGGTGTGGTGGCGAACACCTGTAATCCCAGTACTGGGGTAGCTGAAAACAAGAAGATCACTACGAGTCTGAGCTCTGTAGTGAGATCTTGTGCCAAATATATGAAAACAAACAAATAAAATAAAAAAGAAATGAAAATTAAGACAGCACAGAAAGAATGGCTATGATCAAGAAATCAAGCAATAATGAATACTTGAGAGACCGTGAGAATGAAAGCAGCCCTTCTCCAGTGTTGGTGGGAGTTCAGACTGCTACAGTAACTATGGAAATCACTGTGGAAATTTCTCAGAAATCTAGGTTTGCAAGTTCCATTCAACCTAGCTATTTCCCTTTTGGGTAATTTGCCAGAAGAACTGAAAACATCATACCGCAGTGAGGTATGTGCACCCATGTTCATTGCAACACAATTTGTCATAGGTAAATCTTACAAACAACCCAAACCCCATCAACTGAGGAATATATAAAAACATGTGATATATTTACACAATATATTATTACTGGAATAGAAAAAAAGATAAATTCAAGGCTTTTGTAGGTAAATGGATGCAACTAGAGACTATATTCGTAAGTGAATAAATAAAACCCATGAAAACATCATATTATCCTGCTAATGCAAGAATCTGAAAGAGTCAATGAAATCTGAAAGTTACAATAGGTACTATGAAAGGGAAAGAATCTGTTCAAAGGGAAGGAGACACTGGGATGAGGAAAAGAACATGAGAGGTAGCAGGGTGAGAAGAGATTTAAGTATATAAGCAAAGTACCTTGGACTATATTGAATTGCTGATTTTTGTTGGTTACAGAGGGGACAAGTTGATGCTTAATTTTTATTCATGCCCTTTCTAATGTCTTATAACAATTTTATTTTTTTAAACCAATTTTATATTTTATATCTGGTAATCTAAGTATGTAGTTTGAGCCTGGCAAGTGTAAGGGCTTGAGTTCAATCCCTGGTTCCACAAAAAACTAAAACTAAAAATATAAAATAAAATAAAATAAAATAAAATAAAATAAAAAAGTAGTTTGAAGTTCACATTATACAATACAGCCACCATTGTAGAATTTCTATTGTTTTGTTAGGTGAAGTTCTGTGTCCTTTCTAATGTTTGGTTTTCTTTGTGTCAGTATTTTATATTCTCTTTAGATAATAAAATAAACAAGCTAATTAATTAATTTTGTGTCCTTTGTGTTTCTGATATGGAGGAAACATGCAGCAGTTATGGTTGTGGGTCTGATTCATTTCACATAGCATTATGGTCAAGATGCATCGATTTGCAAACAAATGACCCAAATTTATCCTTTTTAGTAGTTTTTCACAGTGTACAAGGACCACACTTACTTTCCTCACACCACCACCTTATACATAGTACTTTTGGTATATGTTGAGTCACTCTGAGGTACTACTTTAAAGGCTACTGTGACTTAAGATGGGAAACAGATCTACCATGCCTAATCAGCCCTAGACAAATATGTACTTTGTTATAGGAAACAATGTGAAAATAATGGGTTATGTTCCATATGGGAGAACGAAAGACAAACTGTGATGGGATTTGCTTACGAGCAAATGAGAAAAATCATTTTCTTGGCAGAAGATTATTTCTAAATGTAAATATGTGACACAAATCATCAGTGTGAAAGTTTCAGTGTCTCGTCACCCATTGATTCTGATGATGGCTCTAACAGAGGCAGCACTTGTCCCTGAACATAGTTTGTCCACCTGAGTTACCCCCATCCCACTGCCTGCTGACAGTCCATAAAGTGTGCTTGGTACTTCAGTGAAAATTCCAAAAAAAATATGACTTTTGTTGTAGCGAAGACTACATCCAGCAACACTAGACCAAGGTGACTTGTTTACAGACATACCTGCGTGCTTTCACTTTCTCTACCAGCAGATTTTCTATAGTAGCTTCGATATCTCCAAGGCATGGGACACAAAGCGATCACCTTACTTACTGTACTACAGTGACAGCTGCCACCAGTCACAGACGGTTACAAACTTGCAGGTCAGATATGCGAAGCTAACCGGTGTCATAAATTGCATGTGTGGACTGCCCAGGGGGCCCTGGCTATGTCTGCAGCAGAGCCAAAAATAAAATCCTGACTTCTGCTGTACAACTGTCTTGCCTCTCTGAATCAAAGTCTCAATTGTCTGTTCTTTTTCTGTCCTCAGATTTCTCCTTTGTTATGCCTTTCAGCTGTCTCTTCTAGTCTTGTCTGCAAGCCTAGTAACAATTTCTACTTTCTTTTTGTTACCTTATTAACGGTTTGCATGAAAGATAGAATACATGTCAGCATGCCTTGGAAATGGATTGTTGCATATTTTGTTGTCACTCCTATTATTGCTGTTAGCATATGTGTGTGTTCACACACAATTTTTTCTGTAGCCATCTTATGAATTATACAAGCATCTTACAAATGTCTTATTGTGTTGTAGTCTGAGGAAGTTTAGTCTCTAAGAGTGGTCCTCAAATATCCCATAGCAAAATGTTTACTCACTCTTGCTCCTTGATGATTCATAATAAAATTATTACAACTGAAGAAAACTTACTTTGTTTAACACTTTTTCACACTATTTAATCAAGAAAATTTTTATTATACTTCATCAAATTGCTTTCCACTAAAATGGTACTTATATAAGGCGTTACACAGATCTCAAGTTTACAGTTTGTGAAGCTTTGAAAAATCCAAATACCTATGGATCCACACTGCCTTCAAGATATACAGTATTTCATATTTTAAAAGTTCTGTTGTGTCCCCTTTCAGGCAATCTGTATAGTGCCACTCGAAGAGTCTGTGTTCTGTTATTCAAGTTTATTTTTGCCTTTTTCATTTCAACAGGGTTTTCTTCACATAGCGTTTTTATTTAGCTATGTGTTTTTGTTATCCAGCCATACAGTCTATTTCCATTTTTCAGTTCTTCTATTTCTTAGTGTTATTTTATTGACTACTTCAATTTATTAGTTTCTCTCTGGATGGATATAATTGTTTTTTCACTTTTTGAGTATTATAAATGAATTCATTGTGAGCATGCTTGTACATGTTCTTCATAGATATGATACAAATCCTGAGAAGTGGATTTGATGAGTCATAGGGTAAATATTTGCTTGATTCTTTCAAAAGAGCAAATATGTTATTCAAATAGTTTGCATAAAAATTCCCAGCCATAAAAATATATGAGTATTTCTGACCACTAAGAACTTTTTAAAACACATAAGTGATTATTTTATATATATTAACATGCAATAATTTTTATATAATATATTATATATGTTAGAAATAAATTTATATGTATATATATCTATATCTATATCTATAGATATAGATATTTTTTAACTGCAAAACTGTCCTCTATTTAAATCCCCCTTCATTGCTTTGTTTTGTCAGAGATGGTTGTTTCATTGTGTTAGAGAAGCTTTATTTGGAGAGGTCTTAAAAGGGTCTTTTCATACTTGATGCCAGTCCAAATATTGTAGCTACTTGAATTCAGCAAAATGACCCAATATAGTCCAATAGTCCATAGTAGTATACAGGAGAGTAAAAGTAGCAAAAATATTTAACAGAAAAAACAAAGAAATGAATCTAATCAAACAATATGAGAAAAAGAGGAACCTACTCAGATTCAGAGAAATTTAGCTACAATAAATGTCTTGAGTTCATTCATTGTATTTGTGACTCACAGGGTTCTTAAAGTGTTGTTGATCTCTGGTATTAGGAATTTTAGGTACTTCTTCATATTCTTAACACTGAAATAATTTGTGGTTCAGTTTGTGCTTATATAGCACAATTGATGGGTATCCTCAAAATAATGAATTTTCATATTAAAGTAACAAGTATTGAGTGACAACAAGAAGTTGAGGATTGCGAGTGGAAACACTTTCTTTTGGTTTATAGATTGAAACACCAATATATTTTTATAGTAAATCTTGAATCTTACAAACATTAGTTAAATTTGGACTATTTGCAGTTCAGCTTGGCTAATAATAGTTCAGGCAGTTCTTTGGCAACAATTGAAAATCATCTGATTTTGAAATTCATTCATTCATAGTAACATATTTGTATTTTTAAGTGTGAGAATGTCTACCCAGGAAAGAAGAGCTAGGTAAGTTATAGAATGATTCACTGATATATATTTGATAGTATTATCTTTTGGTTAGTGGATAGAATGAGAAGATAATGACTTGCTTACTGGATTGGTATCGTACATTTTTCTTAACTCCTGGAATCTTCTAAACATTTTATGGTGTGTAATGTATTCATAAGCTCCTATAAAAACACAGCAAGTAAAGGCCTTAAAATCATTCACTAAGAACTTCTGAGTGATGATTAATTTTCTGTAAATCATCTTCTATTTATTGTTTGCCTCCAACAATGGAAGGTTTTGCTTCACTGAGCATGGAGAAGGTCTGTGGAGATGCATTTAGGATTGGGAAGTAACTTTCATCGTGGTTTTCTCATTTATGTTGGATATGCTTCCTTCTTGGTTCCAAGACAAAAGAGAACAGGAAGAGTGTGCAGAATTACAAAAGACTGCCTTCCTCCCTGGTACGAGAGCTCATAAGGAAGGAGAGGCTATTTGATGACTGTGAAATGCAAAGCCTTGTTTGGAGTAGCGAGAAAAATCCAGGATATTTCTGTGCAAGGATCACAGTGCTTTAGTCACCAGAATTCTCTAAAAAGTTGCATCAGATTAGATTCCTCAATTTTCTTTTATCTCAAAGTTATCATGTCCTCTTTTCCAATTCTCTGTACCACACCAGACTACTAGCATATTCTAATCTGTTATCATTTGAAATTTTATTGTGAATTTTTTTTCTTGGAAAGAACAAGTGATTACTTTTAGAATAATAATTTTGATCTATTTTTACCAAGCCAGACTAACAATACTCTCAGATATTCTTTTTCCTTTTTAACTAAGTTGTTTTGAAGAAAAGTGATGTAGGTGTCAGAGTGTAGGAGGTTGTCTGACTGAAATCTACTGAGAATTCCTCCTCCAGTTCTTTTGTTCATAAAAATTAAAATTTTCTTTCTTTAGATAGGGCCTCCACTCATTGCTAATATTATCCTGAGCCTCTCATTACCCTGTAAACATTTGGATTGCTGTGAAAAGGAGAAAAGAGTGACAAAAGAGGAGATGAAAACAGAAGATGGAGGCTGTAGTTAGTCATTTGTTCCGCAGGGCCCTTACAACGCGTCAGCACTGGCGGAGGAGCATACTAGAGCTCCATGCATGGACCCTTCTCGGGCCTTTTCTGTGAAACAGTAGGCAGCATTCATACAACCTAATGAGTCTACTTCCCTGGTGCACAGAGCCTACAGAAAGCCAGGAATGGAAACACAGTTCAATTCTCTCTGGTGATCCGGTCACACAATACGGCAGAGTGCACCTAAAAGGGGTCGTCAATACTATCACCAAGGTACGTGATTGCATAGGTCAAAATGTGTCAGACTGTGCAGCTCTTTCCCTGTCCTTATACCTCAATAAAGTTGTTAAAATAGGAAAAAGGGATTTCTTCAGGTGAACCCAGCTTAATTATCAGAATAGTCCACATAAAGAATATTTTATCCATTTAACTGGAAGAGAAAGTCAAAGATGCTTTCACTGATCAGAATAAAGCCATGAGTGGCCTCTCTGGGGCCACATGGTAAGAACTGTGGATGATTTCCAGGGGTTATCCGACAGCAAGTAGCCTCAGCAAAAGCAGACCTCAGTCCTAAAGCTGTGAGAAAGTATGCTTTGCCAGCAGACAGGAGCTCGGGAGAAGACCCCAGGCCCAGACGGCAACCCCGCATGATGCCTTGATTTCAGCTCCATGGCACTCTGGGCAGAGTTCTGACCCACGGATATTGGGGAAAATAATGTGCATGTGAGGCTGCTAATAGAAAACTAGTACATGAAGAAGCAGAAATGAATTGGTTTATTCAAATAGTTATTTAAAGGTGAAAACCATAGATATTACACAATTTTTAATCTTTTAAACTAAATATATAAATGTTTATTCTTTTCTTGATTTCTGTTAAAAGATAAATAGCTTCTGGAATTCAAATTGCAATTATCTTTTTAAAGAAAACACATTTACAATGCTATTCTATGTTTTCTCATTTTGCATTGTTTAAAATGAATTAAATTCTTAAAGACAGTAGTGTAGTAATCTCATTTAAGAATCACTTCAAATGTTAAAATTTTCCCTTCCCCATACTCTCAGTTGTGGTGGCCCCATCTAATTCCATAATCATCAAAGGTTCACTTTTATTAGTCTTTTGAAAACATTCAATTTAATTTTATTTGACTTGGTATTTTTCCTTTTCTATTATGTGAACAGGAAGGAGGACATTTGATAACATAAATAGCAAAATTCTGTATTTCATTAATATACAGACATCATGAAGGTTTAGGACCAAGCTCATTTGGCACAGTTGAAGTCACTCCTACCCTTACTAAAAATGTATAAGTTTAAATACATTGACCTGTAGGGGGCACTGTTCTACATCTGTCATCCTCAGTCAAAAGATTGAGCCGTGGGGTCTGGGACATTACAAAACCTGATAACTAACTGAGTGGAGGTAGATCATGAGGCTGTCTACTATACACACAAATGTCACTAATAAATTTTATTGCTTTATGAAAGTTCACTAAACGTAGAGTATAATAATATGAGTACCCAAGACCTGAGGTGCCAGAGGGCCTGGAGCCTTTGCATGTGACATAAGAACATTTTTGTACCTGTATATACAAAATAGTTAGGATAGATATACAGCTACTTTCTCTTAGTTCAATGAGAAGAAAGATTTGTACTAATAGTGTTTAGATAAGATATCATGTCTGTATCTTATCCAATGAATAACTACTAAGAGGACAACAATATGTAATGTATTAATTATTGTAACTGTCCTACTAACCTGTTTTGAAGCTGTCTCATTGCTATTTGTTTCTTAATGAAATTAATAAATAAAAAGAAAATGTATAAACTTAATGAGAGTCAAGTGAATATTCTTTTTCAAATCTTTCTGTCTTGGGCACAGAATTAAATCAGACTCCTTGGCTTTCTTGTTTGAGACAACTCAGTCCTTCCAAAACTGCATTTGTTTCTATTAAAAATAGGGAGTTGAATCCTTCTCGTTGGTGGGGTAAGAAAATCTTAAAGCTCCCTGCCAAATATTAGCCACTTAACAAATGTCACTTTCCTTCATTTGTGCTTCAGTGTCACTGTGGGATTTTCTTCAGCATTTGATTTACAAAATGAGGGTTTAACCAACTAAAATATGCATTTTTCTATCTATAATATGGTGATTTTCAGGATTGTCATGACAACGTAGTCCTGAAAATTAGTAAAACTTGAGAGTCAATCTCTACATTTAGCATTAAAAATCCACAATACAGTTTATACCCTGCTCTTCCTTTTTAAATGATTATTAATGTATTTTCTTAATATAAATTTGAAAATGAGAAAATTTGACATAGCATCTCCTTACTCTCACACTTACATCAACTAAGTCCCTTGTTCCACCTCATTTCTTGTGTTAAAAAGAACAGGAAGTATTGAGCATGGTTTTCTTTGCACTACTCACTCACTTCATAGGATTGTCATATTGGTATTTACAGTGAGAACAACCGATCAGCTGAACAGTCCTCCTGTCACTGCTTCAAGTTGTCTTCAGCGCTAGTACTGTCAGGTCTTGCTCTTTGCTCTTCCTGCCAGTGCATGCGCCCGTAGAGAGAGGCTATCCATCAGATTCATAGCAGGACTGGAAAACTTCGCTCCCTCCTGACAGTGGTGTGAAATCTTCCACAAACCTTTGGTTTCCTCTTGCGTTGACTGAAGAGTGTCTTTAGGAGGAGCAGGTTTTGAGAAAAGTGAAGCAAGGTAGAAAGAAGTTTTAACCTCATCAAATAGCATTCAGGGAGAAAACAGAAAAAAAAAAATAATAGAGACACTGCAGACAATTGTAGCTTTTCAGGAAGGTGTGAAAGAGAATGAATGTCAAGTGAAAACGAATTGGAATTCAAGGAAGGGAGGAGGACATGAAGTAAACAGTATAGCTGAAAAGTAGCAGACTCCAGAAAGGAGTTTGGAAGCCTGACTCCTTTACTGGTGTGTGGTCACTTAGATGGCTTATTGGAATTCCACGTAGAGGCCAAGGTTCCAGGGTCACACCTGTCATACTGACTGAGGCTCATGACTCACATCTGTGTAACCCCTAGGCCATTCTCCAGAGGCATCAAATCTATAGGGAGGAAACATAAATACACCCTTGCCCCACAACACACATGCACCACCCCACAACCTTTTCTCTTTGAACTTCAAACATTTGCATTGGCACCTGTTAGGCCAGCTGTAATGTCCTCACAGTAAAGTCTTTACTAATAAAAGAATGACATTGTGGGCAAAATCAGCTGTTTACCAATTTAACTTTTTCTATATTATTATCTGTTCATATTCTGATATTTACTAAAATTGTGTTTTGAGCATCAACTACATACTGTTCTCCAACTTGGTGAAAAAGTAGGGAATAAAGTAAATAAGACTCATGGATCTCAAATTCTAGTTGGGATTAATAGTCCCTGCAATTTTTAAATGTGGATATAGACTAAATTGGTCTGGGAAACACCAGGCATAAAGAAGTTACTGGTTTTTGTGGCATAGCCAAGAAAGGCTTTAGCTGATAAAGTGACTTTTGAGTGGATGAGTAATGAAGGAGGGAAGTGAATCATGGAAATACCTCTGGAAAGTGCCTTTTGGATGAAAATTGAAGCAAATACAAAGGTACTGAACTTAAATGTTTAGTACATTTAGGGAATTTTTAAGATGGTAATACTGCTAGTAGTGGAGAAAAGGTCATCAAAGAGAATAATTGGGCATGAAATTGAGAAATATTAATCTTCAATCTTGTAAGCTACTAAGATAATGATTTCACTTTTTATTGTTTTAGGTTTTAAGTTTTTTCAATGAAAAATAGTAGTATGGGTTGTTTTTTTTTTTTTCACAAGGAATAGCACTGTGCCCTGGAACCATAAGGATTTGTGACATTTCTGGCATGCACTGCCTCACAAGTTATTATTCAGGAACATATCCTACAGTTATGTTCCCCCACTACAGAGTCTTAAAAACAAGGAAGAATTTCCAGCATGCCATATTTAAATGGAAGGAATAGTTACATTTAAGGAAATATTAAGTAACTATATAGTTTACTTGTTTTCGCCCAACTCTTTTTTATTTTTTATTTTTATATTTATTTTTTAGGTACAAACCTCTTTTTTTAAAGTCAGCAGAAAATGGAAATATACTTTTTAAAGTTTCTAATACTAGGAGGAGATATCATACAATGTCTTTTAAATAAATTTTAAGTCAAAGATACAGTATAGATTTTAGAACAAAAATTAAGATTAAGCAATATTCAGAAAATTAAATGTTTCAAAACAATTGAACTAAGAAAAGTTTTCATGATAGCAAAGAAGTAC
>NW_004524583.1:2698054-2716848 GCF_000260255.1 Octodon degus
AAATATTTATTTATTATTTGATACAGGGTCTCTCTACACAGCTCAGGCTTGTAGTGATCCTCTTGTCTCAGCCTCCCCAGCACTGAGATTGCACCACCATACCCAATTTCAGTGGCTGGCACAGTATGCAGTATCAGGAGATAGAACTCAGGTCCTTGTGCTTGTCAGGCAGGTGCTTAGACAGCCGAGCTATCTTCCTGATCCCCACCTCTTCTGATGATAATAAAGTTTGCCAGTTTTTTTATAGCTTCTTACTGATGGTTATTTTTGTCCTGACGTAGGAAGCCACTGGAAGTTTTCGGCAAGGTGACATGAACTAATAGAGGTAGTAACATAACAATTCAACGGCATCCTAGAAAAAGAAATTGAATTGTATTGCTATGACCTATATGTGAATAGCATGAATTGAGTCTCTGTGTAAGTGAGTGAGAGAAGGATCCAGCTGTCTTGGAGTATTTGAGGCAAGCAATGTCTTATTTTCTCATTGCTGGGATGAAATTCTCAATACCCATAAGTTGAAGGAGGAAAGGTTCATTTTAGCTCAGTTTGTAGAGGTTTTAGTTCATAGTTGGCTGGCTCTGAGGGAGAACTTCATGGCAGAGGGGCATCTCAGAGGAGACACAGTCCATGGCATGGGAGGCAGGAAGGCAGCCAGCTTATTCCATTTAAGCTACAAACTTGTTGGTTGGTGACACCCACAACTCCTGGCTTTAGCAAATCCATTCTGTCCCACCCAGAGCTATTCTAAGACAGTTGGCAGACCTCTCCAGTCCCGCACACCCTTAATCTCACCATTACTTACCCATGATCCAGTCACCTCCCCAAAACCACAGCTAGGCGTGTGTGAGGCATTGAGTAGACATCTAGATACAAGCCGTAATGAATAAGCTGTGTCAGGTTATGAGAGGAAATAGTTTTGACCTCTCTTATAATAAACGTATTTATGTTAATTTCCTCCCCATGAGGAAAGATAAAGTCACTACAGAAATTTGCCTGGAGGAGGATATTACTATTTAGAAATACTTTTTTTTATTTTTCAGTTTGACCTGTGGTTTCCTCACACAAGTGACCCTGCGCTAGGAAATTTGTTAGAAGTTCCGATTTTTGAGCTTAGCTAGTCTTTTTCTAGTATAAACTTATAAAACACGATCAAGGAAAAATCTACTCTCAGGCTTAAGCCTAGCTTCTTGATTTACTCAAATGAATCAATTATTCCTCCTTTTTGCTTCAGCTGCCCAGTTTCTCAAATGTAAACCAAATTATCTTCTGACCGCCTTTTAAAAGTATCAGCAGTCTTTATGTGTATAAAAAATGCTCATCTCTCACAGGTCTTTATGTAAATCACAATAGTAGTAGAAAAAAAATTCCTCACCAAATCTTCAGTATTTGCCATCATAGTATAAAGATGAAGAATAAATGTATTTGCAAATTATTTCACCCAATATATGTAAAACATGAAACATCAAAAAAGCAAATGTCTTTCTGGTGAACATTGAGTATTTTTAAGTGATTTCAAGGTGTGTTAGACATTTAGTTTTTTAATACATTTCAACAATAGGGAATTGCCAGAACTAAGTATGGCTGAAGCTCCCTGCCTCAGCCATTAGGTGGAACCCTAACAAGGGGTCTCAATTCAGTTTAGCACATTCCAGAGAACCATTCTGAAATGATCTCTAAGCATGTAAGTATGTGATGATTTCTTACACATATATGGACTTACACATGAATTACATGGACCATTTCATGCTTAAGTTTGCAAAATGTGCTATACCTCTGCATTAATTCTAACTTCTTCATTGACTTTTGGCTTACTTTTGATGTCTCTAATAGAAACCAATAACTAAGTCACATTAAAGGCTTAATAGTAGATTTCTAGTTATATATGTGTGTGAAACTGGGTACTGCTCAAAAAACACATTTGGATGTGGTTTCGGTGGTAGCTCAAGAAGGTACTTATCTAACACCTTACCTTAGCATGTTAGCAGCATCCTGCCTGGTAAAGAGTAAACCTCAAGTGTGTAGATTAATAAACCATCTTGAAACTTTTTGTGTTTACTGTGTAACAAAGGTCATGATACTTCTGGGTTGGATGGTTAGATGAGGCACTTGCCACCACTGAGCTTAAGGATTTACTGCTGTAGGTCTTGGTATCAGAACCTAGAATAAAAGAGCAAAGAGTGGGACCTTGCCTAGTTGGTGCAGGTATTTTCCTTAGGACCCATAGCAAGAGAATAGGAAGCACAGCTCCACCAGCCTGAGCTCAGTAGGAAGTGGTAGCAACTAACAAGCTGAGGACCAGGTGAAATCTGTGGGTGTAGGAAGGAGAATGCTCATGTGTGTGTTCCAGTTCTCTCCCATCCTTGCTCTCCCATGTCTCCCCCTTTCTCTCCCCTTATGTAGGGTTTCCTCATAGCTCTCCTATTCGCCTTTTATCCACTGTTTTCCCTATGAAAGCATATCTCTCAATCTTTCCTATTCCAACAAATGTAATTAAACTATACATAGCAATTTCATAGAACATGCTATGCAATTTATGCATATAAAATTCTCTCAGATAATATTTTGTTTAAATGCAAATTGAACCTCTGTATGTAACTAAGCTTTAATAGAAGGCATGATTCAAATTTGAAATTCTAAGCACCCAGACAGCACTCACAGATTTCTCACTTTGATTGTAAGGTTGTTTTGATCAAGCTCGGAGTACTTCAAAGATATAAATGGGAAATTTTAAAATTTTGCGTTATACAAGTATCACCTCAAAAACTTTCAAAATATCCATCATTCAACTATAAAACAGAAAAGAAGACACTCTTTATATGGTCAACAACATGGACAAATCTGAAATACGGGATGTTGAAAGAAGTCAATTGTTTATACAAAAAGAAGAAAAAACATACCATCTGTTCTATTTGCATGAGGTTTATGGAAAGGAAGAGCTGTGAGTTCTTTTCCTCCAGGTGTTTTAGTAGGATGTAAAAGTTTTCAGAGTGATCAGAGTCTACTGTGTCTTGATTCTGAATGTTTGTTACATGGTTATATTCATATGTAAAAGCTAATCAACTGTACACTTGAGTTTTCTGTGCTTCATGGCTATAGTTCAATTTTAAAAATCATTTGGTATGCTTGCTAAATTATAGATTTCTGGGATAGCCCATGGATGCTTACTAGTCTAGGGTTTTCTCAGGAATATGCTTTTTCTTTATTAACCATTTATAGTATTAGGATATTCATAGTCTTAGAACATTTTTTATTTCCATAACGACAACTAAAATGCAACACTAGACCACCAAGGAAAACCTGAGCCCTACTTGGTCCATTGATCTTGCAATTTTATAGTTTCCTCATCATGTATGAGTTGGAACAAATCTGCACTCTTCCTTATTTGAATCAAGTAACAGTTGTATTACAAAATCATTTTTATTCTGGTCACCAAGCTGGCAGGCTTTGAATAGAGTATGAAATTATTCAGGGTATTTTTCAGCATCTATCAAAATTCAAGCTATGTAACCATTAGAGCTCCTCCTACTCCCTGTATTCCCACCTAAAATCAAATTCTACTCACTATTGAGAATCAAGATTTAAGCTCAAATCCTTGAAGTATTGTGTAATGAGCTACAATAAGTGCCTTGCAGGACTACCTATTTAAAACAATTGACTTTTGTTTATTAACTATAAACAACACTGTTTCAATATCCAACTGTATTCCAAAACTTTTTAAGTACATTCCATTTGTTTAGAAATGGAATATCTCTTTTCTTCTCATAATTCTTGTAATAATTCTCAGAGGGATACAGTTGTTAAGAAAGAATTGAAATATAAATACAATTATGGTAAGATTTATATTGAGTTCTACAAAACACATGAATTGAATTTTCTTAATTTTTAAGTTACTGATAAGTAACTAAGCTCAAGGTAATATAATCACTCTGCTGATTTTCTTTGCTGAATATTGGAGGTGTTCAAGGATAGATATTGTACAAAAGAGGGATCTGAGTTTAGCATGTTGCTGATTTCATTCTCTTAAATCTACTCTGCTAGGCTGAATTAAACAAATGCTATAGGTAATAAACTCCTTTCAAATATATTATCTGCTTGTATTACTATTAAATATTTATTTATTGAAGTGGAAATAAATTAAATAAGACCAGTGCAAATACTTTGTTGACAAAATAGACTGGTAAATTTAATAGACTTACGTTTTGCAAAATATAAAGTAGAAGTGAGAGACAGAGAGACAGAAGGTGAACATAAGTAACAGAAAAGACTTAAATGAATTAAACTTAGTGGTAAGAGCTCTAATTTTAATGCACATACTTAGCAGAATATGATAAAGTTTATTCAGATCAACTTAATAGATAAGACTTACAGCTTTATAACAAGATAAAGACTGTTGAAACCCAAATTCAAGATTTTCTTCATTACTTAGTAGCTATAGCATGGTAGCCAGGTAATGTAATTTGTTGAAATAATGGTTTCAGTATTGTTTGCTGTATGGATTGAATTAGATAATGCTGGAAAATCCTAAACAAAATGACTGTCACATAGTAATGGCAAAATGTTACTTAGGTAATAAAGACAAAAACACTTCTTAGTAATGATTGATGTAGACTGGAAACTATGACAGAAAGGTTTTCTTTTTCAGTATGAGCGATTAAATTTTCAGTCTCCATACTCAGCTGTAGACCTACCACTTTATAAGACTTTATAATTTTGAGACAGGATATCTCCAAGTCCTTAAGTTTTCAAGCCTGTTCTCAAACTCACAATCCTTCTGTCTCAGTTTTCCTGAGAGCCAGAATATAGGTGAGGACCATCATTCCAAAGAATGACACCTGATTGAAAATGGTGCACCTGAAATTTATTATTTTACCTCTATAATGTTCAAACAAAATAAATTTAAGTATAATATAAAAAAATATTTTGTTATGGCCCATTTTTAAAAATGCAGTAAACAAGGATAATTATATTTCTTATAGTTATCACTGACAAGTCATTCTGGTATACACACTAAGTTCATGCAAAGATTTTAATCACTAAAGTTAAATAACAAAATTGAACCAAATCAAAATGATCTGCCCGAATTGACCCAGACTCAAGTAATGCAAATCAAACCAAAGAAAATTTTCAGGAAAAGCTCTCCTCACAGAAGAAATACCATGAATAAATAAATAAATCCAGGACCATAAATTGTTCAACATATTCTTAAAAATACCTATTATAAATTATAATTTTACATTTTACAATATTTCTACCTGGTACAGCTTGGAGAATTTGAACTAACAATTATGTTCCAAATAAACAACATAAGGGTCAACCAAATAGCTCAGCGGATTAAAGCGCTTGCAAGCAGGAGCAAGGTCAGGGGGTTCGATCCCCAGGCCTGCTGTGCCGGCCCCGCCCTCAGAGCTCACTGAGACAGCAATTGAGACTGGGCACAAGAGCAGGGGACAGGGGTCAATCCCTCGCATCACATGCTGTGCCAGCTCTGTCCCTGGGCATACTAAGCCCGTGATTAAGTCTGGGCTTGGTGGAGTGCTTGTAATCCCAGTCCTGGGAAGGCCAAAAACAAGAGGATCACTATGAATACAAGCTGTGTAGTGAGACCCTGTACAAAAAAAAAAGAAGAAGAAAGAAAGAAAAACCCAGAAACTATAAATGTATTATGGTTGTGTGTATATTACTATATTTGAGAGATAAAGAATGCTTAACTCACCCCTAAATGCAATATTGATAGTGAACATTTACTAAAACCTCTCAAAGGTTAAGGTGCTTTGCTATATCTTTGGAGTTGTATAGGAAAGAAAGCCATGGTGTTAGAATCTAGATATGTAATCTACAGATTACATATGTACAGAAAGATGGCCAATAAGGTGAGTTAATGTAGGATAAAGTACAATTGAATGGTAGAAACAAGAAATGCCATTGAAGAGCAGAAAGTGGAGCAGGTGTCAGAAAACAGCCCTTCAAGGTGAAGTTCAGATTCCCCTTTAGAAAGGCAAGGGAAGAGGAGGCAGGCAGAGAAATAAAGAGGTGGGGCCTGGATGAAGGGAACAAATACTATGTGTCGGTTCAGTTGTAACCCACTGACGCTATGCGGCAGCAACCCAAAGGAAAACTTGGGACCAGTCACATTAAGGATTTTTAATTCTGTTCTCATGGGTCTACTCCTATATCAGAGAATTTGCTGGAGTTTCAGCCCTGGAAAGATTGCAAATACTTTATCTTATACTGTTTTTCCAGGAGTTTCTGGATTGTGATGCTTCATTTCTCCGCTTTGCTGTCTTGCCTTATTTGTAATTTCTGTGTCCTTTCAAATGCTCCCTTCAGTGCCTGCTGTTTCAGGTCCTCTGTCTTCCACAAGAGGTCTGGTTTCCTTTCCATGGGTGCCACTTACAGTTTTGCTGCCTCCTCCTCTCCTTTTTCAAGAAAGGTACTGAGTGTCTCAGTGCTAAAAGCACCCAAGTTCTCTTTAATACATGCTGCACAAAGTCAGCGATGCACAGGGACAGACGTTCTTTCCACACTGTGATGCCCATTTTGTGTAGACCCAGAAACCACATGCAGGCTTGATGAGCTGTCTTTATTACTGAGATTTTAGTGGCAAAAACTCACTACTTTTCTTAGCAGAATTTCATACCTTGGGCCCCATACAAAGATTGATGAAAGGAGGGCTGGATAACAATCAAAATCAGAGTTCCCCACTGCCTAGGGGTTTGCTATAGAGTAATATCATTCTGTGGAAAATCTGCTGAAAGAATATTATTTTCTAAATGAAACTGTGTCAGCCAAACTGTTCCACCTCAAAAGCAAAGGACTTCTTCATCTCAATTTGCCACTCTGCAGCAGGGCCAGCCTGGCTTGTGTTTATTATGAACGTCCTCTGGGAAAGTAGGCATGAAGAAGACATGTGTGCTGGTGCCCACTCCAGCTCTGGGCCAGTGTGATCTGAGGGGTCATTTGATGAATTTGGATTCAGATATTTTTAACTCCAAAAATAAAGTAGGCATAAGTGATTATTTGTGGTTTCTTAATTTCCTAACATTCATAAGTCTATAAAGATAGCACAGACCAATATATTCATACATTTAAAATTGTCAACTAAATCTAAACCTGAACAGTGCTTCCTTCTTGGGCTTTTGAGCTTCCACGTCAAGTAGGAATATTAATCTGTAAAATCAGGAATGAAAGAAACAAGTATACTCCTAATATTATCTTCAAATGATCCTAAAACTATCTTCAAATTTCTCCTTACTCACTTTTCTACCTGTAGGAAGGAAGTTTCATTTTAATCAGTGTCAAGACCTTTTCAGCAAGTTGGTTCCAAAAACTGGAAGGATTCTGAGACACAGGGAGGCCCTGCAGTCTCCACGATATTACACTGACAGATTCTGCCCCCGTTTTCTATGCTGGGAAGGGCTCCTGTCAAGTCCTCCTGGGGTGTGAGCATGCTTGCGGAGGCTGAAGGTCCTGTCCGAGACCAGGCCTTCCTTTGCATTTCTGCTGTCAGTGTCTTGGGTCTTCTTTTTCCTGAGGGTATCATCACCGTTTCAACCATAAATCTGCAGTGTCTTCAAAATATTTCACCATTTACAAAGAGAAGCAAAGACTTAATCTTCAGGCAACCTCTGATTTTTGTGTAGGAAAAAGATCTTTCAATGAATAGTTAAACTTGGCTACCTGCTTTAATGGAAGGAAAGGAAATTAAGAAAAACTCAGCCACAAATTAATACCCCAAGATAATCCTGCTTACACCTGCTGGCTTATGAGTAAATGTAAGTGATTAATTTAATAAGCCTATAACAAGAATGGAAATTAGCACTGGCTTTGAAGAAGTCAAATTAGGTTAATAGCTCCTATTTTGTTAGTTTTAAAGTTGGCTTAAAGTCAAGGAGATAATTTCCTCTAGTTCATATTGCCAAAGAAAAAAGCAAAACAAAATAAAGATCTCCAAGTCTCAATGAAATTAATTATACCAGGTTCCTGATTCAACGTCACGAATGTGAATTTTTGAACAACTGTAGAAAACTGCTGAATTTTGACTCTTTCTTAATTGGGCACAGCTATCTCTTCCATCACCTGATACTCACTGTATGATTTGGGTTGACCTTTCTCAGAAATGTGTTGTCTTGGTGGGGAATGCATTACTTTCATTGAAAGTGGTACCACTATTGTTATTTCTTTGGTGACAAATGCTCAACAGTGCCTCTTCTCTCTTCCACAGCCCTATTAGGTTCCTATTTCCTCATTCTAGATGATCTTGTGTATCTTTTAACATTTGTGCTATTCTCTGTCAGGTTATGAAATTGTCCTTTGAATAAAATGTGTTTCTGAGCTTTGCCTAAGTTCTTCTGTTAAGACAAGCTTTGCTTATTCTCTAACCAAGTTTGCCTTCTACACCATGACATCAAATGGACTTCAGTAGTATGCTGAAAAAATTTTTAAGTCTCACATTTTTGAAATTTTAAAGAATTTTTGTGTAGTA
Organism: Octodon degus; assembly: GCF_000260255.1. Classification (NCBI taxonomy): domain Eukaryota; kingdom Metazoa; phylum Chordata; class Mammalia; order Rodentia; family Octodontidae; genus Octodon; species Octodon degus. The sequence goes on from NW_004524583.1 coordinate 2,706,537, forward strand.
TTTAGCTCACACTAAACAATAATACTATAAGAAGTATAGTTTTCAAAATGAGCGTTTAGACAATTGAGTAACTCAGGCTGTATCCTACAAAATATTTTTCACTTCCCTATGCACTTGTCAAACATACTCAGAAAACAGATATAAGATCAGCTCTGACTGTCACAGAACAAAATAATAATGTGAGAAAAATTTTCATGATTACGCATTTGATGGCTCTGGAACATTGCAAACATAGGAAAGCAAGACACTATTATGTATTAGCGGCATGTCACTTTAGTTACAGAGTGACACTGGAAATACTCTACCTCCTACTCAGTAAGCGCCTGGGAAGACCAGGAATTTCCTGAAGGGAGGGATAATAAGGAACATTTTCTCACCTGGGCCACCTGTCATATAAGGTTTTCTTGTTAAATCTACCATTCTAGCCACCTGCCTTCTGGATTCATCAAGCCAGTCTCACAGTTGGTCACCGGAAGACAAGGGGACAACGATAGCCAGATTACTTTATTGTCTTCCACATCTTTCATCCATAAATCATAGAAAGCCTAAGTGATTGTCCAGACTATTCAGAAGTGCCCATTAGAGTCTCTGGGATACTGCACAAATAGCAAGTTAGTTATTTACCTGGTTAGGCTATCCAACATTGATTTCTTGCTTTCTCTATAAAAATAACTGTCTCTATGTTAATCTTCACCTCATAGGGTGGGTGTGAGAACTAAATGGTGTGACAGATATAGAATATTCAGTGTTGTACTCAGAAATGTGGGTCACCCTTTGTAATTAGCCTCTATTATGCCGACTTCTTTCCTTGGGAATATATCTACCAACCATCCTAAGGTTCATCATTTAGGATTCAGAAATAAAAGTTTTAACTCAACAGCTATGCCAAAGACAACCAAATAAAAAATCACTGCTTTCTTTTACTGGCATGTGGTAACTGTTCTACAGACTTTGATGAGTTGTATATCTACCAAAGTAATCATGACACAGAACACACATGGCACAGCAGTGATTTACCTTCTGCTTCTCCCTTCCCCTCAGTTCCTTTCCACAGTTCCAACATCTGGGCCTGCTGATCTCTTCTCTACCCCAATGGATTATTTCTGCTGAGTGGCATGTGAGTTAAACTTCATGAAAAGTAGGTATTTAATTCTGACAACTTTTACTTGTCAAGAAAATCAATTTGAGACTCATTCATTTTGTTGCAAATATCAACTGGGTTTCTTTTCAATTATGTTTTATGATTTTGTCTTTTTCCATCACTAAGGTATTTTATCCAGTTTAAGAAGGTTTTTGAGAACATTGATTTGCATTTCTTTTGGATAAATACGAATAGGATTATGGGTAATTCAAGTATATTGTTAATATAAAAGAAATTGCTGTGCTTTTTTGTAAAATAATTTCAACATTTTGAATTTTTACACATAAATGTACAAAAGTTCAAATTGTTATAAATCTCTGTCAACCTTTGGCATTATTGGGTTGTACTCTTCCCAAAATTCTACTAGTTACATAACGATATCTCATTGTAATGCTAATTAAATTGCCCTCACTGGATAACTTAGTTTTCATTTATATACCTTTTGGTGAAATGTCTATTCAAATATTTTTTCATTTTAAAAATTGTGTTTATTGTATTGGATTTTGAGAATTATGTACTTATTCACAATATAATTGTCAGATGTATCATTTCCAAATGTTTTCCTCTAGTTTTTGATTTGTGTTCTCATTCTCATGCTATTATCTTTTGATAAGTCACAAAATAGCTTTTAAATTTAAATGTATCAATCTTACAGTTCAATTTATTTTAAAAATTTTTATAGATTCTGTTTTTTGGTGAGGCATTCTACTAGTCAGTGTTCAACTCACTTGCTTGGGTGAGTTAGCCCTAACCCTCCTTCTGTCCCTCTCTTGGACAGGAGCTTTCTTTCCCCCAATAAATATATTCTGCTCATCACCTCCATTTGTTCCTAAAATTCTTTCATCAGTTTTAGTGAACATGAACTCACCCTAGGTACCTTTCAGGTCAGGCATTTCATTGTTCCGCTGTATCATTTGGAGGTCATGCACCAAGATCATTTGTTCTCTATGTCACCTCAGTGGCAGAGGTGAGTCATTAAGTGAACAATATTAACAAAAGGTGCCCAACATGAATAGGACAGTTCTTTGAAGCTATCAAGTCCTAAATTATGTTTTCTGATCTTCTTGATTCTAGTCTTATGAAATTAACTGATTTTTTCCCCTTCTTTTTGCTTTTGGTAATTGAATTCACAGACTTATGCATGCTAGGCAAGTACTCTACTCTTGAGCTACATCCCCAGTTCCTAACTCATTAAATTTTAAATGTAAAGAAAAGTTGTAAAATAGATTCTACCCAAGAGCCTCTGATGATACATAGCCCTGTTCATGTTGCAGGCAGCTAAATTATATAGAAATATTATAGGCAGTCAGACAGGGATAGGCCCTCTTGGAGACAATATAGAAGACAAAATGGCTTTGCAACTTTGGGAGAGACAAGCACTCCTGATGTGGGCCAGACCTCAAGACAAAAGAAAACACAAATGCAGCCACATACCTCCCTAGGGATGGGCACCAGGGATTGATAGTCCAACTAGGTATCAATCACCTTGAAGCCAGAAAGAGTCACTGACCCAAGCCCCTCAAGGAAAAGCCTCTGTTCTGTATTCATGGCCACTTGCTATGTGACTCACTTCTTTTGGTCCTGGATTCAATCAATTTTACCTGAGCAACTGTGCTTGTGGTCTTATTGCTTGACTATAGTTTTGCGCTATCTCAGGCCCACCTAGTACATTCCCATGTTTTCCACCCTAGACCTGCCTTATATCATGGTTGTATTCTAAAATCCCTAGAAAAGGCAGCTACCTGGGCAAACCACTCAGGCACCCCTTCTGTCCCTCTCTCGGACAGGAGCTTTCTTTCCCCCAATAAATATATTCTGCTCCTAACCTCTGTTGTTCCTAAAATTCGTTCTTCAGTTTTAGATAACATGAACTCGGCCCAGGTAACTTTCAGGTTGGGAATTTCATACCTTGACACTAGCCTTCATAGATTCCTGATTTCCAGAATTGTAAAAGAGTATGCTTCTGTTGTTTTGAAGCACCAAGTCCCTGATAATTTGTTACAATAAGAAGAAATAGATATAACTTGCTTATTAGTTAACATTATAAGTAATTATTAATGTAAGGTAATATTTATTTGGGATTTATTGCATATCAATTATCATTGCAAAAACTCCTCTGTTGTTAGTAAAACTCATGTGAACATTAAAAAAAGACAAATAAATTGAGAAACTGTAGTATGTTTGGTACAGTAGGCTGCAAAGCAGGCTGCCAAGCTGAAGATCCAAAGTGCTCATGCTTCACTATCAGCTATTAGTCTGAAGGTCCAGAAAAGGGCCAATGTTAGGGTTGGAGTTCAAAGGCGGTTTGATGCTGAGTTCCCACCTGCTTGGGGGAAGTTGACCTTTTCTTGCCATAAGACCTTGTACCAATTGGATGAAGCTTACTTATTTTACTTTATATTATTTTAATGGTAAAGACTGCCTTATTTGTCTGGGGATGTAGTTCAGTGGTGCAGTACCTGCCTAGCAAGTGTGAGGCCCAGAGTTCAAATTCCAGTAACAAAAATAAATAGTTAAAAAAAAAAAAAAGACCAGAGAGCCAAGGTATTTATCATATTACCAGTACAGAGTGCTGACTGGAACTGAGCCATGTAATTCCTGGTTTGACTGAAGCCATTCTGGCTTCTTGGGAAGTGACGCCCTAGCCAACTGGTATGTGTCACACACAATGCCAGCAATGTATGTGAGAGTCATAGTGGCTCTACACAAGAGCAACCTCACCCTTCCATGTGCTGGAATTCCACTGTCCTCCTGAAACAGCTTTTGTTTCTGTGGAACATTGTTTTCAAAATGCCTGCCGAAGCAACGCTGATGGTACTCCAAGCAGGAGGCCAGAGATCCAGCCAATTCCTCTGGGTCTTCTTTAGGGATGGCCCACTAACTAGGGGCAAAATGCTGTGTGGCTGGAACTGAAACCCGAACCAGAACCGGACCAGAGGGAGGAAGCCCACTGATTTCATAAATAGTTTCGGGAGCGGGGGAGATGACTCAGTGGAATAAGCTCTTCCTTGGCAAGCGCAAGGGCCTGAGTTCAATCCCGGGTCCCGTAAAAAACGAATACATAAATAAATAAATATTCAGCATGAGTTTGACCAATTCTCTGTACAATATGGCTCAGGCCAATTAGCAAATAAAATTAACCATCATAAACAACTAAGAACTTTTCCCCAAACCAAACAATGGAAGAATTTTTTTTATTATATTTTCTTCTTAAAGTTATTTTTTAATAGATTTAGGTTGGAATAACAGCTTAGTTTAAAATGTTACTGTATTGTGAAAGAAAAATTTTGTTCAATAACAATATCCTAAACACAAAATATATCAAAAAGATTTGAGAGCTAATTATACATTATTCATATTATACATTACACATACATTTTAAAACTATATTGGGGAACATTAAAGAAGAACTAAGAAAACAGTGGAGACTGAAATGAAAATATCTGAATAAGTACATATTCATGTAAAGGAAAGCTTGGTCTAGTAGAAATACAAATTTTCTACAAATTAATCCATCCAACTCTTCAAAATGTCAAGGGTTTTTTTCTTTGTTTGCTTTTTTATGAAACTTAAGAATCTGATTCTACAATTTACACTGAAATATAAAGTAGACTAGCTAAGAATAATCAGCTGAAACACCTTTCTAGAAAATTTGTGCTTGTAGACTGAGTTTGTAGGCATCAAACTGAAAGCTTAAACATCAACTTATCTCAATCTCCAGCCAGTCAGCCTTCCCTATAAATTTTAAAAATGTTGCTTTCACAGTCATATATGCCAATTCCTTAAAATCGTTTTTTTTTCTATCTCCCTGTCTTTTAGCATACTGTGTGTACATACACACCTAGCTATAGATGTGTGTAAGTGTTTGTACGCGTCTTGTATTGGTACTGCTTCTCTTACAAACCCTTATACAGAAGTATATATAATAAAATTATACACTCATGAAGTGTAAAATTAAGATCACAATTTCTACTCATAGCAAAGAAGGTACAAAATTAATGAGTTTCATCTTGGCAGATTTCTACATATGCATAACATACTTAAGGCATTCTGCCCTGTGGACCTTTCCTTACCCCTCACTTTATGCCTTTGGAGGGAACTCAACGTATATACATGTATTTTGAGCTATTCCCTCCCTGCATTATATGCCCCAATCACCTTTTCCCATATCCATTATTCTTATTCTATTGTCTAATAATAATTATTTTTCTAATCTCTTGAAAAGGCCACATATGAAGGAGAACATGTGATTTGTATTCTGATTCTGGTTTATTTTGCTTACAGAGCTTCGTTCTTATTTTGTTCTTATTTGTTTATCTCAGTATTCTGTCATAAATTTAAAATGTGAGGATTATAATTGTGAAAACAATGCATTTTATGTTAGAGTTTGAATCTGTTGTGTTCCCTCCAAGGTATGTGGTATGTGTGTCAGTGATATCAGTGCAGGTCGTAGACATTTAAGGAGGTAGGGACTACTTGGAGAAATGGGTACCAGGGTTCTTGACTTTGGAGGGTGTATTTTGACCCTAGCCCCATTCTACTTCTTGGCTGCTCTGAGGTGAGGGAGCCTCTCCATGCAATTTTGTTACATAATATTCCACCTCTTCTCAGGTCTCAAATTATGGAGCCAGTGGATCATGGACAGAAGCCTCTGAAAACACGAAGCAGGGGCTGGGAATATAGCTCAGTGGCATAGTGCCTGCCTGGCAAGTGTGAGGTCCCGAGTTCAATTCCCACTGCCAAAAAATAGAAAAAAAAATAGAAAATAAAGAAATGAAAACACGAAGCATAAATAAATCTTTTCTCCTTTAAATTATTTTTCTTGGGTATTTGATCATTGCCACATAAATTTATCATATTTTATTTATCTAAAGGGAAAATCTAAATGAATTTTAAAAGAAATATGAGCTCATGCTAAAGATTAAATAAAATCATTTAGTAATAGTAGTTGACAATATAGGTTGGTAGGGTATTCATATTATGATGATGTATTATGGTGACTGTAAAAAACTTTTCTTTAATGCTTATTCTGTTACTATAGCACATCCCAGCAGCCTTTGCTGCTAATAGCCAACAGCCTCTTGTCAGTGTCAGCCATGTGGATGAGTCACAGCCACTGCATGACCAATTTGTTCCCTGTGAAAGACTGAGAGGATGTTTTCTCTCCATGTGACTCTTCTTAAGCATACCCTACATCCTCGATCACTTTCCTCTGTGGCCCCTTAATCTCCTAGATCAGAAAATTTGGGATACCACTGAGTTACAGCATGTTATAGTACAGGTTCTCTTGTGTCCTGAGTCCTCACTGACCTTGAAGGGCTTGGGCCAAAATGTTGGCTATCCTTGTAGCCCTTCTTTTTCTCTAATTTTTTGGCCTGAAAACTTAAGTTGTTAACCCTCCAGAAGAGAAGCTTAGTGATATTATTACCCTAAAACATAGGCTGTTGAGCCTAACATCATTATCTGTCTGAATGGCAAATGCCTTAGATATAACATGGAATAGGTATTTTCCATCAATCATTGATATGCTCAACTTTAAATCTGTACAGAATGTGAAAAAAAATTTTTAAAGTAAAAATAAAAAAATAAAATAAAATAAACTCTAACATAAATATGAGTTTCACAAGTCATATATTTTTAAAATTTTAAATTGTCCTTGTATTTGCAAGCAAAGCTTCATTTGGTCTGCTATGTTGTTATTTTTGATGTAATCCTTTATTCTGATTTTTTGTGTTTTATTTAGGTTATTTGTGTATATATTAGTGAGGCTGTATTGTTTTTCTTTTCCTTTGTTATGATGTTAGTTAGCACATATTTTGCATTTGTATGCCACTCTCAAACTCATTCTAATATTTCTAATCTTTCATTAAATTTCCCATAGAGCTGAGCTATAAGGCATGGTAAAGCAGTAGTTTATGGCCAGATGGTGGGTCCAGGGTTATATGTATTTACAGAGTTTCAAACTTTATTGGGGCAGCCAGCTGTGTTGCAACTAAAAATTGAATAGTCCAGATTGTCCTGAAAGTAAAATAAAAATAATAATTCTTTTATTGCATCATTTTAGAAAGAGGCTTTATAAAAGAAAATTAATTTGTATTATTTTCACCAGGGTGTCTTATTTTTGTAAAAGTTACATTAAATGAACAGGAAATAAAAAAGGTCTTGGGTTTAAGTGGTTTTTAATGCAATCATTCTTGTATTGTAGTGTTGTAAACATTGACTTTTTTTCTATGCCTTTTTCTTTCATTTCAGAGCATTTTCATTTATGAGAACTAAACTGAATGGGGAAAATGGTTCAAATTGTTAGAAATGTTTTAATATTTAAATACTGTTACATGGAAAATAATAAAAGTTAAATGTGTACCTCTGTAAAGATTTAAACTTGACCAGCCTCCGGGACTTATAGTGCTCTCAAAACCTCACTGGAGACCTACAGAGATGGCATGCCATGTAGTGCATTGTGGATTTCACACTTGCACTGATTTGCACGTGAATCACATTTCTGCTTCTTACTAACTTCAAAATCTTCAGGACATTGGTTAATCTTTTTTCAAAGTCAGTTCACTATCCCTACATAAAAAGCAAAATATCTAACCATAGGTTACTCTACAGATAAAATGATGCAATACATGAAAATCTCATTCCCTGTGTGTACTCCATACATAGGGTGACTGTCTCCTCAATTGACTTAAACACTAAAACTTCATCAATGTACAGATATAGGTTTAATGTATGTCTTTCTCTTTGTTGGACCTAGTGCGCTTCCTGAACAGATCTAAAGTAATATCATTTATTTACACATTTAAAGAAATATGTTGGTCTAGTATTTCCCAAAGGAGACTTTTGTAGATGGAAGTCAACAATGAAGAAAGCAGTATACTAAGGAAAAAAAAATGGGTAAACTGAGTGATTGAAAGAGTATGAAAGAAATAAGTTAGTGAGGTACTGAAACTATAGGAACTATAGGAAGTGCTAAAGGTTAAAGAAAGAAAAAGAACTGGAGAAAAAGTATAATAAACTTACTCTACCTTTTCTCACCTTCACTAGGGACAAGGACAATGAAAAGTCACAAAGGATCCTTTATTTGGCCACTAGACACTGAGCTGGTATAGAATAGATTAAGATTATTGTTTCCTAATATGCAAAGTGAAAATATGTGCCCGACATTTAGTAGGTTCTCAATGAAACTATTATTTAAATCATTATGAGCCAAGAAAAGAAGTTAGTGCTTTCATTTTTTAAGAGCTTATAATGATATTTTTGTTAGTAAGCCGCTATTATCTAGTGAGTTTTCAAAAAACGGAGGACCACAAGAGCTAATTTCCTTGTCTAGAATAAGCAAGGAAGCTACCATGAAGGGAGAATAGAAATCTGAGTTTCATTGCCCTACACCTAGGATGCGCGACAATAGTCCTAAAAACTGGATCACAAAACGTGAAAATTTCAAGTCTTTACTTGAAAAACACTGGGACTTAAATTAACCACCAACTCCATTTAAAATGCTTTGTTCTTTCTCTCCAATTCTTTCAGTTATAAAAATGCATCCTTAAACCAATATTAAATATAGTGGTCATCTTTATGTGTTTTACAGTGGGCAGTAAAAATGCCCTACAATTGAGATATTATATAGTGGGTTTTTTTGAAACTTAAAGAAAAAATTTATTGAAGATCTGAAAACCAATTCCTAAAAGACTGACTTTTTCAGAAAACTGTAGCTACACAATGCATTGCCTTTATCATGTTAAAAAAGTGCATTAGATACAAATACAAAAACTGTTAAACAATTCATCATCCTTCAACAACCTGAGCAAAGGTAAAATGCCTAAGGAACAACATTGATGACTTGTAAAGGAAGGACTCTTTAAGCACCATTTAAAAAAAACAAGAGCACCAATGGATGTATGTGTTCAGTTATGTACACTGAATTGGACCTTTGGCACTAGGAATCAGAGCATTTTATCAAAGAGCATTAACACATATTATAAAAGTGCGTGGTGTCAAAGGAATAGAACCACCAGCATTCAAAAGCAGCTTTGTCAACTAGGCAATAAAATGCTCCACCATGTCTCTCTGTTGTCCATCACTGAATACACTGGTAGCAACTTTGAAATGAAAAAAAAAAAAAAAAAAAGAAAGAAAGAAAAAGAAAAAAGAGACTGTAACAGCTTTTATTTTCTGTTTAAATCAAATAAAATAAACATCAACTCTTATATACTAACATCTTCAAAGTACATCATTTGTACAAGAGAAAGACTAGGAACAAAAACATGTTGACAGAGATTCAAACATTGGTGAATGCATCTCACTCTGATTTCCGATGGTACTTGGGAGGGGCCACTTCATAATCACTGGCACTAAACAAAGTTGCCAAATTCTTCACCAGATACTTGAGGAAATCATGAAGATAATTCAGTAATAAAGCAAGGCTCTTCTCATCCAGAGGTGTATAAGCCAACATTGCTCCAATTTGTACAAATAATCTCAGTAGATGTGGTGCTTCATACACCTGACATGGGTATGCAGCAAGGATCTCAGAGAACTGCTGTCTCTCAAATTTGTAGAGGAGCTGAGTGCCCAGCATCATGCTGAAATATTCTTTTATCCCTGCTACAATCTCATTAACAGCATACTCGTTATTATCTGTGTTTCCTCCAGATTTCTTATAATTTGCATAGTCTTCTAGAATGGAGTCCACATTCTTCTAGAAGGAAGGAAAAAAGCTGTTTCTGTCTGGTAAGTAGGTCTGAGTCAACAACAAGCCATGGCTTTAGCTCTTCAGGGATCTTTAACTTCAACTCTATTCACAAATGTTTCTTCATTTTCAACAGTAGTATCAACCTGGGCCCTCTTCCCAGGAGGCTGAGGTGTCTCACTGATACTGCCACTATGTCCATTACCAGGGTTTTGGTTTGTTGTGTTTACTTTTCATTTCAACATTTTTCTATTGCAGAGCAGATGTCTTCTTTCCTGGAGCAGCCCCTCTCATCTTTCCCTCTGCGTGTTGCTCCTGATTGGCCTTTTGAATTTCACGCTGTTTCTGCAGATCGGTATCCACATACTTGAGCACTCTGCTTTTTGGTTTTTTTTGTTCTTTTCAAAGTTTTATTGATAAACATATAACAATGAGACAGTTTCAAATCAAATCGAAAGTACAGTTTCAACAAATAATAC
>NW_004524583.1:2724043-2770069 GCF_000260255.1 Octodon degus
AGCAGGAAACTCTCCTCACACTCACCGGACCTGGGCTAGGACTCCACTCTGCTTTTTGCAACCCACTCATCCCAAATTTTATTCCAACCACTTTAGTGGGTAAAGTGTTTTCCTTGTTTGTCCTTTATGGCAACCTTTACACACTTTGCTTCATAAAGAAGAGGGCCATGAAAGCACAGTACTTGTTCACTTTTCTGGAACTTAGACTTCGGGTCTTGATTGGGTGCCATTTATAAGTGATTCGCAGCCTCCTTCTCCCACCCACTGCTGCCCCCTACTCTCTACCCCACCTGAGTTCACATCAGACATGCCCTCAGGCACAGCTGCTCTACATCCTGGGTCCAATTTACCAGCCCCTGTAAACTTCACAGCGCAGCAGCAGTACAACCGCCCTATATAGTGTTTTAATGGAAACACATAAATAACATTTCAAAGTATGCAGGTTATTAAAAATTGTTTGTTGCAGCACCTTGACTTCATAGAAAAATAAACAGACTAAGGCACTGGTTTACCAGGTCAAGAGCACGCAGTTTATATTTTGGGAAACAATAGCTATCCATAGGTCTTCTAAATCCCAGGCCCACTCTTTCTATAAACATTTGTGGTTTTGCAAATGATTATTAGTCAGTTACAATATTATGGAGACTTTAGATGAGGCCTTCATTAATCAAATCATGAGTGAAAGAAATTAACATTTAGTTATATATTTTGCTGAGGTACAAAAACATACAAACCCATACATACAGGTAGCTATCATGGAGTAATAAACTCAGCTGAGTAAACTGAGCAGGTCATTTAATCCTATTAGTCTGTTTTTTATTGATTTAAAGGAAAGTATAATTTCATTTTATTTATAATAAAATTATGGGAGAAAAATAGGCATTAATGTCTTTGCTTCTTTTTACTTTCTTTATTTATTAATTGTTTGATGATCCTAAGGAGCGAATCCAGGCCCTTCTCACTGAACTATATCTCAAGGCCTTTTTAACTTTTGAATCACATAAATGTTATAATTAGAATATGTTTGTCATTCATGATAATTATGTTCATCATGAGAATTTATTTACATCTCACATTTTGCTCATGATTTTTTTTACCCTTTCCCCCTTTTTAGATTCCCTTCACAAAGTCTACTTCTCTGTTTTGCACTCTCTCTCTCTCTCTCTCTCTCTCTCTCTCTCTCTCTCTCTTTTTGCCCTTTACATGTTTATTTTAAAACAGTTCCTAAGTTTCCAAGGCTAAAATTGAACTTGTGATCTTCTGCCTCAACTTTCCATGGTCTGGGGACTCCAGGCATGCAACATCATGCCCAGTGAGAACATATACTGTATTTCATAGGTCAGTGATATAGCTCAGTTGCAAGGTGTCAGCATGCCAAATGCAGGGCCCTAAGTTTCATTATTAGTACAGAGAGAGAGAGAGAGAGAGAGAGAGAGAGAGAGAGAGAGAGAGACAGAGAGAGAGACAGAGAGACAGAGAGAGAGAGAGAGACAGAGAGAGACAGAGAGAGGGAGAAAGAGAGAGAGAGAGAGAGAGAGAGAGAGAGAGAGAGAGAGAGAGAGAGAGAAGTGTTTTGTAAGCAAATGTAAAGGATGATTAGGTCTTTAACCATAGTGATGCTAGATGAAGAAGTAAAATATATTGTGGCTCTCTACCTAATAAATTAATAAGAACTTCTTTGTGTTCATTTCCGTTCCATTAGTCAAAAAGATAACACTAGTTTCTTCAATAGAAAAATCCTTTAGAGCTCAGTCCTTTACTACAGAATTTTTCTTCTCTTTTATAAAATGTGATACCGCTTGGTAGGAACATTTGTTCTGAGAAAAATAGGATTCTACAGGTTATGAAACACCATCTCAGCATGTGATGTCCAAAACAAGAGCTGGAGAAGGAACACTGGATTCTAACTACCTTAGCCTGGAAGGAACACTCCTAGTCCTCCGCCCAGTCCATTAGTCTGCACTGACCACCATGTGACCCTGACTTCACTACAATGGCAGCTAGAATTGGAGGACTTTCAAGTACTATCTGTCTTTTGACTATCTGTGGACCATATTAGGACATCAATCTTTTCACTAATTTTTGGTGTAATAAAACTCATGAGATGAAAAGAACAACCATTTCTGGGAAGTGCAAAGAATAAAAAAACAAAATGATATTTCAAACACTATGCTATGTTTCTTCATTGAGAAACAAGTAACATGATACTTAATTTTATAATCAAGTGTTTATATATATTTTGTAATTGATTGCATGCTTAAAAGTTCTTGCGTGCTTTTCACTCTATGAACTAAAAGATCCCCATCTGTGAATGGCTGACTTTAATTTAAACCTCACCTTTCTGAGCTTTTTATACTCTAATAAGATTGAAATCATTTTAATTCTTCAACCACATCAAACATTTCTATTTCAAAGTTTTTATACTTTCTTATCATTGTACCCTCATTGCCCTTGACCACAATCTTTGTTTCTAGGCTCTTTCTCATTCTTTCTATCTTAACATTAGCACCCTAACTTCCTTTGTGAAAGTCATATTGTACTTTGTATCATGTTAATTTGTTTATAGTTAGCAGAATTTGTTTCAAATTAACATATATCCTACTTTATTATGTGACTATTTATTTTCTTAAAAATAACCAAGTCATTGTCAGCTTCATTAGGACAAAAAGTATATGAATCTTCTCTTTTTTCATAATGTCTAGTTGATTTATGATAAAAGATTACAAAATATTGTGTTGTGTTATATTTGTCAGTTAGAATACTTAATAGTTTGTGAACAAGCAAGATAAGAGTTTTTGCTTTTGCTCTTGAAATCTTTCATTTAGCATCATGAATATTGTTAATAATAATGTATTTTGCATTTCAAAATCCTTAAGATAATAAAAACATAATCACAAAAATGGTATTAGAAGTGATAGATATCTTAGTTAATTTGGTTTAAATTAATTAAATTTTGGTTGATTCCACAACATACTTGTGAATCATAGCATTACTGTGCACCCCATAGGTATGTACAACTATAACTTGTCAATTTATAAAAATAAAAATAAGTTAATTTAAAAATTCCAAATGGATTCTGCACTCCTTCCAAAAAGTGAATAAGATAGACTTCCAGTTATATAGTAATAAAATATTGTAATTATGTGTATCTTTTCAAACCTTGAAATCATATATGTAAGACATAAATCAATATAACTTTTTTTTGTCTGCAAGTAATTTTCCTTAGTGACTTATTTACCAGCTTTAGAGAAAAGATCTTTCCGTTATTGATATTTATATGATTTGAAAAGAAATGGAGATTTGGGCATTCAGAATGCCCATTCACCCATTCTTAAACTCTCCATTGTATTTCACAGGAATTTCCCCTACTAAATGAGTCCAACCTCAGTCCACTTTTGGCCCCAACTTCTAGGGGCATGTGGACCAACACAAGTGGTGAAATGAGAAGCCTAAACAGAAGATACAAGGGGCATGGGAGATAGGAATGCCTCATTCACTTCTTTCTCCAGCAGCAGTATTTATCTTCTGACAGTTTATAAAGCTAGTTAACATATATACAGGTTGAAAACCAGATGAATAGGCCAAAGAACATATAAAACATTTGGATAATTGGACTAAGTCAAGGTACACTTTCACGTTGAAATTTGTTACATACATGTAGCAATGCCTTACAGTGAATGTATTCATTATATACTCCAAACATGTACTAATAAAAGTGAAGAAATGCTCCATTCACTGTCTTAGTGGTAAAATGACTCTATTGAGTTTAGAGTGGGCCATGACTAGTTTCTAACACATGAAGATGATACAGGGGCCAGGGAGATGGCTTAGTGGAATAAATACTTCCCTGGCAAGCGCGAGGGCCTGAGTTTAATCCCTGGTTCCGAAAAAAAAAAAAAAAAAAAAAAAAAAAAAAGGAAGATGATCGAGTTGATAATTCCACTGATGGAGATAATGTCTCAGAAGGACAGAATACTTTTGCCAAATATGATGATGAGCTCTCATATTTGAAAAACAGGGGGAAGAATATTTGCGAGGATGGTGAAATTGGCTATTTGTCACTAAGTGGTACTGAAGCTAGGTGGAAGGAAAAAGGATGGCCAAAAATTTAAGGTGAAATTTGGGAATAGAAGCCTTTGGTTCATAAGACAGTCCTCATTTCATTCAGGGAAGGAATGAGATATAGGTGAGGAGAAAAGGAGAGATTTTTACACAAAATCAAGTGTCTTAATTTATTTTTTGTTGTGATAACAATGTCTGAGTCTAAGAAACTTTTAGATATCAGAATTGTACATATGTATGCAATATGTATGCATGATATATGTGTGTGTGTAAGTATATGTGCATGTATGGATGCCCTGAAGTCTTGTTTGATGCTGGAAGAGAGCCCAGTTTATGCTTCCATGATGGCTTCTTGGACACAGCACTCTCCAGAGAGGGCCAAGCAGGGGTGCGGTTCTTTTGTAAGTAGAAGTGAAGAGAGAGAAGAGGTAATAAGACACAGAAATGAGGGTCAAATTTGTCCTTTTATAATCAGTCCACTCTCCTGATAACAGAGCTAATTTATTTGTATGGTTGTAATCTTTGTGGCCTATGTCTTAAGATATATCTCCTCTTATTAATTTTGAAATGCAAATTATATTTGAACATTATATTTCAACACACTCTAACCATAGCAGCAGATATGAGTGCATCTGTGCCTGTGTCTTCAGGTTTATGATCCACAGACCCTTTGCAAACACCAGAAATTACAGAGCTGGCTAGCTGAAGGTGACCTCACCCAAATGTGCCAGGACATGACAGAGAAATGTTTTTCAGTTCAATGGAGTTTTGTTTCTAGTGTCCAGGCTAAAACCTATGGTTAACTTACATTTAGAAATGTCATAAGCTGTACAAAGGAACAAAACAGATAATAGTATCCTGAAGAAGTTGCAAGAGTGAGCTGCTGTGTTCCAACAGGAACCATGGTGGCAACTTCAGGGTTTGATTTTGATCAGGGACCTAGAACGTGAAACCAGATAAGTGGTGGTTAATCTAGGTGATCATTTTGGGGCATATTGTTTAACAACCTGATAGGATACTCAGGGCAATGGGTACCATGATACTAGAGTGACTCTTAAAAGCCTGATAATGCTTGGATCATACTCAGACAAATGCAATGGTGTTTGCCTTTTGGACTGAAGAGAAAGGGATGAAAGGATTGAGGAAAGTAGAAATGCTGGCTTAGCATTCAATATAAGAGAACTATATTTCACAGCGTTGTGCAAAATCACAGTATTCACTTAAGCTACCAGGAGCATGCTGTTGAGAGGACACCATCATCATTAAGTTGTCATTTTTGTGTCTCTCTTTTCAGGTCCTTGCTGGCAGTAGGATAGGCGGTTATAGAACTGGCTTGTAAAATTTGGGATCTGCTCTTAAACTGAAATAGAGACTAATTAATGAAAGTTGAGGACCACATTATCATAGAAAGTAAAAAATCAGAAAGGCAAGGAGTGCATCAAGGAGGTTGACCTGCCAGGTGTTATGGGGAGGGCTAGCAGAATATTACATTTCCAGTCACATACCACCGGGTTGTTACTGAGAGCACTTCATTTATTGAGAGTACTTTAAACATTTGAAATCAGAATATAGGGTGAGATACCAGGAAGATAGCTCAGTAGAATAAGTGCTTGCCTGGCAAGTACAGGGTCCTGAGTTCAATCTCTGGTACAAAAAAAAAAAAAAGTCAGAAGATAACAAGAATGGAGAAGCCTGAGTTGGAGGGCAATCACACTAATAAAAAATGATGAGCTCTTTCCAGGTTCTAAACCTCAAATTATTCAATTATTCAGTCCAAGAAGCTGCCCTTCCATGTCTTTTCTTGTCAGTGCATGAATCCTATCAAGGGGGCTCTCCACTCTGTGCTCGTAATATCATGATCTAGTTACCTTCCAAATGATCCATTTCAAGTAACCTTACTTTAGTCCTCACGGCTTTCAACATAAAATATGCTGGGGCATTTTGCAAGCATTATTGATTCTAAGTAGCTCCTTACCAGACATGTGTTTGGGGCACTCATTGGAAAGCCTGTTTTGAGTTGGGCATACTACACCATTAAAACAAATGACACGGCAACAGTTCATCATAAGGTGGAAATTGCGCTATGCTATTGTGCTGAAGTAGTAGTCGAAGGCCCAAGAAAGCCACACAACCAGGGAACACAGAGTCTCTAATCAGTGTATGACCTTCACAGTTCTTTAGGTACAGAATCCTAAATAACTAGCTGAGAGTACTAGTTATTATTATCCTCTCTACCTTGTGATGCTGATGCCTGAAGTTGACAGTGTGCTTAGATTCCTGAACAGAGGTCAATGACCTCATTAGTCAGTGGTCTGGAAGGACGATTGGAAAACAAATAAGCATGGGATGGAGGAATGCTGAACACAAGAAAGGTGGTATGAAGAGTAAAAACTGTATAGCGTGTAAATACCCATCTGTGCAGCATGGAAGAAGCACTGAAAAGGTAAGAAGGCAAAATGGTTTTCTCAGTGGACGTCGTCCTTTTTCCTTCTAAGAAAGAATGCTATTTACAATGAGTGAGTTTAGGTAAAAGATCAATCTTCCTTAATGTACAGAACTACTCTGCTCAAGATGAGGCAATATATATAAAATCTAGCCATTTTTTTGGAAAGGTAGTGGGGTAAGGGGCAATTGTAAGATGCTTGCGATTAGAGGGCATAAATGCTTAGAAGGTCAACTTGGTCACAGCTTAAACAGGCATACTTCAGCCCCTTTCATAATAAATCCATGGCCTACCTGCCTGACTTGTATCACTAGCTGGCTTTGGTCCCTAAGCAGGTGTATTCCTTAGTTCCCCAAATCCAAACGAAAAGGGAAGATTACTGAAGAGTCCTCTATACATCTTTCATAAAGGTGATTTAATGAAAAGTGATTTATGAGGAAAAGTAGCAGCTAGTTAACTTTGTTTCTTTCATTATTATCTTGTAGGTGGATGAGTGTATCTTTCTTCTCCCTTCTCTATTTAAAATTTTATTTTTAATAAGATAGAGATTTAAATTATTCAAAAATCATACTGTATGTCTACATTTATTAAGTTTTAAATTCCAGATCACCAGGCTCTAACAATCTCCTTACATAACACAAAGGCTGGGGTATGCACTCTTGGCATTAGAGGCAGAAAGAAGCTCCTGCACCGCCCCAGCTCAGAAATCGCCTGTGTCCTGCCGAACAGATCCTCAGCCAAAGTGGGGAAGCCATGTTCCCACATCCCATCACCACTTGTTTGCTGTAGTCTATAAATATATCTAATATAAACTTGAAAGCTATTTGCTTACTTCCCTCATTTTAGTTTTGCTTCATATGAGGTGTATCATAAGAGAAAACCTAGTTTGGAGCATTGGAAATTTTTGGAAATTGTTCAACTTGAGTGAATGGTCTTACATCATCCTTAAGTTCATTTTTCTGTTTGTAATTTTTTATCAGGTGAAAGGCAGCAATATATCAAGCACATTATGATAGGTTTTTATTAATTAAAATGTTGATTGTTTGCAAACAATTTGCCTAGGTAATAAAATATTGAAATAAATAAAATATTTGTTTTTTCCTATTTTATAAGTAGTTTTAAAATAGCAAATGTATGAAGAATGAGATTGTGACCTTGAAAAAGAATGAAGAAGGGCTGGACAAATAGCTCAGCAGATTAAAGCACCTGCAAGCAGGAATAAGGGGCTGGGGTTCGATCCCAGGGCCTTCCATGCCAGCCCCACTCCTGGGGCGTGCTGAGATGACAATTGAGACTGGATGTGGTGGCATGTGCCTATAATCCCAGCTCTTGGGAGGCTGTAAACAGGTGGATCACTACAAGTCGGATCTATTAGTGAGACACTGAACACCCTGTAGACCCTTCCCTAAAATACAAAAAGAAAAAATGAAAGAATGAAGAGTGTCTATATACAAGCCTGGAATGAACAATACTCATAGGTATTTATCCTATTTTAAAAGTACATGTTGAAAGTTTTTTTTTTTTTTTTTTTTTTTAGTAAGAGAATTTTTTTTTTTTCAGAACTGGGGATTGAACTCAGACCCTTGCGCTTGCCAGGCAAGCGCTTATTCTACTGAGCCGTCTCCCCGGCCCCAATAAGAGAATTTTAAGGCATCAAATCTTCAAAGTATGCTTATTTACCTTGGTGTTTTTGAAAAGATCTGATAATCTTTTCAAAAGATTAATCTCTTTTGAACACCCTTTAGACAATTGCAAAATTTTTTACATTAAAAATGGTTTTAATTTCCAAAGAGAAAATTTGTCTACATTAAAAATGTCAATATTAGTCAGTATGAGAAATTGATTTATCTTTGTTACTCCATAGTGCTTTCTAACAGTTACAAATATCTAGAATGAATACAGTTAACGCCCAGTCTGTTATTGTTACTCTTGAAAACATTTATGGTTCACTGGCGTAGTGTGACAATACCTTTTATTAAGAGAAAAAGAAATTGCTCTTTCAATATAACCAGATCGCATAGATACTATGGTTTTGATTCTAGATTATCACAACAAAGCAAATATTGCAAGAGGGCAGGACAGGAAAATTTTTTTATTCCATCTGGCTCTAAGCTATGTTTATATTATACTATAATTTAGTAAGTATGCATTGAAGTTATTTCTGACAACAACGTACATACTTGTATTAAAATGTTCTTCTTTTTGCTTTTTTCTTAGTACATGCTTGCCATTAAAAAATACCTGAAGTTAAAGCATTCAACAATTGCCTGAGCCTTAACCAAGCTGTAGTTTTTTGGAGAGCTTTATTTTGATGCAAGTGGTTTCAGATTGACTGATGGGATGATGGCTGTGGAGTTTGGACAGTGGTAGCAATTTCTTAAAGTAAGACAATAATACAATTTGCCACACCTACTGCCTCTTCCATTTACTAGAGATTTATCTGAAGCATGTCATTCTATTTAATAGTGTTTCACCACAGTATAACTTTCATAATTACAATCAATTCCCTCCTACCCTAATGTTGCTTCTTTAAAAAGTTTATGTAACATTCAGCATTCATAGCCTCATCAAGAGATTTCACACGAGGCTCCACTTTTTTTCCTCATCCATAAGAAGTAAATCCTCATCTGTTCAAGTTTTATCATGAGACTGCAGGAATTTAGTCATATCTCCAGATGCTATTTCTGTTTCTGATTCTCCTGATTTTTCTACCACATCTGTACTTGTTTCCTTCATCAAAATCTTTAAACCTTCCAAGTCATTGAAGCAATGACTTCAACTTAGTCACTATCTGCATTATTGCCTCCTAGAAGAGTTAGCACAGTCATGGAGCTGGGAAATGACTGGCACTGACTTCTCTCCCCTAGCTGTGAAAATCCTAGAGGATATCTTCTTCCAGTACAAGGCTATTTTGTCTCCATTCAGAACCTGTTGTTCAGTGCAGCCACCTACAGCAGTCATCTTGGCTCCATCCTCTGGATAGCTCAATGCAGCATCTACATCACTTACAATTTCATCTTGTGCTTTTATTCTAAGGGACAGTTTATTTTTTTAAGCGACATGAAGTGCTAGCTTCAGGCTTTTATAGCTACTTTACTTCTCTTAGTCTTCTCATAATTGAAGAAGGTCAGGGCTGTTCTCTTGCTTTGTCTTAAAGGAAGGTTTTATAGCTGGTCTCATCTTCTACCTAGACAATTATATTTTTACCTCATCTTCTATATGGCTTTTTAAAAATCATTCAAGTGTCCACTAAATTAACATTTTTAATATTTTCCAAGGAACTTTTTCTTTGCATTCATTAAATAGAATATTGTTTGACTTAAGAGACCTAACTTTCAATCCATCTTGGCTTCTGAAATCCTTTCCTTACCATGTCATTATTTGTAGGTTCACACTGACATTTTCTTCCACTTAAACACTTAGAGGCCAACATGGCTGTGTCCATTTCTCAGTCAGAGGCAAGAGAATCACAGAAAAATGCAAGAGAATAAATGCTTGGTGGAGTACTCAGGACACATACATTTATCAGTTAAATGTGTTGTCTTACATGGGTATAGTTTGGAGCTTTCATGAGGATTGAATATTAACAGGAAATATCACCTATCATAAAGTCTAGAGATAATATGTTTGCCATGCACAAGGCTGTGAGTTTGATCCTCAGTGCTGTATAATGAAATACTAAAATATAAAGAAATAGCTGATCACAGATTGCCATATGAGACCACAAAATGAGAAGGACTGTAATATTGTAGAAGCCACCAAACTGCGACACAGACGTGCAAAGTGAGTACGTGCTGATGGAGGATGGTGATATAGGTATGCTTCAGGCCTGGCTGCGACAATTTTCATTTCATTAAAAATATGATGTCTGCAATGTTCAGGCAGTGAATCACAATGAATTATACTTGTAAAGCTCTTTTCAAGAGTATGAAATATTATAAGTAAACTTTTTTGTCAAACCCAATATATAAAGAGTGAAATAAAAAAAGGATAGGAAATAGGAAGGGTAGGGGGACTGAAAGAAAGAGAGGGAGGTAAAGGAGAAAAGGGCATAGGTACCAACTCCCCGTAAGGGATGTCATCATTATGTTCTGCAAATGTTTACAGATCAATAAGAAAAATTCTACAAGAATGTGAAATGTAATCATTTAATATATTGCAAAATTTTGCTATTTTTAATATTATGTTTACTTGTTTGTATTATCTCCCCATGGCTTTTACAAAAAGCATATATTTTACCATAGTTATAGAGTCTACAAGTCCAGGATCAAGCTGTTGGAATATTTATTTTCTTCTCTTATTTCTCTTTAGCTTGAGGGTGGTTGCTTTGTGCTGCATCCCCACATGACCTCTTCTCTGCACTTGTGTATACCTAATGCTCCTGTCTCTTAAGGAAAACAACCACACTGCATTGCTGCTGATCCTATGGCACCATTTTCATTTAATTCCCTCTTTGAAGACCCTCAGGAATGCAGACACATAGATTAGGGACCATCAGTATAATATCATTTGATCTTGAATACCGTTTTATAGCCCTATGTCCAAATACAGCTGTGTTCTGAGGTTCTAGGTGTTGGATTGTAGACATCCAAATCTTAAGGAACTCAAATCAGGTAGTCACAATTTTTCAGAGCTAGAGATCAAAGCCAGGGCCTCTTGCATACTAGAGAAGCACTGTAGCACTGAGCTAGATCATCAGCCCTCCATAATACTTTCCTACTCTAAAACTGAGAAAGTGGCTGAAATTTATATTCTAGGTCCCACAAATGCTACTGGACTTAAACATTTTAGAACCATATATCAAAGATTTTGTGTGCAATTAAGTTGGTTGCCTTGTGTCTAGACCTATGGGAAATGTTTACCTATGCAATAGAAGTGTGCCTAGTGACATAAGTGATTTACTCATGATCATAAGATAGATTTCTTTTTCAGTACACATGCCTCTCACATCATATTCTGTCAAATACCTGGATTGGAAGCTACAAATTAGCTGACTTCTTTAGAGACTTCTCAATCATTTTGAGTTGGAGCAATGTGCGGACAATCTGTGTATGTATGTGTAGATGGGCACATGTAGACACGATGTGGGGAAGTTAACTAGCACATAAGCATTTCTTTGTGAAAATGCTTTCATTATCTCTTCCCTTTATTTCATTTATTTTTTCCTCAAGTCCCTTTTATTTATTTTTTTCTGAATTTTAATGAAGGGTCTACAGGGTGTTTAGAGTCTCACTGTTAAATTGGACTCAGTGATCTGCCAAGTGCTGGAATTACAGGCTCATGCCACCACATCCATGTCTCAGTGTTTCCCGAGGGCAGGGCTGGGATGGCAGGAAGGGGGATTGAACCCCTGGCCCCTGTGCCTGCACGCAGGTGCTTTAATCTGCTGAGCTATTTGGCAAGTCCTCTCAAGTCCCTTTTAATATCCTTTCTATGCTACTTTTTTGCTTCTCATGCATCAATTTTGCAAAGAAAAATGCAGTTCCTGTATCAAGCTTAGCCAATCATGTTCTTGCAATTACTACCATGACAGATATCAATTGATGCTTCTACAGTCTTAACTTATCTCTGTAACTTTTCAGTTATTCTCCTTTGTATGATTTTAGAGGTCCTAAATGAGCCCTAATGAATGAGTTCTATTTTTCTCTCAGTTTGTGAATGTGTTAGAAGAAACAGGTGTTTCCTTGAATTTTATTCTTTCATCACTGACAACACTACAGCTAGCTTTCTGTCTAAGCAGTAGCTTTCAGATTTCCTTAAGCATGACCTACACTCAACTGTAGCATGCAGATACCTGCAAAAATCCCTCAACAACCTCAGCTCTGATTGATTTAGTTGATAGCACCACTCAGATTCATGAGCCATACGGTAGGTTTCCTTCAGCACTGTCTACTTTCCCTTAAGATACTCAACAACACAAATCATAAAATGCCTAGCAACAGCAAAGTAGAAGCTTTGTTTCTCCCAACTTGACTTTCTAATGTCAAAATTATTCCATACATGGGGTACAAAAGGCAAGATGACAGATGAATCAGAGTACCTGCTGACAAACCTGACTAAGGACAACAGCCATCCTCAGAACCCTTCAGGAACATGTGTTAAGTTACTCATGCAGACTTCCAGGGAGGACACAACTAATGACTGTCTTCTGAAGTAGCTTTACCTTTCTCACTGTAATGGTGCTCTCCTATCCATTGGGGATATATTTCTAATGGCTGCCTGAAAGTATAAACCACAGTAAAATCTTGGGATAGTCTATTTTTCCTACATATAGAATACATAAATTTAATGCTGTCCCATCATAGCTAAGAAACTCTTTTTTTTTTTTTTTCTCTGAATGCCCTCAGGGGTGGTTTGGCTGGCTGGAGTGTTGTGGGGATCGAACTACAGCAACCTGAGGCTGACAGCTTTGTGGAAGCAGCCACTTAAACAACTGAGCTAAGGCCAGGCCCCCCCTAAGAAACTCTTGTAGATGCAACATTTGCAGTTTGAGATGTGAATTGAAAGCTACCATGAGCTTTTTGTGTCTCCATTAGATTATGGCTACAGTGTATATTCTTACTGTAGATCTTAACAATCTCATCATGCTTTATTTTTTCCACAGTTCATTGTTACTTAAAAGTAGTACTTTATACCTGTTCTTTGGTACATTCAAATTGTGCTGTGAGCCCATTGTGGAAAAAGCAGAAGTTACCTGTGAATCAGGATTGCAGTACTATGAAAGTCACTCTGCTGACAGGCAGCACTCCTCACTGGCCAAGGAGAATGTGGGATATGCAGCACGCAGACTGGACAGAAGGATGATTCACCTTCTGAGTAGGTTGAAGCAGGATGATGTTAGCTTTTTTCATGTTGTCATCACACATCCCATTTAACACTTATGAATTATCTATAAAACTGTCAATTTAATATTTTCTAAGCACTGTTGGCTGTGGTTTATTGAAGCTGCAGATAGCAAAACCATGGGTAAGGTAAGGACTACTGAACAGGTTGTTTCCTTTAGCCAAAATGCTTGGAAATTGAACTGTTTGAATGTTTTCTATTGATGTTAAAAAAATTTAGAATGTTTGAATATAGATAATAATCTATCTTTGAGGGATAGAATGAACCCTAAATACAGTTCTGACTTTTATGTTTCATGTATGCCTTATACACATCACCTGAATACAATTTTGTGCAGTTTTTTCAATAATGTGCACAAAACAAAGTTTTATTGCTTAAAATTTTCTACTTATGATGTCATATTGCTGTTCAAAAGTTTTGACTCTTGGAGAACTTTGGATTATGATTTTTTGGTTATAAGCAAGGTTTTCATGTATCATTCCTGTTTACAAGGTATGCATTCTTGATCTGGAACACAGGTGTTGGCTAGTTTATTGATGATTTTTGGCATAGAAAATATAGCAAACTTACATGGTTGAACTGAAAATTATATAATGCTAGCTTAAGTGGTAAATTTCAAGCTGAGTCATGCCATTTGGTGTCTTAAACATGACTCTCATGAATAACATTTCTTTTGCTCCCTCTTTTTCTTCATTGCCATCCAATTCACTAATTTACTTTATAATTACCATCTCTTACTATTCTTAGAGAACTGTACAATCCAAATGTAGGTACCACAAAGAAGCCCTTGTTCTATTGCTCTTGCCATTTGAGGCGATTGATCCACATGATATACAGTATGAGTTCTTCTTAAATGATTGAAAATGCACTGCTTTTGAATTTTCATAAGTCTAAATGCAAAGAATCAACATTTAAGAAAGATATCATTGTAGAGAAGAAAAGTGCTTAACATAACGGACCATAAAGTATTTCACATGAGGGTAGTATAGAAAGCCAGTTATGAAGGGAAACTGTGAGTAAAACATTAGAAAACACTCCTGCCCTAGGAGATGAAAGTGATGTACGCTGTTCCTATAAGAAGTTAGCGACTCCAGGGTAAGATTTGAGGCTTGTCATATTGAACAATAACTTATTTTGTGTTGCTGAAAACTGTTGTCATTTGAATAATATTTTTGTTGTAGGGTGTATGTGTGTGATTTGCGATGTGCGGTGTGTGTGAGAGAGAGAGAGAGAGAGAGAGAGAGAGAGAGAGAGAGAGAGAGAAAAAACTATTTCAAAAAAATAATTCTGATGAAGGTGCTTTCTGGCATCTCCGAAGTAAAATGCAAGTGTAACCGAGATGAGATGAGAGGAGGGTAGGTACTGGTTCTGCACTGACATGAAAACATTTCCCTCTTTATTTTTTCTTCTTTGATAAATTTCTTTTGCTTAAGATTTATGAGAATAAAACTTATAGATTAATTTAACTGGGTCATACTGGTCAAATGTTTGGCCAGGCAAAATTATGAATGTTTTGTATATAGTAACATTTAAATAAGTTCATTTTGAAGAAACCACACTATTCTCACTAATTAGAGTGGATTTCATCAAATCAGTAAAAGTCTTTCTCAGAGGCATAAGCACCTACCTGGCAAGTGCAAGGTCCTGAGTTCAATCCCTGGCCCTGCATGCTGCCTTGGCCTGGATACCCAGGTGTGCCTTGCAGGCCCTGACACCACACATGGTGGTGCACACCTGTAATCCCAGCACTTGAGACAGGAGGATCACTGTGAGTTTGAGATGAGCCTGGGTGCTACAAAAGTGAAACTGGCCTGCCCAAACTGCACAGTGAGACCCTGTCTCCGAAATAATAAATAAGTACATAGAAATAAATAAAATTGAAAAGTGACTTAATTGTCTGTAGAAAGAAAGAGAAAGAAAGCAAGCAAGCAAGCAAGCAAGCAAGCAAGCAAGAAAGAAAAAAGACTTAAGAAGAGAAAAAAGAGACTTAACAAGAAAAGAGACTTAACAGTTCCTTGGTCAAGAGGAAGTGGGATCTCCCAAGAACAAAGACTCGATCCCTCCCAAATAAGAAGCAATTCTGCAATAGTCTCCCTTGGATCTTTAGCTTACTGACCTAACCCCTTGAACACTGAGTGTATCCACCTTCCAGAATTTCACAATGCAATTCTTTAAATAAGTCCCTGCCTTTTTGTTATGCTGACTACTACAAATTTTGATGATATGAATGGTTCTATCATGGATAGAATATCGAGAGTACAAGTATTAACAGTATTTGCAACTATGAGAAATAATATTTGCAATTAAAATCTACTGCAATTTTTCCTTATTTCGAAAGAAAATCGTGATTTGGCTGTAAAAAGGGGTGAGAAAGTTTTATGATTTCTTTCTTGCTCTTTCTTCCCTTTCTTTCTTGCTCCTTTTCTTCTAAGTAACAGTGCAGGCATGCCTCATCTGGAATTCTGTAATTTAGAAATTAAGAATAAGCAGATTTAAAAAATATAGATAGCACTGGTGCTTGAAAGGTACAATACATAGGATTTGAGACTGTTGAAACTTAAAATGCTTGATCAGAATAAAATTTCTAAAAATTTTATTTTGCTATTGTAGCTTCCAATCTTCTTTTGAGTCATAAGGCCCCACTTGTCAAGGTTTCATTCGTCCTGCACATTGTTTTTTCTTGCATTGTGCTTTGATTTTAAACACTTAGCTTTAAAAAGACACATTTTATCTTTTGATTATCAAGATATTATGAAACTCTACTGCTAAACTCTGTATTTGAGAATGTCAGTGGCTCAGTGTGGAATTGTTGTCATCAATTATAATAGATAAACACCAGGGATCTGACCATAAAAACATAACAGCAATGACATTTCTCAACATTAATAAAAATAAAATTCACCTTTCCCAGAATTTTACAAGGTCCTGTGAACTGAAGAATGCTGTTCTCACAGGGAAAGCAATGAAGTGCAAATTCACTGAATGATCAATTCTGAATTTCTCAGAGGACAGCATATTTTCTTCATATTTCCTGATATTCAAGGAAGAGTTTGTTCTATGTGTACCATTAGATACTGAGAAATGTTTATTACTATGATGAGCAATTACAAAAATATCTTACTCCTGACATTGATATGTGGAAAACTGGGTGAGTTGATATGTGTTTAAAAAAAAGTTGCCTACCTTCTACATATAACTATATGGCTTGACTTACTCATGTTTCCTAGCTCTTCTCCTTTCCCTCTCTTGATTAGTTAGTCCTTGAGATCCTGCTTTCCTTTTACTTGTATTATACTTTTCTATTTGTATTTCTTCTTTTGAGTTCTCATACTAGGGAGACTATACGATATTTACACATGGGCAAGGCAATGTTCCTGAGAATCTTCAGAAGATTTTTTAGCCTATCAGAAAATTGGAAAGATTCTCACCCTGACTGACTATATATACTGATACCTGTGAACTGAACTACTGCACTGCAGATGGCAATTTGTAATAGTAGTTTCATGCTTGGAGTGCCTGTCATTCTGGTCATCTGAATATGGGTTGCTTATCATGACATGCCAGTTGCTGCTATGATGTCTCTTGGGTAGGTGATTATTCAAGAAGAAGGGGGTGGTGAATGAAAGCAAGAGACAGGAAAAGGAATGTTGTGGGACTGTCCTGCTTCAAGATTGTATATGGTGAGATTTTTGGACTTATGTGTAAACATAAGAAGTATATAATTCTTTATGCCTATTTTTAAAATATATTCTAATTTTTAAATGTTTTTTGCACATTCTGTAGGGACTTAAAGTTCAACATATCAATACTGGATGAAAAGTACATGTTTCATATTATGCCTAAGATGTTTGATATGCAGACAGATAGTGAGGTTAAGCTTAACAGCCTAAGTTGTATGGTAATAACAATAAGCTTGTCTTCTGGATGGTTAACAACCTAAGTTTGCAGACCAAAATTAGAGAGAAAGGAGGGCTGCAAGGAAAGCCAACACTTTGGCCCTAGCCTTCTAAGGTCAATTAAGACTCAGGACATATGAGAACTTGTACTGTAACGTCATGTAACTAGGCAGTGTCCCAAATTTTCTGATCAAGGAGATTATGGGGCCAAAGAGGAAAGTGATCGATGATGTAGAGTGTGCCTAAGGAGAGTCACATGGAGAGAAAACATTCTCTCAGGCTTTCACAGAGAGCACATCGGTCAAGCAATGGCCATGACTCATCCACATGGCTGCACTGACAAAGGTTCTACAATCTGAGGTACAAGATCTCCGGATAAATCCTGAGGGGATTTCACTGACCTTATCAGACCCAAAAGCTACAACTCTTGTTGCATAGGTCCTGCTTTACCTTGGTCTTGGTCATCCAGCAGAAAAGCATAAAAATGAAATAGAAGAAGTAAGCCATGCTGTTATGTTGAGCTGTAGGGGACTCAGGTCAACAATTTCTGACATAGACAGTGAAGCAGAAGACCCAATACTATTATGGACTACTGGACTCTCTTAGAATATTTTGCTGAGTTTACACACCTATAATATTCAAATAATGGAACTTAACAAAAAAAGGGTATACAGACAATTGTATCTGTTTATTCAAAGTGGTTTTGATAGATATATAGTTACATTCTCTTATTGGATAGAATGACTCTTGTACAGCAATTAACCACTAGGAAGAATGTATATAGTGTGGTAATTATTGAAACTGTCCTACCGATTTGATTTGAAACTGTCTCATTGCTATTTGTTTATCAATAAAATTATGGGAAATAAAAGAAAAAAGTTGTGAGATGTAACTCAAATGTTACTTTAAATAAAAGATTTCGTAATAGTGGATCATATCAACCAAACTAACAACAGAAAAAAGGACCTTATTCAGAAATGATGAGTGCATTTGAGAATGAACACAAGGCTGCAATCTGGAGTATGCATGTTGTGATATGTTATATGCATACTCTGGTAGGTCAAAAAGGAAAACTTTGTTAAAGATAAGATTAAGGAGGTTACATTAGGTGTTTTGAACTGATAAACCTTGGCTACAGTGCTCAGAAACAGGGGCTGAACAGGAAACATCTAGTTATATGCACAAGAGAAGTATTTTATCACCTAAGCTTGTGCTGGCCTTGTGCATGCATAAGAATTTCGAAGAATACTTGTAATAGTTTTGCTCTAGGGGTGTGTGTGTGAGAGAGAGAATGAGAGAGAGAGAGAGAGAGAGAGAGAGAGAGAGAGAGAGAGAGAGAGAGAGAGAGAGGCCTCCTTTCAAGGCCTTCTGACAGCATTTTATGAGTTTAACTTAAGTGATTGCATTTTGATCCTGACAATTTTCACAACTCTATTCCATTGTGATTGTCCAAACCAAATCATATTCAGATTGATGGCTGTGTACTTGAATGTGTCAGGACCTGAAATTTGATTCCTTCTTGGAAGTTGTGTGACTTTGTATGCCTTTAGTAAGTTCAGTTACATGACCTGGTGATCCTCCTCTTTTTCTACTATTTTGTAACTGACAGCAGCTTTCTTGTTTGACTTGGCTGTAGACCCAGTGCTTTTACAGTAGCCCTTCTTGAAAGTCCTTATTTTTTTTTCTGAACAAAGTCACAATTTCTTCTTCACTAAAAAGGACAAATGGTGTTTGGATAAAATCAGTGAGGAAATCTGTTCAATTGTTTTATTCATCATTTAAAGAATAGTCTTATTCTTTGTCTATAAAGAATCAAAAAAGTTTTATAACTTTCCTGTTGTAGTCTGTATATTAAATTATATGACAAATGGAAGACTTTCTTTTACTAGACAACAGGAAAAACTCTCAAAAGCCCAATTTATTTTAATGAAGTCAAAATATAACAAAATACAAGATAAATCATCAATAATGAGATATTTACTTGTATTTGTTATATAGTTCACTTGTATAATTCATTTATTATATCATTTGTTATCCTTATATAGCAATATATACCCTTACATATATAAGTAATGCATTCTTCCCTTCTCCTTACCCTTCCTCTTCCCTTTCTCTTTCTTCTTCTCTTCTTCCTTCTCCTTTTTTCTTTCTTTCCCTCCTCTTTCCCTTCCTCTTCGTCCTTCACCTCTGTCCCCTTTCACCCTTCTATGACACAAACCAGGGTGTTGTACATACTAACCATGTATTCTACCTCTCACTTCTACACCAGGACTTAACTGATTTTGAACCCATATTTGTGATGGTTGATTTTCTATGTCAACTTCTGCATGCACACAAATGTTTGAGCTCGGTCCTCGCATGTCATAAGTATAACCAAACCTTACCAATGTGGTTTGCTTTATGTTCGAGACATCTCATCTATTTCTGACTAGGAAAAACCATGAAATAATCAAGGTAGAGAGACTTTAAGAGTTTTAAATAAAGATATGTTATGGTAAAAGAGGCAAAAATATGTATAGCAGACAAATGATCTTTTGTTATATGATATTTACAAGAATTGAATAATGAAGAAATATCAAACCAGAAGCAAAAAAACTAAAACTGAAGGAAGACATACTTTTCAATCTCATGAAATGTTGCTCACTTAAGTTCCTTTGGGTTCTGTTTCCTTACTCATGAGGCTTATTATTTTTCTGGGAACAACTAATGCAGGTGGGACCATTTCTACTTTTCGACTTAGTGTAATAACAATTTATTGGTGGTTGGAAATTGATTAGGATATCAGAAAACAAAAATATAATGAAACATTGGGAAACCTGCTTATGTTTTTTAGTACATAGGCTTCTTTTGAAAAAAGAACATCTTTTAGAATATAGTCTAGTGTTATGCTAAAATGCTAAAACCTCACAGCTGTGTAACACTGAGCCTGTACCTCACTATGTCACATTGTATAAGCCTCTACATCATATCCAAAAGTCACCTTACCCACAAAATAAGTACTAGAGTATTTCATCTTTAAGGCCTGATATTTTCATATTAAATATTTATGATATTATACCTCTGAGCTCTCCTAGATAACTAGCAACATTTATGTTCCTAATAATTTTGAACATGGTCACGTTTTTAGGAATCTAAAGAATTCCACTGCAAGGCAGCATAGTTGTTCAAGGATATACAATCTTGGAAAAAGTTGAAACAATTATCTGTTCTGTTGAATTAACTCTTTATTTTAGTAGATAATGTATGTTCAAATGAATGCATAAATCAGAATACAAGTGTTCTCAAAATATTATCCATGTTTCAGAACTGTAGGTCTTAACAAATAAATAGGATAAATAAAGGAGTTCTTTTCAAATATGCTCACTCAGAATGAAAAGCATAACCACTGTCAAGGTAATAGAACAGTGTAGCATGCAGGAAATGATGTGAAGGACTCTGTGACTTCCCATAAGTCAAGGTCGATCTACCTGTATTTGTCTTTTTTTTTTTTGTTTTTTGTTTTTTTTTTCAAAGTTTCATTGGTAAACAGCAATGAGACAGTTTCAAATCAAATCAGAAGTACAGTTTCAACAAATAACACACTGTATATATTCTTCTTAGTGGTTAATTGCTGTACAAGATGTGGACTTGTGATCCTATTTACAAACACCATTTGAACAAATCATTCTATTCATTAAGAGAGTGCAACTATATATCCTAACCACTTTGAATACACAGATACAAAATGGACATTCATCGGTATACCCCATTTTTTCTAAGTTCCGTTATTGAATATTATAGGTGTGTAAATTCAGCAAAATATTCTAAAAGAGTCCAGTAGCCCATAATAGCATTGGGTCTTCTGTTTAACTGGCAATGTCAGAAATTATTGACCTGAGTCCCCCACAGCTCAACATAACAACATGGCTTTACTTCCTATATTTCATCTTCATACTTTTCTACTGGATGGTTAAGACCAAGGTAAAGCAGGACCTGTGCAACAAGAGTTGTAGCTTTTTGGTCTGAGAAGGTCAGTGAAATGCCCTCAGGATTTACCTGAGATCCTGTACCTCAGATTGTAGAACCTTTGTCAGTGCAGCCATGTGGATGAGTCACGGCCAATGATTGGCCAATGTGCTCTCTGTGAAAGCCTGAGAGAGTGTCTTCTCCCCATGTGACTCTCCTTAGGCACACTCTACATCATCGATCACTTTCCTCTTTGGCCTCATAATCTTCTTGATCAGAAAATTTGGGACACTACTGAGGTACATGACGTTACAGTACCAGTTCTCCTATGTCCTGAGTCTTAATTGACCTTAGAAGGCTAGGGCCAAAATGTTGGCTTTCCTTGTAGCCCTCCTTTTTCTCTAATTTTGGTCTGCAAACTTAGGTTGTTAACCATCCAGAAGACAAGCTTATTGTTATTATCAAACGATTTATAACTCAAAAGAAGAAATACAAATAGAAAGATATAATACAAGGAAAAGGAAAGCAGGATCTCAAGGACTAACTAATCAAGAAAGGGAAAGGAGATGAGCTAGGAAACATGACAATGTCAAGCCATGCAGTTATATGTAAAAGATGAGCAAGGCAATGATCTGGAGAATATTCAGAAGATTCTTTAATCTAGCAGTTAATTGGAAAGATTCTCACCCTGACTCACTATATATACTGATACCTGTGAACTAAGCTACTGCACTGCAGATGGTAATTTGTAATAGTGGTTTCATGTTGGGAGTGTCTGTCATTGTGGTATTCTGAATATGGGCGGCTTGTCATGACATGCCAGTTACTGCTAAGATGTCTCTCGGGAAGGTGGATGTTCAAGAAGAAGGGGGTGGTGAGTGAAAGCAAGAGACAGAAAAAGGAATATTGTGGGACTGTCCTGCTTCAAGGTTGTATATGGTGAGATTTTTGGACTTATGTGCAAACATGAGAAGTATATAATTCTTTATCCTATTTATAAAATATAATCTAATTTTTAAATGTTTTTTATCATATTCTGTATGGACTTAAAGTTCAACATATCAATACTTGATGAAAAATACCTGTTCCTTATTATGCCTAAGATGTTTGAAATGCAGTGAGATAGTGAGGTTAAGCTTGATAGCCTAGATCTACCTATATTTGTGATCACCAAGTTTGTGGCTTTCAATCCTTGTTACACTGGAGCTACTGCAAGCTTCCAATTAATCTAGGGTAATGTCTACACAAGCTTTATGGTAGCTCTCAGGTTTGAGAAAAACTGAAAACTCTTTGTTCTTTAAAATTCATCTAGCCAGGCATGGTAGTGCACACCTGTAACCTTAGCACTGGGGAGATTGAGGCTGGAGTTTCACTGTGGGTTTGCGACCAGTCTGGGCTACAAAGTGAGCTCAAGGCCAGCCTGAACTGCACAGCTGTACTTTGTCTCAAAAAGTTTCAAAAAAGGCAATAAGTAAATACATAAATAAATAATCCAATTTCCCACAGCTCAGAATCATTCCAATTTTTGAGACCACCAGAAATTCTGGGAGTGGACTTTGCAAGACAATTCAATTTGTACATCTGACATGTTATATTATTTTCCTATTGCTAGTGTAGGAAATTAACACAAAGTGTCCTAAGCCAATATGTTTATTTGGTTTTTTTTTTGTTTTACTTAAAAAGGTACATTTCTTTTTCATTTTACAGTTATAGAGCTCACAGGGCTTAAAGTTAAGATTCCTTCTGAAATTTCTAAGAGGAAACCATTGGTTTTCTTTATCCTGCTTCTTTAAGCTGTCTGCATCCCTTGGTTCTTGGTTTCTTCCACTGTTTTTTTTTTTTTTTTTTTTTTCTTGTATTTTAGGACAGAGTGTACAGAGTGTATAGGGTCTCACTGCATAGATCGGACTTGTGATCCTCCTGTTTACAGCCTCCCAAGTGCTGGAATTACTGGACCATGACCAGTCTCAATCACCATGTCAGCTCACCCTGTGGTCATGGCTGGCATGACAAGGCTGGGGTCTGCATAAGCAGGCACTTTATTCTGCTGAGCTATTTGGCCCACCCTTCCTCCACTATCTTCAAGGTCAAAAGCATGCATTTTACAAGATGTAGACATGATATCCTATCTCAAACACTGTTATAACAAACCCCTCTATTAATTCAATTTAAGAGAGTGGAGTTGTATATCTAT
The DNA here is from genome assembly GCF_000260255.1 of Octodon degus. Classification (NCBI taxonomy): domain Eukaryota; kingdom Metazoa; phylum Chordata; class Mammalia; order Rodentia; family Octodontidae; genus Octodon; species Octodon degus. Next base: position 2,747,427 of record NW_004524583.1, read on the forward strand.
CATAACTATTGTAAGTATACAGATACAAAAGGGTCATTCATTTCTTTCTTTTTATATTTTTTGTACTTTTATTTTTTTATTTTATTTTTTTTACAATTTTTTCCATAATTTTATTGATAAACAAATAGCAATGAGACAGTTTCAAGTCAAATTAGTAGGACAGTTTCAATAATTAACACATTGCATACATTCCTCCCAGTGGTTAATTGCTGCACAAGATGTGGACATGATATCCTATTTACAAACACCTTTAGAACAAATCACTCTATTCATTAAGAGAATGTAACTATATATCTATCCTAACCACTTTGCATACACAGATACAAAATGGACATTCATCTGTATCCCCTTTTTTGTTAAGTTCCATTATTTGAATATTATAGGTGTGTTAACTCAGCAAAATAATCTAAGAGCTCAATAGTCCATAATAGTATTGGGTCTTCCGCTTCACTGGCAATGTCAGAGTTGTAGCTTTTGGGTCTGATAAGGTCAGTGAAATCCCCTCAGGATTTATCCTGAGATCCTGTACCTCAAATTGTTTGTCAGCGTCAGCCATGTGGATGAGTCACGGCCATTGCTTTCCCAATGTGCTCTCTGTGAAAGCCTAAGAGAATGTTTTTTCTCCATGTGACTCTCCTTAGGCACACTCTACATCATCGATCACTTTCCTCTTTGGCCTCATAATCTCCTTGATCAGAAAATTTGGGACACTACTGAGTTACATGACGTTACAGTACAAGTTCTCATGTGTCCTGAGTCTTAATTGACCTTAGGGGTAGGCAAAGAGTTCATGAACAGAAATCATATCACACAAGAAACAGTTGAAAGAATTAACAACTGGGACCTGCTCTTACTGAGAAGTTTTTTCACGTCAAAAGAAATTACCAACAAAGTGAAAAAGCAACCAACAAATTTGGAAAAAATCATGACAAATATATACTCAGACAAAAGTTTCCTGTCTAGAATTTATAAAGAACTAAAAAACACTAGGGCCTCAAAATTTAAAGACCCAATCCAGAAATGGGCATCTGAGATGAACACATGCTTCTCAGAGGAAGAAATTAAAGAAGCAAATAAATAAATGAAAAAATGCTCCACATCACTAGCCATCCACGAAATGCAAATTAAAACAACTTTGAGATATTATCTCACCCCAGAAAGAATTGCTATCATAACGAAATCACCCAACAACAAATGTTGGAAAGGCTGTGAGGAAAAAGGAACCCTTCTCTGCTGCTGGTGGGAATGTAGACTGGTGCAACCACTATAGAAATCAGTATGGAGACTCCTTAGAAAAGTTGGACTGGGTTGTTCATTTCTAAGACAACAATATGCAACGTATTAATTATTGTGAAACTGCCTCATTGATATTTGTTTCTGAATAAAATTATTTTTTAAGAAAACATTTATTTCAAATCTACTTTTGACTCCAATACCCTCTTGCCACTCCTGCTTAAAGTTTTTCATGATTGTATTTGGCCCACTCAGATAATCCACTATATTATTCCCATCTTAATAATTTCAACTTAATCACTCTTTAGCCTCCTATTCTTGATCAAGTAACAAATTCATAGGATCCCAAAAACACCTATGGATATCTTTGTAGGGTTTTATTCTGTCTACCAAACATATCAAACTTAATGATACATACTTATCTAGAAAAGTGTTGGGTAAGTTGTTGATGGGCCTCCAACTGATTGAAGGTAGATTTCCATTGTCTATTGGAAGTTAAAAAACATGAACCACAGACACATCAGTAGTTACAAAATCCCTCAGAGCATAATAGAATTAACAAAGTTGGCTAAATGTAAATATGCTAGCCTTTCACAAATGAGTCAGTAGTATGTGATGATACTCACATGTGCTAATACTTTCAAGCTATTTTCAAAAAAAATCACACCCAGTTTTCTTGATTAAGGCATGTTTTGCTTCAGGTCATAGGCTAGATCCTCGTTCTTCTTGGGACATTATTTTCTCAGATATTTATACACTGATTCTCTTCATTTCTTTAATATGTTTAAATATCATTACTCAATGAAGTCTGTTTTGATCATGTTGAAATTTTAAACTTTCTCATCTTTTATGTTTTATACACCCAGTTCTAGTTCTTATCACATTTTATTGTTATATGTTACTTTTTATATCTAAAGGGAATTATCTTCCCTTTCCCTTCAACTTAAAGATATTATTTCATTTTCTTTTTTCACTAAAGTACCTTTAGTGATGAAAACAGTGACTGGCTTATAGAAGGAGTTCTATAAAGATTTTCAGTAGATTGAAAAACTATTAATAAATAGTTCACCATTAGTGAATCTCTAGTGATTCATTAAACATGTTTCTTTAGTTTCTCATTGGTATGCAGAGCCCCCAAAAGAACCAGACTTAGATTTATCTCTCCAGTTTTGTATTTATCTTTAAGGAAAAATTTGATCCAGGAACAAGACTAGCGACAGGGGGTTATTGGAAAGAATTAGATGTTGAGAATACACCAAGCAGCCCATGCTTTCTTAAGGTACTTTCATAAATAGATGTTTGAGCTCAGAATGCAGAGGATCACCATTGAAAATTAGTAAAACCTAGTTTTTTGAATAAAGATGCTATAAACATTTTCCTTTTGTTCATTTGTTATTGTATTTTTGCAAGGCCAGAATGTTCTTCAAGCTCCTGAAGTAAATTATTACCTCAGAAGCATCTTTTACAGAATAGGAATCCATAGTTGTCTAGCTTGACTTGGAGATCAGGGCTAGATATTTATAAAACAAAATCCATTGTGAGAAAAATGGCTTCTAAAGTGACATCGCAATGCCAGATTTTCAACATTCTAGTAACAAATATTTTTATATGTCTAATTTTATGATTGGCTAACTGAGTCCAGCAATTTTGGAACAAACCATGTTGCATTCAATGTGTTCTTAAAATGCGACCATATGAATGGATGGTTCTTCAGACTTCCCCCATATCATAAGACAGTTGAGGGAGTAGGAAGAGTCATTAAAATGTCAGCAACCATGGAAATGAAAACATTTAATTTGGCATTTCATGTGGATCTTCAGGAAGTGAAACTCCTCATGCTGCAGCTGTAAGCTCTTTAACTCTCCCTGTGCTGGCTTCGCCACTCTCCATGCTGGGTTTCCTCTTTGCATGTCACATTCTGTTGAAAAGAGTAGACTGACAAGGCTCATTCTGTGTCTACAGGAGCACAGCAGGTGAGGTTTACTTGGATGAGCCAGAAGCCATTCTCAGCCAAAGAGACATTTTATTAGCAACCATGGAAGTATAAAATGAATTCAGCTGAAATAAGTTTAAGAAATATTTTGGAAGCACATTAGAAGTCTTCTATATTCAGTCATCAATTTCTTTATCTAGAACTTCATTTTGCAGTTTAAAAATATTTATGAAGTAAGATCCAGCTGTAGCTCTCTAGACAGTTTATATCACCAAAGAGCCTAAAGTTTTATTTTAACTGGAAACATGTGTGGAGATATCATATTTATATTCTAAGCCTCTATTATCTCTCTACAAAATAAGTTAAGCAATGGACAACGCTCAACTTGAGATCAAGATTTTGTCATAGGACTTTCCATGTTTCATGTACATCATGAAATTTATGATAGTTCACCAATTTTTTCCAACATTTATTTTATAAAAGGATTAGCCTGAAAGGAAATTAGAAAATTTCCATGACCGTAGAGACTGATAGAGGTGTTGACAGTAGATTGGAACTCATATTTTCTCAATAAAACTCTTTTCCAAATGCTCTCATTTCTTTCACTAACTCTTTATAGACAGTCAAATTTGAAATGTCAGACTCTTCTGTCATCTTTTCATTCCTTTGAAATTTACATAGATTTTTCTTTCCTTCACCATATAGAGAAATACATGCATATATAAATACATATCAATATACACATCCATGTATATACATATATACAATCTCATACTGAAACATATGATTTGGCTTTCTAATGCTCAGTGTTTTGCTTGAGAGTTTCTTAATTTCCATTTATTAATTTCTCTTTAGTCTCAATTGATTGTATTACTACTTTATAATCATGAACCTAATATGGTCTGGTAGCTAGACTCTTGAATTAACACCTCTTCCATCTATTGCTATGTGCATATCCTTGTTTTTATCTGAAATCTTAACTTTCTATATACTCAGTTACTGCAGTCTCCCTAATTACTCTTTCTCCTTGGATGTGATATGTGACAGCTTTATATCTGTGTTTTCACTGATTATCAGCTTCTACTGATGCATCTTTTATGGAGTTCTAAATGCTTATCTTTCAATTGTCGCCCCTTTGTTCTCTTCTCTTCCAATTCCATGCACTCTACCAAGCAGTGTTGTCCATGCCCCAAACTTAACTTATGATTGCTAGATTGACTTTCTTGAATTTTTTTCTCTAGTTTATTTCTCCCCTCTTATCCCCATTCAACATTTATGTAATTCAAATACTCATCTAGATGAGTTTATTCTAATAGTCTCCCACTCCTAACCTTAGTTCCTTCAAGGGGGTCCTTCCTCACATGATAACATTGCCAGTGATTTTTTTTTGAGTCAGAATCCTGAGTCATATATGTGCTTTTGGCAATCATCGGTTCTTTTGTTTTGTGGTTTTGTTTTGTGGTTTTCTATCTCTTAAATATTTTCAGTCTGACTTGCTCTTCACAACTTAGGTATTCTAAGGCACTGTGATCTCTTGCTGGGATAATTGGGATAGCTTCAAAGCTGGAATCACTATCATTGCTCATTGCTCACATTTGTATTACTTTACAAAGAACTTCTTTTCCAGAATATCATTTTACATACTCAAATAAGTTTTTCATTACTTTTCCTTTTTTTCTTTAGTATAAACAGTCTCTTTTATTTGGTCTCCAAGGTCTTGTATTAGACAACATAACTTTTAACTTTGTTCTGCTCATGCTGCTCCTCCTCTGATTTCTGACTCCACCTACACTGAACTCAAATATTCTGTGCTCTTCCCTACATCAAAACTCTTGATGAGTTCCTTCATCGCTTGGGACTTTCTCCTTCACTACCATTGTCTCTTGTATTCTCACCATCTCACCCATCCCTTGATTTCAGCTTGCTTTTCAACACACACAAATATATACATATATATTTATGGATTTATACAGGCATTTGCCTTCTCTATGAGAATACTAGCTCCCTGAAAGCAGAAACTTTATCCACTGTATTTGAGACAAGCTATGAATGTGATTAAAAAGAAGCATGGCATAGAGCAATGGCTGAAGTGTGTTGAATTAAGAAAGCCCAGGTGACTCTGAAATTCAACTTTCACCATGCCTCTTTCCTATAAAAAGGAAATAAAAAGCCAAACTATGAAAACTAAATTATGAAGTAATAGAAAATATAAATACACTTGTAACTAATAAGGATATTAAACAATAACCAAAACATCTCCTAAAAAATAGAAGCCTGAGACCTACTGCTTTCACTCATGCTACTGAAAATTTAAAGAACAAGCGTTGCATTGGTGAGATTCTCAGCAGACTGAGCTCCTGCTTAGGCAGTGTAGAGATGAGGGGTGTATCTCCAGCACCATATGCCTGCCAACCCTGTCCCTGGGAATACTAAGCCAGCCACGGAGTCCGGGAGTGTTGACACACACCTGTAATTCCAGAACAAGGGAGGCTGAAAACAGGAGGATTACTGTGAGTCCAAAATGAAAATTAGACGTTAAAAAAAAAAAAAGAGAATGAACATCTGTCCTCAATTTTTTTCAAAATATTGGAGAGGTGCCAACACCTTTTAAGTCATTCTGTGAGGCAATCATTACCTTGATATCAAAGCTGGATAAAAATACTAGAAGAAAATACAGAAGAATATACACTATAAGCCTTTATGAAACTATCATCAGTAAAATTGTGCCAAACCAAATTTAATATGTACTAAATGAATTGTAAAGTATGACCAGATGGTATTTGTTACAAGGACTCAAGGAAATTTCAACACAAAGCAATCAATATCATACAGCATATTAACACATGAAGGTAAAAAAATATGACCTTTTTGTTTCATATTAAAAAATCTTCTGATAAAATTCAACACTTTCATCACAAAAGCCTTCAACAACATAGCACTGAAAATATCTTGAACATGAAAAAGTCTCCTGTGAAAAAGTAAGGGCAAACATACTCAATGGTGAGACCTTGGAAATTTTTCCTTTAAGATAAGGAAGAAGATGAAGATGCCTGCTTTCAGTACTTTTATTCAATATAGCACTGAGAATTCTAGCTAGAATAACAAGATAATAAAAGAAACAAAAAGGAGGATATAAATGAAGGAACATTTTGTAGTGAAAAATATATATATGTATATACAAAATAGTGAGCATAGATATATACAGCTACTTTCTCTTAGTTCAATGAGAAGAAAGATTTGAACTAATATTGATTATGTAAAAGACCATATCTGTATCTTGTACTGTGAATAAACAGAAAACAACAATATACTATGTATTAATTATTGTAACTGTCCTACTAACCTGTTCTGAAACTGTCTCATTGCTATTTCTTTCTCATTAAAATTAATATTAAAAATTTTAAAAACCACTGAAAAAAGATAAGAAAAGAAATTTGAAAATTCCAAACAAGGAAAAAATAAATAAAATTATGTTCACAGATAGCATAATCTTCTATGCAGGAAATCCTGGATTCTATACACAGCTAAATTTAAAAATGAGAATAAATAAATAATCTAATAAAGTAGCCCAAAACAAAGGTAACATGCAAAATATCAGTTGTATTTTTATACATTAACAATGACACATTTGAAAAAAATAGTAATTTAATTTACAAAGCACCAAAAATACACTATTTTGAAATCAATTTAATATAGGAAATAAAATATTTGAACCATAAAAAGTACAACATACTGACAAAAAAGCACACACAAATGAGTAGAAAGATATCAATATTCATGGATTGAGGGAGTTAATATTCTTAAAATATTACTACTGCCTAGAATGATCTAAATATTTAGTGATATTCAATTCCATACCAGAATTTCAAAGACATTTTTTCAGAAGTGGAAAAACTTGCACAGATTTTCACAAGGCATCTTCAAGGAGCCTAGATATTGGAGATGTCTTGAGAAAAGAGAAGAAAAGTCAAAGCATTATAATTCTTGATTTTGATGATTATTACAAACTTAGATAATCAAAACAATATGGTCTGTGCATAAAGATACATTTAAACCAGTACAGGACAATCAAGAGTCAGGTATCAGTCCATGTACATGGAGTCCACTGGAGTCAACTGATCTATGAAAGGGATGTCTAGAACGCAAACTGGAGAAATCATATTCTTCTAACAAATGACAATGGGAAAGACTGCACACAAGTAGGAGGAGAGTGAAGATGGATGCTTATCTTATATCAAGCACAAGAAATTAATTTAAAATAAAATTAACTCTAAACTTAAGATTATAGATCATAAAACCCTAGAATGCAACATAAAGAAAAATGCTTCTTAACACTGATATCTTTGACACAGCAGCAAAAGTGCAGACAAAACTAGACGTGTGTGATTTTATTAAACTAAAATTTTCTGCATAGCAAATGAATGATTAATAGAAGAAAAAGTCAAACTATAGAAGTGGAGAAAATATTTACAATATTTACAAAATATTTGTACAGTTGATAAAAGATTAATGTCAAAATATATAAGAGGTTTCCCTAACTCAATAGCAATATCACATAACCCAACTAAAAATGTACGAAGGGTTTAAACAGACACATATCCAAAGGAGGCACACAAGTGGTGAACAGAATTAAGAAAACATGCTCAGCCTCACTAATCATCACAGAAGTGATAGCCAAAGCTGTAGCACAATATCATGTGCAAACTATTAGCACAGTATTATCAAAAAGCAAAAAAGATGGCAATCATTGGTTAAGTGTGAAGGAAGGAGATATATGTGCTCTACTTGTGCATGTAGAGCATGTAAGCTGGTTAAACTAACATAAAAAGAGGAGAACTGTTCCTCAAATAGTTAAAAATGAAATTATAGTAGAATTCAGCAATTTCACTTCTAGGTATACATCCAAAATAGTCAAAGGGAAGATATTAAAGATATACAGTATCTATACTTTCATGTTGATTACAGCATTATTCACAATATTTAAAAACCCTGAATACCCCAAATGTCTATTGTCCTATATGTGGGTTTAAAAACGTTACACACACACACACACAAAATAAATTTTTATATAACCTGATAAAAGAAGAAAATCCCATTACTTGTTGCAACATGTTTGAGGCTGTAGGATATTGTGCTAAACAAAGTAGGCCATTCATGAATAGAAAAATCCTCCATAATACTACTCATATAATCCATCTAAAATAGTCAAATTCAAAGAAAAGGAGAATAGATTAGTCATCAGAGGTGAAGGAAGGAGATTATGGGACTGTATAGTAGAAAAGGACAATTGTTCTATCATCCAGGATGAAAGTAGATTGAACATCATTGTGCCTATAGTTAAGCAATAATGCATCGTATACTGAAAATTTTTCTAAGAAAGTAGACCCCATGTTACATGTTGTTATATGAAAAAATAATACAAATAAGTAAGAAAGAAAGTAATTTTGAGGTGATGGATAGATTTGTGGCACAGATTGTGGTGCTGTTTTCACAAGTGTACACTTATTTCTAAACTCATCAAGTAGTAGAAATTTTTTGTTTGACAAATCAATCAGCATGAAAAGAACAAATGTATGACAGTAAAAATATTACCATAAAATCATTGAAAGCCAGGAGACAAGCTAGGGGAAAATATTTCTAAGATATATTACAAATACTACACACCCATAAAATTGAAAGCACTGTTGTGATCAATATGAGAAAAAAAGAATCTTCCACAAGAAAAAAAGGCAATAATAGGAGGACACATTTTGAAAAGGAAGAAACACAATTGACAAGAATTTGTAGAAATGCTAGCAGGTGTTTATTGTGTCCTTGTAATTGTGTCAGGCAAGTTCTCATTCCTTTGCAGGCAACTAACAAGCTGAGTAGACACTAATGTAACATGAGTTTTGGCAACAAATGAATTCTTACTTCGCTTAAGGAAGTGGAATAGAAATCATATGGAAAGTAGGTACTTTGCCTCAGACTATATAGGTAAATGCAGTGGAATATAACATAAGAATTCACACACTAAAATCTTTACTAATTAGTGATACATAATATACATAACATTGGAGGAAAATATTTAATCTTACTAAGCAGATATCAGCATAATAGGGGTAAGACTTGAGTGACTAAATTGGGTAACTACCAAAATTCCTAATAAATGAGCAGTGAAGTCAAATTTTATAAACTTAACTTCCTGAAGAGAAAATCCTACGATGGTGTCTGCTATGATCCACTAATTACAACATGGACGACCAGTTCAGAGATTTAATTCTTTATTGCTTGCATTGCAGCATTGTTAAACAAGAGAATAAAATATCGATTGCAAGAAAAACAATGGAGAAGTAAATAAATAAACTATAGTGTGTATATAAATGTGATGTATTTCCTTAGAAAATATATAAATGTGATTCATTAATGAATAAATATTATAAATCCCATTTAGAAGATTGCTTATCATGAGCAAATATTAGGTAGCAACATAGATATATTGATATTATAAAATAAAAACTTTTAAAATGGAAGATTATACAATAATTAAATCAGTTTTTTTTTGGCGGGGGAAGGGTCTACAGAGTGTTCAGGGTCTCACTACTAGATTGGACTCATAGTGATCCACCTATTTACTGCCTCCCAAGAACTGTGATTACAGGTGCCTGCCACCATGCCCAGTCTCAATTTGTGTCTCTGTGCACCCCATGGGGCAGGACCAGCATGACTGGCATGGGGATTGAACTCCCTGGTCCTATACCTGCTGGCAGGAGCTTTAATCTGCTGAGCTATTTGGCTGGCCCTAAACAGCATTTTTTAAACTTTCAGATAACATGTGTCTAGTAAATGTGTACGTAGTATTTTATTATTTTGTTTATTTTTGAATTTTCTGTTAGTTCTATGTCTAAAGTAGTTTATTCAATTGGTAAGAAGTTATCATGATAGAAGTGTGGGCTTTGAAATTCAATTCACTGTTTTGAAGTTCAACATATTTGAATAATTTTGTCTCCCCTTTGGGCATTGAGTTCCTTTATTATGAATCTGAGCTTCTAAATGTACTTCACAGGACATTTTAAGGATTGAATGAACTAATGAAACACTAAGTACATAAAACAGGATCAAAATATTCAAATTTCTACTTCTTGGGTGCTTGAGAGGCCTTGCCATGGTAACTAGATTTGTTCAACTGGTTTTTAAATTTTTTCATAGTCATTAGAATCAGGTTATAAACCTGGGACAACTGTGATATGGAGAATCTGAGACTACTGAGGTTCTAAGCAATGGCTTAGTGATCACTGAAGGACTACAGGTAATCAGTGATTGACGACACACTGACTAATATACAGGGAGCTCGATTCAAGTGACTATGACTTCTAAAGTAATCTACTCTGGAAAGCACAGAAAGGTAGCAACCATTTTCAAGAAGCAAGAGTAGACAGAAAAATATATAAGTGACTGTTTCTGTTCTCATGATGACTTGCTCTTTGATCGCATCTGCAGTGTGTGCCTGAGGCTCTAAATAGATATGATCCAAAATTCCCAGAGGAGAAAAATGCAAAATCTTTGTCAAAATTTGTGGATATCTCTCATTCAAGATAAGAGAACTAATCATTAATCTAGGACAGTTAAAGTTACAGATAAATTAAGGTGACAGATTAGATTATAGGTAAGCTTCAATCTGTTATGTACTTGGGTTGCAGCTCTAGATCTCATTGACGGAGATGGAATTCTTGGCTCTAAATTTGATATGGCTAAATCTCAACTCCTACTTTTGCTGCTGGACCATAATTCCTATATAGACAAATATTTTGTTTAATCTACAGAATTTTAACAAAATTTTGTAACCATTTATTGAGATGTGATTGGCTTTAAAATACTGCATTTCATTAATTTATACTACCATTTGAATAAGATTCAATCTTTAGGGAGTCCCACTGAGCCCTGGCCACCAGTTCTCACCCTGACTGTAGGGAAGACTTAACAGCCCTAGCCTGGCACCCAAACCATCCAATGGCATCCTTGCCCTAAAGACTGCCAGGAAGACAAGGTAGGCTAGCCCTGCTGTCTCCTATAACATCCCCCAGCTTTCGTTTGAGTCCAGCCATCTGTCCTTGAACTGGTGACTGCTGGGAGACCTGGGAGACTGTCACTGGAACCTGAAACCAAGTGTCCAGAAGACCGCCATAGGGACCTATGAGAGCCTTGGGGTGCCCTACCTTGCACAGACCCACTATTAAGAGAGTCATACAGAACTTTGGGCTTCATTCATCACCATAGAATACTACTTGAGCTGTGGCTTGCACACCTCCCCTCAACTGGTGGAAGTTGCTCTGAACCCCACACAGCAGGAACTCTGCTGAGCCTTCCCTCCCCTCCTGCTCTTCAGAGAGCCTTACTCACCCACATCCCACACCCCTAACATCACTGCAAAGTTGGGAAGAATATTTGGGGCTTCAAAAATGACAAAAAGAAATCTCAGACCTCTAGCCCACCCAAAACAAGTGCAGGACACAAGTTTATAGAAGAATTTGGAAGCCACACACCTGAAAATTCTTAAATTATAGTAACTCAAGTAAAGAAACAACTATATCAAGCTTTGGAGGAAATAGATCAGAAATAATCTTTCAGTAAAAGAGGAAATGACAACAATCTTGAAAGAATTGCTCAATACATCTAAGGAAGACATAGACTAAAACTAGAAGAAAATAAGAAAATGATGGAAACATTAAATGAGCAATACGAGAAAGAAATAAAGTACATGAAACAGATTAAATCAGGTATTCATGGCATTAAGAATTCCATTGAAAGCTAGAAAAACCACTTAAAAAACTGAAAATAAAATTTTAGACCTTGAAGATAGCATTGCACTAAGTGAACACAAAATGAAAGATCTCTTAAAAATAACAAGGAACCAGAGAACACATGATGATGCAAACAAAAATGATATACGACTAATAGGTATCAATGAAACAGCTCGAGTTGAAACAAATGACATAAAAATTTGTTTGCCAAAATAATAGGAGAGAATTTGTCAGGCATGATAAAAAATAATCTGATGTACTATTAAATGAGGTATGTAGAATTCCAGCTAGCCTTAATCAAAATAAATTGTCACACAGACACATAATAATCAAGATTCCAGAGACTGAACAAAAGAACAGAATACTAACAGCTGTTAGAAGAAGCATATCACCTATAATGGAAAGCCCCTCAGAATCATGGCAGAGTTCTCAACACAGACCATCAAATCAAGAAGAGCTTGGAGTGAGGCATTTGAGATCCTGAAAGAAAACAACTCCCGACCCAGATTCATGTACCTTGAAAAGCTATCAATCAAATTTGATGGAGAGAAAGATACCTCCACGACAAAGAACGGAAGAAATTCATGACAACTAAACCAATTCTACTAAGCGTACTGACAGATATTTTAGAAAGAGACAAAATTGACCACAACTTTAAGAACAGTAAAAGGGAACCAATAAACAGAGAAAGCAATTAAGCAAAAGGTTAAGTAGGGATCCTACAGGAGAATAAAAACATGACAAAAGAAACAGTTATAACCATCAATGTAAATGGTCTCAATTCACTAATCAAAGAAAGCAGACTGGCAAAGCATATTAAAATAAAAATTAAACAATATTCTTCAAACAAGAAACACATTTACCTCAAAAACAAATTAAGACACTGAAGGTGAAAGGATATAAAACAATACTCCATGCAACAGGAACCCAGAGAAAAGCAGGGGTAGCTATTCTGGCAACTGGTGATGTCAACTCAAACCAAGCATGGTTAAAAGAGATAAAGAAGGCCACTACATACTTGTTAGGGGAAAAATGCAAGAGGAATAGATAACAAGTATAAATATATATATGCATCCAATGCAGTAGCACCCAATTATGTAAGACAAATTTATTTATTTATTTATTTATTTTTGAATTTTATTTATTTATTTATTTGAGAGAGAGAGAGAGGCCAGCTCAGCCCACCAGGGGGCAGGGCTGGCTGGCATGTGGTGCTGGGGGATTGAACCGCGGTCCCTGATGCTTTTGCTAAGCTTGTTCTAAGTAGGTGCTTTAGACCACTGAGCCATCTCTCCAGCCCTGTAAGACAAATTTAAAAGACATGAAAAATCAGATGAGAAATAACATAATTGTACTAGGGAGCTTTAACCCCATTGACCCAAAGAGATCAGCTATGTAGCAAATAAGCAAAGAAATAACAGAACTAAACCAAACATGTGAAGAAATAGAATTAGTAGAACTTTACAGAGTGTTCCATTCAAGAGCATCAGAATACACACCCTTCTCAGCTGCACATAGGACGTTTTCTGAAATAGATCCTGCTTAAGTAAATGCAAAGAAATAAAAATGATCACATGTGTATTATCTGACACAGAGCAATGAAAAAAGAAACAGCAAAAACTCATTAAGCACATGGAAACTAAATAATACCCTCCTGAGCAATCAATGAATCATGGATGAAAATAAAGAAGTTAATATTTATGATCAAACAAATATACAGATACAACTTACTGAGGCTGTGGGATACAAAGAAAGTTGTCCTAAGAGGAAAGTTTATAGTGATATATTGTCACATCAGGTAAACAGAACAAACCCAAATAAGCAATCACCTCAAACTCCCAGAAAAAGAAGAGAAAGCCAAGTCCAAATCCCAAACTAGGAAGGAAATTATAAGCATTAGAGCAAAATAAGTGCAATAGAGACAAAGGAAATAATACAAAGAATCAATGGTTCAAAGAGGTGGTTAATTGAAAGAATAAATGAAATTGATAAACCCCTAGCCAACTCCATTTTAAAAAGGAAAGTAAACATTCAAATGATGCAATGGGGAATGAAAGGGTGAAATCGCTATAGATCCTATAGAAATTCAGAAGCTCACCAATAACTACTTCCAAAATATTTACTCTCATAGGATGGAAAATACAAAAGAAATGGCCAGATTCCTAGATCAGTATGAATTGCCAAAGCTAAATCAACAATGTATAAAAATCTGACTAACACAATATCAGTCAGTAAAATTATAAATGCAGTAAAAAACATACCAACAAAGCAAAATCCAGGTCCTGATGGATTCACAGCTAAATTCTATAAGAAATTTAGAAATGACTTAATGTTAACTCTTCGCAAACTCTTCATTAAAATAAAAAGGGAAGCAATTCTCCCAAACTTATTGCTGGAGGCAAGTAGTACTTTGTTAAGAAAACCAGAGAAGGCCCCAACAAAAAAAGAAAACTACAGGCCAGTCTCCCTAATGAACATAAATACAAAAATCCTAAATAAAATACTAGCAAACGAAATGTAGCAAATTATCAAGAAGATTATATAACACAAACAAGTGCAATTCAGTACAGAAATGCAAGGATGGTTCAATATAGTCAAATCTATGAATGTAATGTACCACATCAACAAAGCCAAAGACAAAAATCACATGATCATCTCAGAAGATGCATAAAATTCTTTTGACAAAATCCAACACTCATTCATGAAATAAACCCTACAGAGAATCAGAATAGATGGTCTTTACCTCAAACTGATAGAAGCCATCTAAAACAAAACAACAAACAACATCATACTAAATAGAAGAATATTGAAAGCCTTCAATTCAGGATCAGTAACAAGACAAAGATGCCCACTGTCACCACTCCTGTTCAATACCATTTTGGAAACATTAGCCAGACCAATTAGACAAGGGAAAGAAATTAAAGGAATAATGATTAGAAAGGAAGAAGTGAAATTATCATTATTTGCAGATGACAGAAATACTGTCCATAGAAGACTCCAAAAACTCCACTAAGAGATTTGTAAATTTAATAATCAAATTCAGTAGTGTAGCAGGATACAAAGCCAACACTCAAAAATCAGTAGCATTTCCATATACAAACAATGAACACACCAAGAGAAAAATTATGGAAACCACACCTTTAACAAGCATGATGAAAAATGAAATGCTTATGAATCAATTTCACCAAGGAAGTAAACGATTTATACAGTGACAATTATAGTACACTGGAAAAAAAAAAGACTGAACAGGATTTCAGCAAATGGAAAGATATTCCTTGCTCCTGGATAGGAAGGACCCATATTGTGAAAATGAGCATTCTCCCAAAATTGTCATAGATTCAATGTAACCCTGATGAAAATGCCGTTAATATACCTCATGGATCTGAAAAACAATTAAAATTCATCTGGAATCAGAAGACAGCTAGAATAGCAAAAGCAATCCTAGATAACAAAGGAAAGGCAGGAAGCATCACAATCCCTGATTTGACATTATGCTATAAAGCTATTGTGATAAAATCAGCATGGTCCTGGCATAAAAACAGGCCTGAGAATCAATAGAACAGATGAGAAGATGCAGACACAACTACAGGTACACTCAGCCTCCTTGTCTGTGACAAAGGGATCAAACATGCTCACTGGAAGAAAGACAGCCTCTTTAACAGATTGTGCGGAGAAAACTGGCTTTTCACTTGCTGAAGGCGTAAAAGAGACATATGTCTATCACAATGCACAAAACTACAGTTAAATGTATCAAAGATTTAAATATTAAAATGGAAACACTGACTCTTCAAGAGAAAATAGGTAGAAATTACAAGGACAGTGTAGGTAGAGAGTTCATGAACAAAAATCAAACTGCATGGGAAATACTTCAAAGAATCAACAATTGGGATCACATCTTTTTGAAAAGTTTCTGCATGTCAAAAGAAATCACCAACAGAGTAAAATGCAAACCCACAAAATGGGGGGAAAATTCATAGTAGATTGTCATTCAGATGTTCTGAATGGAAACTAGCTTGTTACAAAACATGATTTATAGCAGATATTATAAGTGCTGAAGCAGATCTTATATCTGACATATCTATCACATTTAGTGGTATTGCACTGTCTTTATATCTGGTAAGGTAAACAATGAATTTGATGATAACATCATACAATACAGCAACCGTTGTTGAATGTCTATTACTTTGCTTAGTGAAATTTTGTATCATTTCTAACTTTTTTTTGTGGTATCAGGGATTGAACTCAGGACCTTGAGCTTGCCAGGCAAGCGCTTATTCTACTGAGCTGTCTCCCTGGCCCCAGTTTTCTTTTTCTATCACTATTTTGTATTCTTTAAAAAAGTGAAATAAGATGTTTATCTTTAAATTCTTTGGAAGACATATGCTGATGAAGTTTATATTTAATAGTTGTATGAAATATGGAGTGAACTTACAACACTGGGGCAACATTTTCTCTTGCAAAATAGTGGCTAGACTGAGTAGGTATGGCTCCATTTAGGTGAGGCAGTGTGTCCAGTTCTCACTGTTCCTGCCTTCTCCACCACATCCCCCTGCACTCACAGTCATTATCTTCTTGGAGGCTACAGTTTCTACTAGCTTACAATATTACCTGCTTCCTAAATAAAGTTGAAGCCTGCAAAGACTGATGTGTATAGCATTGAGGTAGTCTAGTATCCTGTGGTCTAATCAGAAACCAGAAAATTTAAAAAACCAGAGGATTATGTGGAGATAAGACTTGCAGGAAATGTTATATAGTCTATATTCTCTCATGTTTAGATTAAATAACAAATAATTGGTAGACAAGCAGTTGACTAGAAATTGGGTGCTTATTGAATGTGACAATTTCCATCCAAGAAATAATGCTTTCTAATCTATCACACCTGGAACATTTTAGTTGAAAAAATATTTAATAGACTAACTCATATTTCTGTCTTAACCTTTAGGTAACTAGCAGTGTGAGTTTATGTGGCACATATAATAACATATTCAATAGGCTTTAGCTTTCCAGTATGTAAATAAAGGCATTTAAAATTAAGACGGCCCAAGGTCCTAGCCTTTCTAACATTCTATATTCTGAGCAGAAACTTGTGGCTTAATCATGACATATCATACTCTCAACAACATCTAGATGTCTCTAGCCTCCTAGTTCCTAACATAGGAGACATGGAGATGATTCTAAATCAATACAGAATACAAAGTCACCAGTACAGTGACTTTGTTATCATGTTTTCTATTTTAAAACCACATTATGCAAACAAAGTTTTTATATAGAAATCTAAGTCTCTAGCTTGCAATAAAGAAATCCACTAAATTTGGTAGATATCTTTCAATAATAAATTTCAAAGTCAAACACAAGATCTGCTTCAGCCCTTATTTAATATTTGTCATAAACCATGTCTTCTAAACAGCTAGTTTTCATCTAGTGCATGTTTTGTTAGTATTTTTCTTTGCACAATACTCAAAATTTCCTTTTAACATGGCAGGGGTAGTGAAACATTTCTTAGATTGTGCTTGTTTTGTAACATAAATGTGCGGATAACTGTAATTTGTGTTTGTCCCTTTTGAAGCACCATTTTATTAGAGCAGGAAAATACACATTGCAATGCTGTCTGTTGCTCCAAGTCAATACCAGAGGGATCGAAGTTATGTTTTGCAAGGTCTTATATTATGTATAACATCCCCAGTAGGCTACACAATAGGGCTTAGGTATCAGGCAGCCTTCAACATTCAAATCCCAGATCTACCTTTTTATACATTTATTAAATTGTTAGAAATGTCTCAGATTTTTCCCCTTTGAAAATTGATCTGATCCTTAAATATATTTGCTAGCCCATAAATTTCTGTATTAAATGAGGCAATGTATTAAAGCTCTTAGCTTACAACTAATACTGTTGGTAATAATTCTACTAATACTGCTACTTATACAAAATTATACAACCATATAAGGTAAAATGTATCTTATTTCTGGAAATTTTCATAAACAGATGTCCCAAAGACACAAAAATATATTTTTATGATATTTATTACCCTAAGGGGGCTAAAGTAGGCAAAACATTTGCTTCAGCTTTCCTTAGGTAAGTCTCTGACATATGGCAGAGACTTTTTAATGTTTACAAAAACCCTCCACGGTCACTGTAAATAACAAATTATGCTAATCAGATCACTATGCATATTCAGTATGCTATGACAAGAATTAAAACAGTTGATGACTATTTCTTATGGACTGCCTAGTCCTGATTCTGAATAGGACTGAACAAAATAGATAAGCAAATGAAAACGTTGAGACTATTTTTGAAAATTTTAACTTGAGCAATTTGAGGGAATTATTCCTTGTAACCTGCATAATTGTGCCTCCAAATACTACTTCTGTTCTTTAAAAATGAACTTTCAAATATACATCTTTTTTGTAACTTCACTTACAAACATTTTCATTGTTTGTCTATATATAGCTCTAAAAGGTATAATATTCCACACATTGTATTTATTGAAATTTTAAAATGAAACCTTTATATTCTTTTAAATAGTACTGCCATCATTAAAACAAGTAGAATAAACATATTGTGCTTCATTTAAAAAACAAAAATATGCATCCTCCTCTTGAGCTGCATTTCCATTCTGTGTCTTGATAGTTTTATGTCTACATATCACCTTCATACTTGAGAATATTTGGAATCATTCAGTAGTACAGCTGTACAGGAAATTTTTACTTTTGCAATTTTTTTTGCATATTCTGGTAATTATAGGTTCCTGTTTTTGTTTTCTTTTTCAGGTCTCTTTACAATTATTAATGTAGAATTTTCCAAAATAGCACATGATTCAGAATTTTTTTAAATTTTTTTCCATAATTTTATTGAGAAACAAATAGCAATGAGACCATTTCAAACCAAATTGGTAGGACAGTTTCAATAATTAACAAATTGCATACATTCTTCCCAGTGGTTAATTGCTGTACAAAATGCGGACTAGAGATCCTATTTACAAACACCGTTAGAACAAATCCTTCTATTCATTAAGAGAATGTAACTATATATCTATCCTAACCACTTTGAATACACAGACACAAAATGGACATTCATCTGTATCCCCTTTTTTTCTAAGTTCCATTATTTGAATATGATAGGTGTCTAACTCAGCAAAATATTCTAAAAGAGTCCAGTAGTCCATAATAATATTGGGTCTTCTGCTTCACTGGCAATGTCAGAAATTGTTGACCTGAGTCCTCTACAGCTCAAGATAACAGCATGGCTTTACTTCTTATATTTCGTTTTTATACTTTTCTGCGGATGGTTAAGACCAAGGTAAAGCAGGAAGTACACAACAAGATTTGTAGCTTTTGGGTCTGAGAAGGTCAATGAAATCTCCTCAGGATTTATCCTGAGATCCTGTACCTCAGACTGTAGAACCTCTGTCAGTGTCAGCCATGTGGATGAGTCACAGCCATTGCTTGGCCATTGTGCTCTCTGTGAAAACCTAAGAGAATGTTTTCTCTACATGTGACTCTCCTAGGGCACAGTCTACATCATCAATCACTTTTCTTTTTGGCCCCATAATTTCATTTGATCCAGAATTTAATTTAAAAATGTGACCAATAACATGTTTTCAATAATAAGTGCTTTGATATTTGAGTCATATAATATTACTCTATTGAAATTTTTAAACTTCTCTTTATTGCTCTGTGCAAAATATTACTTTAATTTAGCATTAAAAATCATTTTTAGGGGGCCAATACCAGCCATTCTGCGTCTGTCCCATGCGACTGCGGACCACTCCCTGGGGGCCCTAGGCACTCAGTCAGTGGTCTCTGTTAGTGCTCCCAGAGCCGGCAGACAGTGGCCCTGTCCGGGACAGTCCAGGGGGGTGAGGAGGACTGATATGGCTCCAGGTCCAGCCCATGCACGGGAAGCAAGTTAAGGGTTAATATGACGCTCAGAAGCAGATAGTGCCAGGCAAGGAGCGGTACTTTATACGTATTTGGTTAGCATGGTAGCATTTCCTTCTCCCACTGCTGCTGAGATGGCCAAAATTAGTCGAATTCAGTATGAAGTGGAATACACCGAATGTATTAGTCAACAAATGAGGGTCCCAGAAAAGATTAAAAGTCACATCACTAAATGTTGACCTGGAACAAGTATTCCAAGAAGGAGTTCCAAATGCTAGTGTGATAATGCAAGTTCCAAAGAGGATGGTTGTAGCAGGAAATAATGAAGACGTTTTGTTTTCAAGACCAGCAGATCTTGACCTTATTCAGTTGACTCCATTAAAACCTCTGGCACTAAAAACACCACCTTGTGTACTTACTTTATGTGAAAGACCAATAGATTTTCTGGACTTAGAACGGCCTTTTCCAACCCCTCAGAGATGAAATCCATGCATTTGGCAAGCTAAAAAGAGAGCGCTCTATGCATGAAAATGCTCTTCCCCAAATTGGACAGCTGGTCAGAAACAATTCTACACCTGTGTTGTGCCACCCCTACCGATACTCATCATGACAACGTCAGGTATGGCATTTCAAATGTAGATGTGACAATTGAAGGAACAGCAGATGGCATGACTGTTGTAGATGCAGCTTCATCAAAACGACAGATAATCAAACTAAACAGACGCCTATAACTTCTAGAAGAGGAAAACAAAGAGCGTCCTAATAGAGAAATGCTCGTGTATTCAATTGCTGTTGTTTTTTGGCTGGTTAATAGCTGGTTCTGGTTTTGCCACTAGAGGTAACCTGCGCACTCAGATATATTGTCTCAGCTGCTGGAAATATAAAGGATTTCTTTGAAAAATCATTTTTAGTGAACTCTCATCTAAATATCAGTTAAATCTTTGTGCTATTTTACACAACAAAGAGTCATTAATGATCTAGCTTGCCAAATAAATGTATATTTCATACATTTATTTCTTCTCTAAACTAAAGTAAAATGTTACCAAGAATTATCAAATGATTAGGACTTAAGGCTCTTTCATTTCAACGTACCATATAATTCTGGAAAAAGTTTTCAATAGAATTGAAATACTTACCACTTGTACCTTTACCTGTTCTTTACATACAGCTTGGAATTGCAGCGCAGCAGACACAGGAAGTAAGGAAATAGTCACTAAACTGTCAATATTTTGAGGTTTTGAAATGAAAATTACTCATGTTGCCCACTTTATGTTTTGTCTCACTTTATAAAGACTCAACATGCGCCATAGGGCTGGAGAGATGGCTCTGTGGTCTAAAGCACCTACTTAGAACAAGCTTAGCAAAGCATCAGGGACCGCGGTTCAATCCCCCAGCACCACATGCCAGCCAGCCCCGCCCCCTGGTGGGCTGAGCTGGCCACACACACACACACCACACACACTCTCTCTCTCTCTCTCTCTCTCTCTCTCTCTCTCTCTCTCTCTCCCAAATAAATTAAAAAAAAATTAAAAAAAAAAAAACATGCGCCATAGTACAGTGTCAACACACCTCGACTGTATAATATGTCTAAACTTACCACAGGCATGAAGCATTATAATGCTTTTAATTTTAAAAAAAGTCCAATGGAACCATGTGAATGATATTTTCTTGTAATATGTAGAAAATTTTGTATGATGAAATAGCCCTAGCAAAATGTATAATTAACAATTAACGAAACTGGTGCTGTCTTATAGAAGTAGAGGAGAGTGACTGTGAAAGGCAGCACGGGGTCAAAGGCACTGTCCCACTGTCTGCCAATGCGGGATACACAAGCTAACCTTGGTGCTCCTCTTGACTGGAGGAACAGGCTATGAGACAGTAGGCCAGATTGAGGCATGCTATACTCTTCAAAGTTTAGGAGCTGCTGTCTGGGTGCAAGAAGTAGGTCAGCGACAGTTGCAGGTCCCGTGTCAGAATGTACATCACTCACGGGCAATCTCTTTGTGTTCTGTCTCCTGGATGCCAGGAAATGAACAGCTTTCTCCCCCATGCCATTTCACCATAATGTTTCTGCCTTGGAGACAGCTAAATGTGGATTGAGACCTTGGTATTCATGAGCCAAAAATGAATTTTTCCTCCTTTACATAGTATGTTGTGTCTTTGAACCTAGCAATGAAAGACTGACTCATGCAAGGTAAAATTACAAAATATATACATTAAATAAATTAGTTATATTAAAAATATCCATGCCTGTGTATCCCGAGAGTTTGCCTCACAAAGTATTTATTACCCATGTTGAAACTGGTTAAGAAATGTAGAACAGAGTCTCACCTGACTACAGGGTGCCCAGGGCATAGTGGATGCAGAAGTCAGATTCAATATCTGCTAGGAACTAAGAAATAGTGGAGGTGGCAGCTAATTTGGACATTGCAGCTGCTTTTCCAGTCTTTAGAATGACTGCAGAAGTCCATGTGAGACATCTCTTGGGGCCTCACGGAGCAGGCGACCACACTTTTGGAGAGGGCTCAAATTCTTAAAGAAAGGTCAGAGGCACAGAATAATCCCTTATAGCTTCTTTGATTTTTTTTTATCTTAAGTCTTTACTGGAGAAAACATGAATTATATTTACCTAGATCATTGACTAATAGTACAATGTAAGATAAATTTTGTATTTAGTTTTCTGAAAGTTAGATAAAAGCAGTGTCATCTTCTGAATAACTACCACAAAGACAACATCATACAATGTATTAATTATTGTAACTGTCCTACTAACTTGTTTTGAAACTCTCATTGCTATTTTTCTCATTAAAATGAATTTT
>NW_004524583.1:2770169-2785135 GCF_000260255.1 Octodon degus
AAAAAAGCAGTGTCAGGCCACTTAAGCACAGGTGCAATTCAGTTAACTTATGAGCAAGGTGAAAAAATGCAAACTGTTTCCTTTCTAATGGATATTTCTCAAGAGGTACAATGATATCAATAATAACAACAGGGTGGACCTCTGAAAATCTCTATGTACAAAAAAAGCACAAGAAAATTGGCAAAAGTTCTGGAATTAATTCTGTAAAGGAACTAACAACCTGCAGCAGAGTGTGGAATGTTTATTGAAGAGGAGTGAACTTCATGACCCTGTAACTTGTAATGTCCCTACCTTTCTCTTTTCAGCTGACTCCACAATAGCCTGGAAACCAATAGTGTGCTTCATGGGGAAATCCAGCCATCTACCAGGCAGTGAAATGGGGCAGAATGGCATGGAACTCTTTCAAAGACTCATTCCTAGAAGACTGTTGTCCTTTGAGCTGGTGGTAGTTCCCTGTAAAATCTCAGTAAAAACTGAGATTCACCAGACAAAGAGCTCATTTAATGTGAACAGTCATCCCCCGAGGGTGTATATTGAAAAACAAAAAGAAAACAACCCAACTACAGTGACAGTTCTTCAAAGCACGTGATTACCTGAAGTGGTGAATATCAGATGGAATAAAATATAAGCTAAACAAAAAGGACAATGTGATGTTCATAGAGGAAATTAAAAGATTTGATATATTCATGTAAATCTACAAAGCTTGGTATGCAGCACTATATTCATACTTAGGAGAGTGCCATACTAAAAAAACGCATAAATAGGTTCTATGTTTTCATAACTTGATCTCGAAGATCCATGCAAGGAGAAACTGAAAGTTGTCTGCCTATGTGTTAAGGGCTTGTTCTACCTGTGTATTGAGATGGTTGGCAAAGAATGAGAGACTCACTGGTTGTTCACATCTGAGGAAGTCTTTGTCCAATTATTAGCTAAACTCTAGCAGAGGTTTCAGTGCTACCTATGACAAAGAACACTGACTTCACAGAGTAAGTTCAGAAAAGTCACTAAAAAAATAATAGCAACAAGCACAAGAGCAACAATGTCGAGCTATGGGGGGTTGATTCTTATAATAACAAATTATATTATTGGCAGTATTCAACATAAAATTATAAAACATGTAAAGAAATAGTACAGTATGTCCCACTGAGCAGGAAATAAAGTGGTTGACATTGACTGTGAAGCCAGAAGTTGACTTACCAAGGAATGTATTAATTAGTTAATTAATTTGTCTCTTTTTTATGTATGTAGTACAGGGGAGGGTTTCACCACACATATTAAGCTCATAGTGATCCTCTTGTTTTCAACCTCCCAAGTACTGTGATTACAGACGCCTAACACCCCCAGTGTCAGCGTGCCCCAGGGGCGGAGCTGGCATGGCACATTGGGGATTGAACCCTGATCCCTGTGTTCTGCCTAAGCAGGCACTTTAGTCTGCTGAACTATCTGGTCAATCCTTAATTTGTCTCTTTTGAGACAGGTTCTCACTAGGAAGTTCAAGCTGGTCTTGAACTCACTTTGTAGCCCAGGTTAGTCTTGAACTTGTAATGATCCTCCTACCTCAGCCTCCCAGTTTGTTTGATCCTGAGTGCTGGGATTACAGGCATGTGCCACTAGGTCCAGCTATTATTATTACTTTTTTTTTTTTTGAGAAGGCTTTTACTACGTAATCCAGGCTGGCATTGAACTCATGATAATCCTTCTCCCTCCATGGACTGGGTTTATAGGTATGTCTGACCATGCCCAGCACCAAAGAAATTAAATGAGAATACTAAAGGAAATACTTAAGGAACTATATGAAGTTATGAAAATTATTTAAAATTATTATGAAATATATTAAATAAATATATGAATTACAGAAAAGCACTAAAAATAAGTTCGAGAGTTCAAAAATACAGTAAACTAAAAGGAAGAGTGAGTACATTAGGTAAAACAGTAGATTTCAAAAAGAATAAAAATTAGTAAAGTTGAAAATAGATGATAGGAATATCCAATTTGAGAAATGATAAAATGAGTATAGAAAAGAACAGAGGGCAGGCCAAACAGCTCAGCAAATTAAAGAACTTCCTTAGGCAGAAGCAGGGGCCAGGCGTTAGGAGTTAGATCCCCAGGACTACCTTGCCAGCCTACTCCTGGGGTGTGCTGAAGTGGTTTGAGACTGGGAGTGGTGGAGCTTGCCTGTAATCCCAGCACTTTGGAGGCTGTAAACAGGTGAATAACCACGAGTCTGATCTATGCAGTGAAACCCTGTGCACCCTGTATACCCTATCCTAAATACAAAAAAAAAGAAAAAAGAAGAAAAGAAAGAAAGAAAGAAAGAAAGAAAGAAAGAAAGAAAGAAAGAAAGAAAGAAAGAAAGAAAGAAAGAAAGAACAGAAGCTCAGAGATCATGGGACATTATAAAATTTACTATTATGTATGTAATGAGAACTCCAAAGGGGGGTGGAGAGAATAAGAGTCTGAAAAAGTATTCAAAGAAAGAAGGGAAAAATGATGAGGGGTCAAATTTCAATCTTCTACATTTCCATATACAGTTTTTCCAGCACAATGTATTGGAGAAAATATTCTTTCTCTAATTCATATTTCTGTTGTCTTTGTCAAGATTCAGATGTTTGTGACAGCATGGAATTATTTCTGTTAAACTCCAGTTGATTCCATCAGCTTACTTATCTGTTATTATGACAATACCATGATGCTTTTTAAGAGATTTATAGTATATATGAACTGTGAAAACACTGGCTTAGGTATTTTCACTCCATATTTCTTTTCTCTTTTGGATGTTGGAACAACGTGGAAATGCCTCAAAAAACTAAAACTACAACAGTTTTGTGAACCTGCAATCTTATTTCTGGGAATATAGTGAAAGAAAATGATATAAATATATCAAGGAGATAGCAGCACATAATTTTTTACCCTTAGTAACAAAATACCTTATTATACTAGATGCTGCTCAATCCATGAATAAAGAAATTATGGTCCATAAGCACTGGAATATTATAAGCCATGAGAAGAATGATATGCTATTTTTTTTGATAGTGGAGATTGAACTCAGGACCTCATGCTTGCCAGGCAGGCACCCATTCTGCTGAGCTATCTCCCCAGCACCAATGTTATTCTTTAGAGGGAAAGGATATAACTAGGAGATATTACACTGATTGCAACAACTCAAACATGAAAATGCAAATTCTATACATTTTCTTTCACATGTGGACATTAACAGTGGAAGTCAATCACCAAATGCAATCATCACTACTGGAGGTTGAAAAGGGTGAAGAGACAGGTGATGGAAGGAGGTGGATTAATGAATGCAAAAATACAGATAGAAATAATAAGATGTAGTGTTCTATTGCAAAATGAGTGATTTATACTTTGGAGGAAAACAGAAGTGGGGAGATCTTATACCCCAAGTCTATCCTATATGACTTGATTTAGCCACATTATTTTAGTATATCTTTCTTTTTCTTTTTTTTTTCATCTTCTTATTCTTACAAGACTCCAAGCGTGAGGGGCTGGGGAGATGACTCAGGAGCATAAGCGCTTCCTTGGCAAACACAAAGGTCTTAGTTCAATTCCCGGTTCTGGAAAACAAACAAAACAAAACACTCCAAGTGTGGTGGGCAGGTATCTAGATCTGGTGACCCACTGGCTGCTGGGTGGGCTGGCTGGCCTTTTATCAAGTCCTTTATCTATGATTTGTTTGATCTATTTTTCTCTTATGTCAGGTGGTGTATGTCTCTCCCTTTTGCTACAGTCATCTGTGTTTGGGCTGAACCTTTCTGAGTAGCTTTTAATGAGGCTCCTCCTCTATTCAGCTATGGTGTCTGCTTGAGTGATTATAATTTAAAATAATTATCACACATTTTCTGAATGACTGCAGAGAGTTCAATGGCCACCAAACATAAAATAATGATGACATGGAAACATAAATTAGTGTAACTTCATCAGTGCATATTCTACACACAAACAGAAATAATGTATTGTGCTCCATACATATATACAATATTAATAAAAATTAAATAATGTTTGCGGGAAGGAAAATGTTAACTACTTTACTATGATCATTACATATTATATATACATAACAAGTTTTGACACTAAAATACGTACAATTAAAATCAAAATTAATAAAGACTACATTTAAAAAAGAAAGAAGAAAAACAGTCGACACATTCCAAAGTCCCTGAAATTTCCAATAAAATAATCTCTGATATGCATACACAGATATATCACATAAATGATGCCTCTCAGGAGACAAGTATCTGGCAAAAGTGTAATAATTTCTAAAAGTATGAGTAAACAAAACTAATTTTCATGTTGAAGGATGTAAATGTGTTTATGTAACATAGGAAAAATAACATTAGTTTTTTAAAGTGTTGATGTCAAAAATTGTAAGCTTAAAAGTGATATGATTCATGTTATATTGCTTCATCTCTCCATTTTCATTGTTCCCTGTTTTGGTCAGGAATTGATGTAATAAGATAGATATGAAAGAGATCAACAAAATAATAACCACTTGCTCATGTAACTTCAGATGGACTTTTATAATTCAAACACCAATATTAAATGTAAAAACTTGTCATTCTTTTCTCAAACACGCTGTAACATTTTCCTTGGTCAATACACGTGAAAATGCAAGGCTGACCTTAGAGAAGACATCTATATCCTCCTTCGTACTCCTGTCAATATCATATAACTTCAGATTATTATTGATTCTTTCATTTGGGTGGTTTGTTCTTGAAAGTATGTTACTAAAAATAACTTTGTCCCTCATATGTACACAGGTACAAACTTCAAGAAACATATTTTAGATACCTACTCTCTGTTTTGGTTTACAAGACGATAGAAATCTCTACCAAGGCTATACTGTAGTATGGAAAATTAGTCATAAACATTTGACATAGTAAGATTAATTCAGGTAGAATGAATTAGGATCAGGGCATAATTTGTGTTATTCAGTAAAAAATAAAAATGCAAGAACTTTGAATATGATTAAGAACTTCATGACAGTGCTTCAATTAGAGCATTAACTATAAATGGGGCCCTGCCTACATTGGGTACTGCCTGTAGGCCCATGAAGCCAAGCTTAAGATTAAGTTCTTTGAAGAAAGTAATACGAGTTTGATGGATTGGATAAAACTGCATAAATTGTCTAGAAAAAGATGTTAAAGTTTAAAGGGTTTTGGGCCAAGAAGATGGTTCAGTGGAATAAGTGCTTCCCTAGCAAGCTCAAGGGCCTGGTTTCAATCCCTGGTTCTATGAAAAAAAAAAAGTAGAAAGTTTAAAGGGCTTAAATTACTTAAAAATACAACTCATTACCCATATAATTGTATATGCTATTGAGAATAAGCTCTGCATGTTTTACAACACAGGCCATGATTTTTTTTAAATGCATACTGTCATTAAATTAACAAGATGTAGTGATTTTTGAATGAAATAAACTCAGCCCTTCAGTTCAGCAAGCTGTTCATAACCCTTTGTAAGGTTTCTGAACTCAGATCATTAAACTCTGGAAAATGCAGAATAATAGGAGATAATAAAGCATAACATCTGATATTTGGGGGATGAAATTAGATGCTCCGACTAAAGGGTCTAGCCATTTCAGGAATATAATAAATTCTCCAAATTGCTCATTATTAGTGAAGGCAGCTGTCATTACTTCTGCTTATTTTCTCATCAATTTTTATTCTCAGACAACTTTTACTTTCTCCTGTGCTGCTTATATTGATATAGGCTTAGACAGCTATTTGTAGATACTCATCAATTTCCACCAGATGTGTTTTAAAAGAAAAAGAAAACACTTTGGGGAACAAAAGTTACAAACAAAATACTTGGTTACATCTTATATGTTGGATTTCCTGATTGGAAATCACTGTCACTGAATTCTCCCTCACTATTGCTAATTAACAAAATTTTCTCTGAAATAAAAGTTACTACCTTGGGCCAGCGAGATAGCTCAGCAGACTAGGCTGACAACAGGAGGATCACTACAAGTCTGAGCAGCACAGTGAGGTCCTGTACCAAACACATAAAAAAAAAGTTACTAGCTTATCTTTGGAAGTGACAAACTGTTGTTGGAATGTTTCTTTCTTTTTTTAAAATTACCTCTCTTTCTTCTTCCTTCATTCTACCAAAGCTTTAACAGTAAGTTGCAGTTATTGTGGTCCTTCTATTTATTACACATTTTCTTTTTTAAAGATCTTTTTTATTACTATCTGTTTGTGGTACATAATAATCACATTCCTCTTGGGGAGTTGATTTAGGCATACACAAATATTAATTCTGCTTTAAATCCCCATTTTTCCTTCCATTGGCCTGCCTTCCTTGGCCAATTACTTCTTACAAAAGGTCTGTTTCTATTTTTTATTACTTTATTTTATTCTTGAATGTATTTACACTTTGGAAACCCTTGTTCTTATACTTTGTTGTTTCTTCTTTCCTGTCAAATCTGTGGGAACAAGAAGAGGATAGTGTGCTTTATCGTAGTTTCCACTCATGTTTACATTTAAGGATGGTTATTAAGGATGTGAAGCAATGATGGTTTCTAAACATGTTAAAGGGCTCTAACAGTTTATCCATTTGGATGAAATGTGGACTAAAACTTAGAATAGAATAAATAAGGTTGCACTGTCAGAACGCCCTTCTATACTGTAGAAGGCTGTGTTCAGACAATAGGCAGACCCAAGATTTATCATATCCAACCTGCGCATTAGCCCTACCAGAGGCCAGACAACAATACTGCTCACACCACAGTAATAACCACGCTTGTGAGAGAAGCAATAACACCTCGTAGAGTTGTGTGGTCACTTTTCTTCATAAGTTAGAAATCACATCGGAAACCAGGAGACTTAAATGTGACAGAAGTAATGGGGCCCTCGGGTAGCAGAGACCAAGTGGTGTCACTTAATGACAATGATCAAGGAGACATAATCACCACTGAGGACATTCGGTTCAAAGTAGCAGTAACAGTGATCTGACTGCAGACATGGTATGGGCTGATCAATCGTGGAGTTCCTGGAAGTGCAAGGGCAGCTGCTTAAATATTTCTTTGATCTGTGAAAGCAGAAGAGTTCTCAGGAAGTGAAGAGAAATCAGAAATAGTAAACAAACCATGGCTCCTGCAAACTATTCCTAGACTGAGGCCAGTTTGAATACCCAGAACCCCTTAAATGAAAGGGAGGTGAATTCATCTTGAAGAAAGACCCTGGTGTACCACCAACATAGTTATATCATTAATCTCCAGTCTTTTACAACACTTTTTATCAGTATGATAGTACGAGAGTAGTGTAATAAGATATTTCAAGAATAACTAGTCACTGTACCTGAGTTGGCACTAATTCTGAGGGCCCCAGAATTCAATGTGATATATTAGTCAGCATAGAGCTTATAGGGATCAGTTTATTAATGGAGTTTTAACTCACATCAACCTTTGGTAGGACCAATGATATCCTAAACCCCTCCCACATTTAGTTCTCAAGTTCCAAGATAAAATTTGAGAGAGATGTTTTTAACATCTAACAGAATCCTCATATTGCTCCCATAATATTTGGAATAAGGGATGCTATGGTAGACAAGACCACCTGGAATCAGCAGAACTGCCTCTACTTGGAAAAATAGTTAAGCCAAAAATCAAGAGTGCATTCCTGAATGGATCACAGAGATTAGTGCCTTAGTCCCACTATCAAGTGTCTGAAATATTCAGAGATGGCGATTGATATCAAATCTCCCATTCAAATCATCTTTTCTCTCTAGATAGAAGACTTATATTTTAGAGAATGAACATAGGTAACTTTAAATTTCACAGGCTAAGTCTAATAATAGCTATTATTTCAAACGTGGTTTCGTTGCTGAAGTAAACTAACACACCTCCTAGTAACTGGTGTGCACCTACTGATATGGAAAATTTTTTTCATTCCACTATCTTTTTGAAAGGCTCTCAAAGAAATTTTCTATCTGCTGGCAAGGACAGTAATGTATCTTCATTCTGCTACTTTATGAGAACACCAGCTTTCCATCCTACATTATAGTTTAGTCTATAGAGTCCATGAGAGAATAATGGTCACATGAGAGAATAATGATCTTTTTCACATGAGTGAATAATGATCTATTGCATCGTAATGGTGATTTGACATAGCAGAAAGTAGCAACTACTATGATATATTGGTAAGATATTTGTTTGTCAGAGAGTGAAAAATACATCCAACAAATATCCTGGGCCCTTTCACCCCAGGAAACATTCAAGTGTAGCTCCTCCAAATATGTGTGAATACCTAGTCCAGAATGCCTGATATGGTGTTTCATCTTACCCTTTGTATGGTCAAAACAGAAGAGAATGACCAGTGGACTTTTGGGATTTAGAAGGCAATATATTCTTTGGTTGTGATATTCTGAACTATTTAATGAATACTCTGCATAGCTTCTCATTGAGAATGGGACCCAGATCCTGAGAAGGCCTGGTAACATGTCCAGGATACCATAAAAGCTCTAGACGACTTGGATCAAAGGCCCAAACTGAAGTTGTGGTTCTGAATGAATAAATAGAGATGTTGTTTGGAGCTATGATAGAACTTTGGAGTTGAGCCACAGTGAAGACCCTCAGGATTTTGGAGGAAATCAATGCCATACTCTGTGGATAACTACACTCCTTTTGAAAAAAATTGCACCATGTACTGAGCATTATTAGACACTGAATGCAAACAAACCACCAAGCTACCATTTGGCTTGAACTTGACACAATGAACTTCTTGTTGCCTGATCCTTAAAATATAACATTGTATGAACATAACGCTATGTGTTGTTGAAATAAAATAGTCTGAAAAATACTTGCTTGAAACCATGTACAGCAGTTTGTAGACCTTTTGACAGTGTCAGCCATCTGGATGACTCAGACATTGCTTGACCAATTTACTCTCTGTGAAAGCCTGAGAGAATGCTTTCTCTCTAGATGACTCTCCTTAGAAACACTATATCAGTCATTTTCCTCTGTGGTTCCATAATCTCCTTGAACAGAAAATTTGGGACACCACTGAGTTACAGGATGTTACAGTACAGGTTCTCTTATGTCCTGAGTCTTCACTGACCTTGAAGTGCTAGGGTCAAAATATTGGCTATCCTTGTAGCCCTTCTTTTTCTCTAATTTTTGGTCTGCATATTTAAGTTGTTAACCATCCAGAAAAGAAGCTTAATGACATTACAACCCTATAACAGAGGCAGTTAAGCCTACTATCTGTCTGAATATTAAATACCTTTGACATAACAAGGAACAGGTATTTTCAACAATCATTGATATTCTATACTTTAAATCCCTACAGAATGTGAAAAAATAATGACATATTTTTACTCAGAAATTTTCAGGGTAAATCTTGAGGGGTTTTGAATGATTTTGGAAGACGCAAAAGTTACAGTTTTAGTTATATAGGTCTTGCTCTAACTTGGCCTTGACCATCCAGCATAAAAGTATAATCATGAGGTATAAAAAGTAAAGCCATATTAATATGCTGAGCTGTAAAGGCTAAAGCCAACAATATCTAACATTGCCAGTTCTTCTGATAACCCACTACTATTATAGACTATTGAAGTATATTGGGTTATTTTGCTGAATTCAAGCAACTACAATATTTGAATGGCAATGAAATACCCATATCTGACAAAACAAAAGAAGAGGAGGAGATATAAATGAAGGACCATTTTGTAGTGAAAAAATATATATCTGTATATACCAAATAGTTAAGATAGATATACAGCCACTTTCTCTTAGTTCAATGAGAAGAAAGATTTGTACTAATAATGTTTAGACAAGATATCATATCTGCATCCTATACTCTGAATACTACAAAGACAACAATATGCTCTATATTAATTATTGTAACTGTCCTACTAACCTGTTTTACTATTTCTTGTTGCTATTTCTTTCTCATTAAAATTAATAAAAAAGAGAAAAATGTTATTAAGAAATTTTTTAAAATGCTGTGCTTGAGCAGGAACTGAAGGCAAAAGAAAATTGCATAGGAAAGTGGCCCAAATATCCACTCCTCCTACAAGGGCCCATTGAGTTCTCAATTTTGGTCTATTTGTATAATCCTGTGGGATGTTATTTACCATCAATTAACTAAATAAGAAACTCACACAACATCCTACCAAATATGCAAACAACATCTTAAAACAAACAGCTGTAGCACTACCACCTTTTATTAGTATGACTCTAAAGAGGTAAAGGCAAATCATCCTACTGGATGTAAATTTGAGCAGTTCATCTGATTGTTCATTTTGCATTGAAGGACAAATACTCCAAAATACAAATCTACAGTGATTCATGATATACTGCCACTGATTTGGCAAAAGGGTAATGGACTTGTCAAAGTATCTTCCTACTAGAGTAACATTTTAGTAATCAAAGTGGAAAGGATGATTTATTTTGAATATGAGTTTTTTTTCGTCTGTAAAGTTTACATGTCATCAGCATACAGGTCCACAAATAAAGTAAGTATATTTGTAGGGATCCCAATTTGCCAAACTTGAGCTTGGTATGGCCTTTTTGGAGGGCTCTGTCTGCCAGTAGCAAAGACCAATAGTATTCCAAAATATAACACTATTCTCTATAGTACTCAGCCAGCCATCTGGGATTAGGTGGATTCTATCATGGAAAAAGTACTAGGTTCTTATTGGAGTTGACATTTACTTTAATTACAGATTGGTTTTTCCATCTTGTACTGCTTTTTCCAAAATTACCATCTGTCCATTTGCAGAATGCCTTATTCACTAACATTTTATTCCACATGACTTTGCTTCTGCCAAGGAATTCATTTCATAGTAAATAATGTATGGTTGTAAGCTCATAAAATTCATTGGACTAACCTTATTCTCCATTATATTGAAGTCGGTGGCTTGATAAAATGATATAGTGTTATTTTGATGACTTAGTTGTAGTGCTGGCTAGGTGACAGTAGTTTGCTTGACTGGAAACAAATGTTTGTCTGATATATAGCCATTATTCAAAGGGTCAGAAATCAAGAGACAGAAGAGGAGGGGCACTGTTTTCACTATTTACTATCACCGTTACTAATCCATCACCTATTGTTTTTTTGTGCTTTTCCCCAATAATATATCACCTGATAATATAGAAATCTTACTTCTCAAGGAAATGATGCTTCTCCCAGGAAACCCAGTGGTGATTCCACTGAACTGAAAGACTGCTACCCAAGCATGTTGGACTTCTTAACATTATGAGTCATGAAAGAAGGGAGTTACTCTACTTTTAGGATGATGGATCCTGACTGTGAAGGGGAAATTGGGCCACTACAACATAATGATGAGGAAGAGCATGTCTGGTATAGAGAGATAACTTTGGCCTTTGGTCTCTCTGAGTACAATTGTCCTGTAATTAAAGTTAATAGGAAACTACAGCAGTCCAATCAGGATTACTTGCAGCTAATGTCCTCAAGGGATGAAGGTCTCTGTCATGATGATAGACAACCACAATTAGTTGAGGTGCTTGCTGAGTTCTTATAAATAAGAACTATGATCAGAAGAGTAGTTGTAGAAATGATGATGGTAATAGCTATAAGTAGTACTTGTTTGGCCAATGCTTGTGATGTATGTGTCTGGCATATGCAGTAGAAAAATTTTATGCAATCTCTGTCTTCTTATGAAGTAATTTTTCTTTCTATGTCATTAAAATATATTTTAACTTTGTTGGTTTTAACAAAAAAATGGTAGTCTAATTTGGAGGAGGTTAAGCACTAAAAAGTTATTTTACAGCGTTTAGGAAAAATCCTGTAGATTTTGTTTCACAAATGTGGTTCTGTGTATGTGTGCTTTTTTCTGTCACATTTTGAACTGCAAATGACCTGTAGAGAACTTGGATTTTTTAGAGGTGATGATTTTGTTTTTGTTTTTTTTTTAAATCATGACTGAAAGATAGTTAAAAGATTAATATCTCTACTGAAAATTACACATCTTCTAGTGTAAGGGGTGATAGTTAAGTCACACCCATCTTAACAGAAAAAGCTCTCCCACTGCACAAGATGGCCTACCTGCCCATTCTAAACTGAGTTACTGGGAGCCTCGAAACCACAAGCAGAGGAAGGGATAACTATTGCTTCAGGTGAACAACAGGATGCATGATCTTGCCACGAGGCTAGTGTTAATACCAGATAAGGGTGGTAGGAAGGCCCAGAACAGCAAGCTGCCATTCATACAGTTCTTTTTATATGGTTCAGAAAACCCCGTCATCATGCTGAGTTGATGTGACTTCTTCTTTTATCACTGTAATGAAATTGAGGCAGCATGAATAATCTGTGAAGAACCTTCATGAGGATTTACAATTTACCTATAGGGTTGCTACGATACGACATCAATGCTTGGGAAGGCTCTCACTTCTATTTTTTTTTTTTTTCATTTTTTCTGCTTCGTTTGGATGAATCATCAAGCCCCAAAAACATCATGGCTTGCAAGATTACAATGGCAATGATTTTACTTTCACTCTAATTCAAACCATCTGGACTCTTCATGAATAGAGGTTCACAGTAAGTCCCCTTGCATGCATGGTCCCACTTCAAAGAGAATTTTGGTTATTCCAGGAAAGTAAAATTGTTGCTCAATAGAAAAGAAAAAACCCTGGGCTCCCTAACGATTGGAGAAACTAATGTAAAGGTCCATGTTAGTATCGTGAAAGTGGTACATGGATGATTTAAAGCATGCTTCTGTGGCTAAATTTCCAATTCTAATCTTCTTTTCCAATACTCCAAAAAGTGACATATTCTGATATCCCAGTGGTATTTCAAAATTTGTTATTAAATTTCGAAAGAATAGCCATAGGCAAGATTTTCTTTTCTAATATATTTGCCTCATATACTTTTTCCTAATGCTAATGCGAATTGTTTATGGTCTCCAGCTTCAGCTATTCCAAATGAGTATGACCTTTCTATAAGCACTCAGAAAAATTCCAATAAAAGCACTTTATCTTTGCACTTTGCCATTCTTGGTTTTCCTCTAAAAACACACAAAGATGTGGAGAACCTTCATTCAACACCGACTGTGTGGAATTCTTATTCTAAATTAAGTCCAAGAAGAAAGGTAGATACTGTAAATATTTCCTAGTATCCTTAACATTTAAATTGTTGTGAGATAATTTTAATTATTTCTTGCTAGCTTCATATAATCCCTATTTTGTTGTAAGTGTTAGTCTATAAATCTTCTTTCAGGATCTAATAACCAGTCTTCATATGCAAATATTCCCTGAATATTAATCTGTGACATACACCAAATTATGCGCTAGTCTCAATGATAGTTGTCTCTACACTCAAACACATGAATTTTCTATGCCTTTAATTTTGACACTGAAAAAAATGTGATTCACCTAATCTATGGTTATTAAACAACTTTCCAGGTCATTCTTAAGTAACTTTGTACATATGAGCTATGTTATGAAAGGTGTTCAATAAATGGTCAGCTTGAAATTCAGATGGTGCCTGGCACAGGTCAAGCCTACAATAACTGCTCTCTACTTTGTCTTGGAAACCTCTCAGTGACTTAGTTGTAAGTTACGTACAATCTACACTAGAATTAGTAACAGAAATAATGATAATAGAAATAATGAGGTCCTAGTGCTCACTGCATGTAAAAAAAGGAAGTGTGGTACATAAATGAAAAGAAACAATGAAGAAGAAGTTCTCAGAAGGCTGAGCTTATTATGGTGACTATATGAAACTGTAATGGTAAACACAGTGTGTTTTGTGAATGGATGGCTGCCATTAAATTTATGTACACAGTCACAATGTGAGCTTATTTTATTCCATACTAATTAATTAGCAATGTTAGATTTATTGCTAATTAACACTGCACTGAAAGTCTGCATAGGGCTGCATGAGGCTTGGAGTGGCCATCTAGACACAAGCCATAGCAGGCACAAGGCACCACAACTCTGTGTCAGCTGTTAGGGCTTAGATTGTAGCTATTCACTGTAGCCACTCTGTGTGTTTGTCTATATTAATGAGAAATACCTGACACAGAAATCTCAGTGTACATTTGGTCTCTAGGAAGGAACAGGCTGACTGTAAAGCTAGTTACACATTTTTCAATGGGTTGCTTTTTGTTGCTTTTAGCTTCTTAACTAAAACAACAGTGATTTTAAGAGACTCTTCTTTGAACTGTAGCAAGCAACATGGTTATGACTTCAAAACAAAAAGCACATTTGTTTTGCCTCAGAGTGTTTAATTAGATAATGGGAATCAAAGACAATGCTGTGACTAAAGAGGAAAGCTGAACAACTTGTAATTTTGAATCTGAGATGCAGCTCTCCAGGCAGACATAATTTTAAATAAGTTAGCTCAAATTTGGACCCAATTCACAAATCTTATTGAATATTTATTATGTGATTAGACTAAATTGTCTAAGTGGGATATTTATAAATGTGCTAGATTACTGTCTCCAGCTTTTGGACTGTGTGAGGTCCAGGTGTAATGTTTGTGATAAGTAGGCAGAAAGAGAACACTGACACCTGGGAAGGCAGTGTGCTGCTCTGCTGAGCCTGCTTGCATGGTGGATCCAGACTCAGATCCCATAGTTTAAATATTGGAACTCAGTTTTATTATACGTGTAAACTTTGACTGAAGACTTCTAAATAAGACTGGGTTTATGAAAATGTTCAAGGGGCAATTATTTAACACTGTGATGCAATAAGATAACAACTTTTAATTCCTTTATATCTGAATATACACCAATATAATCATATATTCTTGTTTACACTTTCATTCAGTAATTATTTTTAATTATCTTTCATGTCTCAATCACTGCTCTAAGAAACAGGAATTCAGTTATCAAAGCAAATAAATATTGTTGCCTTCTAAAATTTCAATCGGCCTAACCCCACCCCACCCACTGAGTAGGATTTTCTGCCGAGTTCCAGGAGCCCCCTGACCCAGTCCTAGCCCAGGTCCGGTGAGTATGTGTGGAGAGCTTCCTCTTCCTCCTAC
>NW_004524583.1:2789050-2815042 GCF_000260255.1 Octodon degus
GCTACTGGACTCTTTTAGAATATTTTACTGAGTTTACACACCTATAATATTTAATAACAAAACTTATTTTATCAATAACTAAACTTGAAATTGGATAGGACTCATTAGAACAACTGGGTGAACAGCTGGATGAATACATTGGCTAAATCAGAATGACAGGGCCATATCTTTATCACATAAAATAGTGGTTAGAAAAAATGGGGTATACCAATGAATGTCCATTTTGTATCTGTGTATTCAAAGTGGTTAGGATAGATATATAATTGCATTCTCTTAATGAATAGAATGATTTGTTCTAATGGTGTTTGTAAATAGGATCACAAGTCCACTTCTTGTACAGCAATTAACCACTAAGAAGAATATATGCAGCGTATTATTTGTTGAAACTGTACTTTCGATTTGATTTGAAACTGTCTCATTGCTATCTGTTTATCAATAAAACTTTGAAAAAAAATAAAATTTCAATCAACAATAAGCATAAGAAATAAACGTACTGGTATAGCATGTTAGGTGATACATAAATGTCATGATGGAAGGAGACATGAGAAAAATAGGCTTTAGGCAGGAGTGCATGTATTACTGACAGGTGTTCTGGCGCTGAGGGTAGGTGCAGCAGCACTGTGGTGGTCATTGTCTTGTGGAGTGTGGTGTGAACTTGGATAGGACTCTTTAGAACAACTGGGTGAACAGCTGGATGAATACATTGGCTAAATCAGAAAGACAGGGCCATATCCTTATCATATAAAATAGTGGTTAAGACTAAAGTTTCTGGCTCAGTATGACCGTGGTTTTGGTCCTATCTTCATAGTTTTATTACCATATGACTTTGTTGAATTATTTAATCACATTAAGTATTTTTTTTTGTCTCTACAAATGAGGTTAATAACTTTCTTGGAGAAATAAAATGATTTAACAAAATAATGCAACTAAAACCTTATTATAATTAGTGCATTCAATTTTGTTATCAGTAGATATTATCACTGATTTAAAACCTCTAGGAATTTTAGAAGTGGAAATTATTTGGGAGTGCACCCAATTCAGTGAAATCATTTTGTAAAGAAAGAAACTGATGGCCAGAGAAATGTGAGGAGTTATAAAGACCGCAAAACAAACCAGCCCCAGGAAACTATTTCCTGCTAATTCACCAACTTTAGAAAAATAGACTATAGTTTTATATACTCCAAAGATCTAAGGATTACATGTATAAAATAGATACTGGTTCTTTCTGTGCAATGAGCAGTAATGGAGCACATTGGCTTTAAGAGATCAGCATGCATTTTCCAAGTTTTACTTTCTGCTCAACTTTTCTTCCTTGTTTTGTTTTGGCCAGGTTGAAGAGCTAGACTTTTCTGTAGTAGTGCCATCAGCTAAAGAGAGGCACAGTGCTATAATTTGGTTGAAATGAGTAAAAAATATTTTTAATATCTTAATCACAGCTGTGTCACATTTTAAAAATAAATTACCCTTTAAGATGCATTGATTTAACATAGTTATATTTACTTCAGTTACATAGTAAATTATACCAGGAGTTCTTTATGTGCTCAACAAATGTAATAATTTAATATAAGAGTGCTAATCCCAATGATCTTTAAAATAGATTATCTCTAGACAGAGGTTTACATATTCTCTAGTGAGAAGAATCAGAATCAGAGAAGAACATGGAGGAATTGTACAGTGGGAACAGAAAGAAACTGGAACAAAATGGAAAAACAACAAAATATACTCTGTGAGGATTCTTAAATATCCAAGTGACAGAGAAAAATTTCAAAAATGGCACTGAAAATACGATGGATAATTTTTTGACACTTCTTACTCTACCCTAAACAAGTTTGAGTTTTCTTTTCTACTTTCTATTATCTTCTTGGATTTGTTAGGGTTTTAGCGGAAGAATAAAATGGAGAAAATGACATATGCATATTTGTCTTTTCCTTTCCTAAAGATTTGCCTATAATATTCATTGTTAAATTTGTGGTTTCTAATCTATTGCTTTTCTTAAAATAACAGAAGTTACTATCTCAACCTGAAAGCCAGAATCACCAAGGGAGTGAGAAGATCACACTTCCTCCAAATACTGCAGGAGGAGATTGTGTCCCTCATTTCATTCAGCCATCAGTGGTCCATGCACGGCATGGCTTTAGGCAGCATCAACTCCAGTCTCCACTTCACCTCCAGGAAGACACGGCATCCTCTTCTCTCAATATAATTTTAACTTAAATTTATTTAATGCCCAGTGATGCTGAACATTTTTTCCATGTATTTATTGACCATTTGTACTTCTTTTTCTGAGAAGTATGTGTTCCTTTTGGTTATCCATTATATGATTGAGTCTTTAAATTTAAGGCACTATGTTTTTGGGATTCTTTGTAGATTCTCAATGCTAGTCCCCTGCGGGGTGGGGGATAGATAGATAGATAGATAGATAGATAGATAGATAGATAGATAGATTGATTGATTGATAGAGCAAAATAGAAGATAGATACATAGGAAGTAGTTTCTTTTAGTTAGTTGAAGTCTTTGTGCTTTTTTGATCTTCTTTGTAAAATGAATCTTTTGTGTCTGAGTACAGTGACTACTTTAAAGATAGTTAAGTATACATAATCTATTAACAATTGTATTTTGTTAGTATTTTGTTTTGAAATTTTGTTTTTTTTTATGACATAAAAGGTGAAATAAAGAAAAAGAAAGAAATGTAATGGTCCTCCGCTGTATAAAATATCCAATAGCCTTCCATGGATGTCACGTAGATAGAACTGACATACCTTGGCACAAAGTCCCAGCCTCTTGCCAGCAATGCAAGCCAGCCAGGTCTGATTCAGATCAACAGGAAGAGTTACCTGATGGCCCATGAAGTGAAGATGAACCACACCCCTGAGCCCCATCTATGTTGTTAATTGCTGGCATCCTGAGAAAACAACTGATTTTTAAAAAATTTATGTATTTGGTACAGTATCTCACTAAGCAGACGTATAATCGTCCTCCTGCTTTCAGCCTCCCAGCACGGGGGTTCCAGGCATGTGCCAC
Source organism: Octodon degus (assembly GCF_000260255.1). NCBI lineage: Eukaryota > Metazoa > Chordata > Mammalia > Rodentia > Octodontidae > Octodon > Octodon degus. The sequence goes on from NW_004524583.1 coordinate 2,792,072, forward strand.
CACACCCAGTCTCAATCACCATCTCAATGCTATCTGGCTCTCCCTGACTTTTGCATTTGATGGGTCTTTATGTTAGTAACATATTGTAAAAGACATATTTATTGGTTAAAAAAATGATAGAGACCAGAAGGCCAACCAGATAGCTCAGCAGATTAAAGTGCCGGCTTAGGCAGATGCAGGGACTGGGGCTCTATTCCAGGTGTGCTGTGTTGACCCTGCCTACGGGGTGCACTTGTGACAGAGATTGAGAAGGGCATGGAAGCAAGCCAGTAATCCCAGTGCTTGGGATGCTGAAAACATGAGGTTCACTGTGAGCATGATCTGTGTAGTGAGACCCTGTAGCCCCTGTACTAAATACATTAAAAAATAAAATAAAATAATAAAAAAACTCAAAGATATTTGAATCTTGCTTTAGTACATGCACTGATTAAACTCTTTGTTCAAAATGAAGGTGATTTTTAATTAATTAACTAATTGATATAGGGTCTCACTACTCAGTTCAAAGTTGTAGTCACCCTCTTGCCTCAGTCTCCTCAGGACTGGGATTACAGGTGTGCGTCATCATTCCCTATTTCGGGTCTACTAGGGAAGCCCAGGTTCCACTGCAGGCATGGCATGTGGTACTGGGGATCCAAATGTATTCCTTGTACTTTCCAGATAAGTGCTTAGACTGCATCATTATCTTCCCAGCCCAACAGTGATTTTTTAACCAAAATTGTTTTGGCCTGTGTTTTATGTGGATTGATAATTTCATGTGATGATTTGTGATAATTACCAGTTTAGGAGCAAATTTCAAGAATTAAATTAAAATCAATATGGCAACTTCCTAATGTGAAAACTACTCAATACAACAATAACAAAATTCCTTTGGAAAAGTATTAAACAAAAGTAACAGCTGGTGATCTACATTGTATCTGTAAGATTAACAGAAAAATTTCTCCCCAAATATGTTGAACAGATTTATAAATCAGTCTATAAGTCAACCTTGCTCATAAGAACAAAGAGTACTTATTTATATATGTGTCCTTAAGTGTTGTATCACTTTAAAAATAATGTAGTAACGTATACCTGTCTACATTTTCCTTTTTATTTTTTCACATAGCTGTGAGAAATAATAAGCTAGGAGACTTCATGTAAATGAAATTAAAGATGTATCAGAAACAAACTTTTCAAAAGCTATTGTCTCATTTGCAGTTATATATGTCTATTGTTTGGAACAAAAAAATGTGAAGGAATGTTCATTACTCTCCAAGCTTATTTTGAGAATAATTATCTATAAAGTGAATATCTGTAATCAGACTTTTCATTTATTACCAAATAAGGAAAGATAGATATGTCATGCTGTAAGTTATTCATGAAAATAACTTAATAATCTAAATGACTAATCAGAACATTTCTTTTTTTTCATTAAATCTCTATTCTTTTTTGACATAATCTTTGTTGCCAACATTTTACTTTGACATAATTTAAAATGTCTAGTATAGTTACAAAAATAGCACATACAATTCTTACATAATCATACACAGTTTCCTTATACTGTAACTATTTTGCCTACATGTTTATCTGACTCCATTAAGCATAGATATACAGTACATGAATGCATATATATGCACAGGTCTATGTCTATATTTCAAAAATGCATGTGCATTTCACTGAGCAAGTTTAAAGTTAAACTTAAGGGTAGTATGATCTCTTATTCAAATTAATATTTCAGTATTAAAAATGCATTTTCTTCATAGCCTCAGCAGTTATTTAATACAGGAAATAGGTCTACTTGGTATAGTCAATATTTTTCAGATATTTCTTTCTTAAGAGTTCTTGTTTATTGCCTATTTCAAATTTTGTATTTCTGCTATTTTCTCAATACAAGTTTCTGCATCCCTGTCTGAGGCTATTGATTTTTCTCTGAAACCCACATCTTGACTGCAATTTGTCTGGTGGAGTCCATGCCTGGTGGACCGATATGATATTCATTTCAATCTCTCATTCAGTGTAGCACCATTCTGGGCACTCAATAAACTTATAAACACTTTTAGCACATTCCTAGGCTTGCAGAGATTGTTCCAATCTCTTCCTGAAACAAGAATAAGTGGAGTTGCTGATTTTTAAGATTTAGTCACCAGACAAGAAAATTCATATCATTTAGAGTTCCTCAGAGCACAAACTACTCAGTCTGAAACAATTAATGTTAGCATTTAAAAGCTGTTTTTGAAGCTTTATTAGAAAATTAAGTGATAATTTTCAAAATGATAGATTATTTTTAATACTAATTATTAATAATGTAAAAAAGTTACTGAAGCCTTATTATGTTTGAGGCATCTTGCATTTTACAAATCCTTATTACTTAATCAAAAGAGTAAAAGTATTTAACAAGTGCTTATCCTATTATAAGCACCAGGTTAAGCACGGTATAAAGATTGTTAAATCTAACAATAATATGGGACAGAGTATTGGACTCTCAGTAATGTTTCAAATGCAGGTATATGTGCTTTACACCTCTCAATTCTCATTTAATCCTTTTAACATTGTGACAGAAATACTATTAATATTCCTATTTTACACTGGAGGGAACTCAATAAAGAAATTAAATTCTCAATGGGAATTAGTATGTCTTTCTTCAGAGAAGGTAACACCTAAAACTTAGTTAAGTTACATGTCAATATTAGTCTCTTGGAGCTGCTGTAACAAATTGCTACAAAATGGGTGGTTGAAAATAGCAAATTTATCCTCTCATGTTTCTCGAGGGCAGAAATCTTAAATCAAGGTGTTTGTAGGCACACGGTCTTTCTGAAGGTTCTAGTGACGATCTGTATCTCATACTTCCCACTTCTGAATGTTGCTGGCATCCTTGACATTTCTTGGCTTATAAAGACATCATTTCAAACTTTGCCTCTGTTATTGTATGGAATTTTTCTCCCTTTAAGTCTATGTCTATATCTTTCCACTTGTTATAAGGATACTGATTTCATTGTATTAGGAGTGCCTTAATGGTCTAGTCTTAATTTACTTACCTCTGCAAAAGCCCGATTTCCAAATAAAAGATCAATTTAAAGGTACTAAATAAAAGATCTTCAATTTCCTGAGGCATAATTCAACTTGTAACTTTATTCAAATCCATTCAGCACATTAATGGCATGACTATCTGGCCTATCTGACTCCAAACCTGTAATCTTAAGCACTCCTATCTAAGCAATATGCAAGATATGAGTCACTTACGGTTGTACAAATTAGTAATGACCATGGAAAATATGAAATGAAAGTATTTACTAAGTAAAAATAATAAACATCACTTGTGTATTTAGTCAAGAAACCTCTCAAAGATAACTTTGAGATTAAATTCAAGTTAGAGTAAGTGAAGGCTATTGATTTTTCTCTGAAAAAATTAACTTTTGAATTTAACTGTTATATTATAATTCAAGTTAACTCTTGAATTTAACTTTTTATATTATAAGATTTATTTTATTATTTTTTTTTGTGGAACTGGGGATTGAACTCATGCCCTTGCACTTGCCAGGGAAGCGCATATTCCACTGAGCCATCTCCCCGGCCCCTATAAGATTTATTTTAAAAGAAATGCTATATTCATATTTTGGCTGTCTTAATCTTGATGTTTTTATTTTTTAAAGTGTACAGAATAGTAAAAGGAAATCATTAGAAAGATACAAAATGTCACTGAACAAAGTAATAGGAGGTCAACAGTGGTTGCTGTATTGTACCATGTTATCTTCACATTAGTTGTTTAGGTTACCAGATAGAAAGCTGCAAAATTGGTTAAATAATAACAACAACAAAGTTATCAGAAATTAAAAAGAAAAATAAGAATAAAAGAAAAAAGTATTAACTGCTCCCTTCAAAAGACCATAAATATATATTTTTTCCCTTCTTTCATTCTTTTCCTCATCCCAGCTTTTTCTTCACATTGAACAAGTTCTTTCCCTTTCACAGTATCTATTGTACCTTTCAGGTTTTATTTACTCTTCAGGTTCTCACACTAGTGAGACAATGTGATGTTTGCACACATGGATCTGATTTGTTTCACTTACTGAAATCATCATGCCACAGCAATATATGTGCACCGATGTTTAGAGAAGTGCAATGTGTCTTAGCTAAATCTTGGAAACAACACAAATGCCCACCAACTGAGGAACAGATTAAAAAAGGGGTGGTATTTCTACATAGTGAAGTATTGCTCAGCTATAAAAAAGATAGATTTGAGGATTTTGTAGATAAATGGATGCAAATGTACTGTTAAATGAAATCTTGCTGTCTCCTAGCACGTGTCTTCCCCTGTAGTTCATCCCATGTACCAAGGCAGAGTGATCCTGGGAAAGCTCAGATGTGATTGTTGCTTCCTGACTCAGCATCACTCCATGGCTTGCCATTGCCTGAAGAAGTACTGTTTATGCAATTGACATAAACAAAGGAATAAAAATCCAAACAAATCTATAAACAAAATAATATTTAGGTGTAGCAGCTCGCAAAGAAGAATGACTATTATAATTTGCTAATACAGATAAAAATTGAATAGAAAATCATATTTTTCCTTCTCCTGCCAAAATGAAAAGGTGAGTGAGAAGAAAATTTTCAGAAGCTTCAGAATACAAAACAGGGTAAAAGTAAAGTACATAAACTATAAGGGATAATTCAAATATATGAACTTCATCTCATGTTTTACTATTTCTATTTTTGTCAAATTTTTGCATTATTTTATTTAAAAATATTTGTCTGAAATATTCTTTCTTTATCCTGAGCCAAATCTATTTTTTAAAATTTGTATTAGCTTAGGTATAGAAATAGAAACTAGAAGGAAATATAGATATTTTATTTATCTTATTATCTTGTTAGATAATTGTTAATTTTGTTAGATTTTCCAAAGTACCAGATTGAACAAGTCTTTGTTTCATTGGTTCCATGACACTATTAGCAAGAACTCGTCCTTTAAAAACAAAATACTTCATCTTAACAAACAAAGTAATTCATTATTATTGATTGTGCTTTACAGTCACACCTCTCATGTCATCAGCTCAACTGTGTTATCAGGGGTGAAATCCTTAATGTCTTTGAGGCTAAGATCCTCACTTTAAAATGGTTAATTCTAGGACCTATTTCACAGTGTCACTATGATAGTTATAGTAATAATTTTAAGATCTTAGCACTGTGCTGACCCTGATTAAGGTTTCTCATAAATAATGGCGATGATGATCATGCAGATGATGTGATGCTGTGCTCATTTAAATCAGACATAATATTACTCCATTTTTTCTTTTAGACATCTGTATTGACAATTCAGTGATTCATCACATGAAATTTTCATGAATATTTATATTCAAGGACTTACGAGAAATATCAGACTTTATCCATAGATAAGTTTGTTTTACTTAGTTCAAGCATTCTACATGGCCTATTTTAAGCAATTACTTCTCCATACACACTTCCAAATAAATTTTAGTCTCTATGTTTTGGATCTTAAGTTTAATGAAGTAATGCTCAAAGTGAATGGCGAATTCTCTGGACAACATGCAAGTTCAGAGTCCAAATTATAGAACTTAGTTTGTGATTACAAGCTAGAAAGAGAACATTAGTTATGAAAGCTCCACTATTGTTTTGGATAAAACTTGGTAACAGATGTTCAGGAGGGAAAGAGGAGGATAAGAAAATAGTCCTAGCAAGAAAAACAAAGAACAGAAAATTGCAAATTAAAACATACTTGAAGTAACAATGAAAGAGGGTCATCTCATGTGGAAGCTGCATGCCATTAGTTCACCGCTGTCCGTGAGCCATTCCCTTTCCTGTTCCAGGATAAGGTGTTTGCTCCTTTCAGTGCTCTCACTTCTATTATCTTAGCTCTGTTTCTGGCTCTTTCTCACCTTCATGACTTCTAAGGGCAAAAACATGTTCTGGAACTCAGTCCTTGAATATTTTCTTCTTTGTATGCATCCTCTGTTAGTGATTTCATAATGACCCAGGGCTTAAAAAATTATCTATATGCCATTAATTTCCAATTTTATTTCTGTAGCTTGGATGGCTATCTTGGACTTTTGATTTGCATGTTAACTGCCTATTTAACATCTCACTTGGACATCGGATAATGTTTCAAATTTAACATACCTTAACATGAGCTTTCAATAGCCTCTCTGTCAAGGCTGGCCCTGATACATGACTGATCTATTTTCCTCCTTTTTCTAGGCTCGTAAAATTCTAGTTCTCATGGTTCTTTTACTTCCTCCATATTTAGTCTACTTTTCATCTACTGGTGTGCTATTCCAGCAGAATCTTCACTTTACATCCAGAATGCAAGCACTTATAAATTTTCTCTTCCTTTCTTCTTTCTATCTTTTTTTCTTTTTCTTTTTAAATGTATATGGTGCAGGGTCTCACTACAAAGCTCAAACTCATAGTGATCCTCCTGTGTCAGCTTCCCCAGCACTGGTATTACAGGCATGCATGACCATGCCCCATCTCCTTGGCTGGCTCAGCCTGCCTGGGGCAGAGCCAGTGCTGCGTGTAGTAGCAGGAATCTAATTTAAAGTAGCAGGGATCTAAGTGCGGTCCCAGCACTTGCCTAAGCAGGTGCTTAGTCTGCTGAGCTATCTTACTGGCCCTCCTAAGCACTTATAAACAATAATAATTTTACTACCATGAGTTGTTTCAGTAACTTCCTAGCTGATCTCTCTGCTTTTATACTTACATCGCCTGATTTTGGCATGGTTGACATAATACAGCTAACCTTGGGCATTTCTTGCACATGTCCTTCTGTTATTTTATAGTGCCAGAATCAAGGTCAAACTAGGAACTGTTATTCAGAAGACGTTTAGTTGTACATTATAGTTGGCATAGATTTACTTTAAAGTCCTAGGATTGCATCACAGTTTGTCCAGCAAACATTATATAAACCCAGCATTGTGTCTTTTCCTTTCACTTATGTACTCTAAGACCACAGGGCCTTTTCACTTAAAAGACAGAAGTGTTTTTAACTTACACACAAATCTAGAATTCTAGGCATACTACAGAGCCTTTGCTGGTCTGTGATGAAACTTTGAAGCTTTTATGTCCCTCCATAAAATGACCACAGATCTTCAACAGAGTGCAGCCTACCAGGCATAGTATTTCCTTCTTCATTCTGAGAAGCATAGGAAAAGAAGTTGCTCTTTTTATTTTGGAGGGTAGATCCTGGAATGCTTCAAACCACAAAATCCCTGTAAGTTGCGTTAAGAGCTTTTTGTAAAGGTTATATTTCACTCTGTGAAATGCTTGTGTCTTTCAAAGGCTGCCAGCGTACTTGCCACAAGCTGCTTACATGCCTCAGCAGTATGCCTCCGTCAATATTGTGAACCAAAAGAACAGTGCACTGGATGTCCATAAATTCTGCATCTCCCCAGAATAAATGACACAAAAATCTGGGAGCTACTATATCTAAGAAATTAGAACTAGAACTTTGTATTGACATTTGTCTTAAAGCGAGTGTGATTTTTATCTATTTCTCATTAAAAAAATATTAGCCAGATCCTCATTCACCTACTGTATACTTAATGCTGTATAAATCAGCTTTATTGAAGTTATCATTCTTGACAGGATGGTTGTAATTGGAATATTACAGATGAGCATCACTATTCTAAAAATAGCAAACTCTAAAATGCTCCAAAATTTGGAAGTTTGAGACCCAACATGACACCACAAATGAAAAGTTCCATATATCAGTTCATGTGACAAATTGCTGTCAAAGCAGAAGGACACTAGAATTTTGTACATACAAAATTTTCTTCCAGTGCTATATATAACTTTCAAATAAAACAAATGATTTTATGTGTAGAATTAGTTTCCCATCTCAAGATATCCCATTATATACATATGAAACTATTCCACTATAAAATAATTTTGAAATCTGAAATATTTGTGTTGCTACATTTGGATGAGGAGTATTCATTCAACACTCTTTGGAGTAATATATTCTTGTCTTTCAGGAATAATTGGGTTTTTTTTTTTTTGAAAGTTAGATACTAATAATTGAATAGGATAAGAACTGTCACTGGCTGTCTCTTTTATCCTTGTCTTAGTCACTTCCTTGTGCCTTTTAAAAAATGTATCTGGTACAGGGTCGCACTACACATCTTGGACTCACAGTGATCCTCCTGTTTTCAGCCTCCCCAGCACTGGGGTTACAGGTGTGCACCACCACCCCAAGTCCCAGTAGCTGGTGCAGTGCACCTAGGGGGGCATGGCTAGTGCAGCATGTGGTGCTGGGGATGGAAGCCAGGGCTCTAAGCTTGCCTGAGCAGGTGCTTAGTCCACTGCGCTATCTCACTGGCCCACTTCCCGGTACCTTGAACAAGCACCAAATACAGTTTGGAGTGTGTGAGGACTATTTGGGCTCATCTTTTCAATCCACAGTCTTCTAGCTTCCAAGCATGATGGCATAACAAAGGAGCTTCATGGAGGCAAATGGTGCTCATATTACAGTGGCCAGAAAGACGGGCGAGAGAATGGAAGAGCCATGGAGGGAGATATAGACTTCTAGGTTATGTCCCCTGTGATCTAGCCAAACCAGGCCATACTTCCCAACAGCAGGTCACCTATACTGCCTCCATAATTCAACTAACTTCAAGTTACTGGCAAACAATGTACCAAGTGATATATGCTATGCACCATGACCAAGTAGGCTTCATCCCAAGGACACAAGTGCAGCTTAAAAACATAAATCAATAGATGTAGCATACTATACAGGCAGAAGTAAAGATAAAAATAAAATAATCTCTCATTAGATGAAGAAAAAGTCATTGACAAAATCCAACATCCAAATGGGAGGCCCTGAGTTCAATTTCAGGTACCGAAAAACAAAATCAACATCTATTCATAATAAAAAAAAAACCTCAAAAATAGTTGTAGAAAGATCTTATCTCAATTTAATAAAGATCATTTATAACACAGTCATAGTCTTTGTAATATTAAATGAGGAAAAGATAAAAGCATTCCTTCTAACATCAGGAAAACAACATGAGGATCACTATCACCAGCTCTGCTTAATATTGTACTTGAAATATTAATCAGAGAACTCAGGCAAGATAAATAAAATGGATACTTGTAGGGGAAAAAGTAGCCAAACCATTATTATTTAAAGATGACATGTTCTTCTATGTAGATGACCCACAAATCCTACCAGATTACTTCCTAAATTTATTATCATAATCATGAGAGTAGCAGAATAAAAATTCAACCTATATTCCTGTGAACTGATAATAAACTCACCAAGAAAAATTTTAGGAAAATAATAGCATTCAAGATAACATTGAGAAATATTAAATACCTAGAAAGTAATTTAACCAAGGAACAAAAGCCAATGAAAGATTTAAAAAAAACCCTCTAAAACAGGAGATCAAATATTACATCAGAAAATGAAAAGATGTCATCTTTTCTTAGAGTCAGATGCAATATAGACAAAATGGCTATACTTCCAAAATTTATATGAAGATTGAAGCAACACTAATCAAAATACCAAAAGTTTAATTCACAGAACTCAGAAAAGAATTCTAAATTTCACATGGAACCAGAAGAGATACAGAATAACAAAAGCAATCTCGGACAATAAGAGGAAATCAGGAGATTTCAAATCCTGGCATGGAAGTTATATTAGGAAGAGAATATGATGCAAGTACCATGATAGGACCAAACCAGACATGGGGCTCAGTGGCACAGAGTGAATCAATTGTATGTTCACATTCAACCATCTGATCTTTGACAAAGGTGTCAAAAATATATCCCGGAAGAACAATAGCCTTTAAATAAAATGGAAGTAGGAAAACTATCCACATGAAGAGGAATTATCTAGACAGAATTTCTGCCCATGTACTATACTAAAATCAAATATATATGTTAAAACAAAACACATAATCTGCTGGAAGTCAAAATAGCTGAAACTTTTACAGTCATACAGACAAGGATTTTCTCTACCCAATTGAGCAAGAAATAGTATCAGGAATCAACAAGAGAGGGCTGGCCAAATAACTCAGTGGATTAAAGGGCCTGCAAGCTGGTGCAGGGGCCGGGGGTTTGATGACCTGGCCTCTTATGCTGGCCCCGCCCCAGGGGCTCAATGAGATGATGGTAGAGACAGAACGTTGTGGTGTGTGTCTGTAATCCCAGCTCTTGGGAGGCTGTAAACAGGAGAATCACTATGAATCTGATCTAGTAATGAAACCCTGAGCTCCCTGTAGAATACAAAATACAAAAAAATACCAAAAAAAAAAATCAACAAATGGAATAATATTGAATCAAAAAGCTCTACACACTGAAGAAAACAACTGACAGGGTGGAGAGACAACATATGGAATGGAAAGAAAAATTTGTCAGCTGTTCCTCACTGGAATAATATCTAGGATATATAAAGAAATCAAAACTATTAGAGCCTCCCAAAATAAAAGACTTAATTTTTTAAAAAATGAAAATTTATATACAGATTTATGCAATGAAATATATAAATACTTCTCTGAATGATTAAAAAACAGTAGATAAATATATTAAAATATGTTCAGTATTGGTGACCATTAGAGAAATGCAAATTAAAACAACACTGAGATACCATTTCACTCCAAAAGAGTAGCCATCATCAAGAACTCAAGTAATAAATGTTGGAAAGGCTGTGGGGAAGTGGAACACTTCTACATTTATAATGTTGGTGTAAACTACTATAATGACTGTGGAAAGCAATATGGAGATTCTTCAAAATAGTAGAAATAGATATTTCCTTTGACCCAGGTATTATCTATGTATCTTTCTAAAAGAGTTAGATACATCATATTACAGTGATAGATGAATAGCTATGTTTATAGCAGAACAACCCATGATAGCTACATCACAGAAGCAGATTATTAGTCTATAGATCCATGAATGGATAAAGAACATGTGTTATTTATAGGCAATAGAGTACTACTCTCCCATAAATGAGGACCAACTTAAATCATTTGTTAGAAAGGGTATATTCTTTGAAATCATGATATTAAGCAAAATAAATCAGACACACAAGGTTACATATAGCTGATGCTTATGTGAGAAACACAGTACACATAAAAAACAAAATGGAAAATGAATAACAGGGATCGGAGAGATATATCTTTTGAAAGAAGAAAGGGGAGCAAAAGATGGTAGAGAGTGTGCAGACGGAAAGAGATGAAAAAAAAATTAAGATGTGCTGTGTATATGTTCCAAGTCCCGATGAAGAATGTGATCATTATATCCTGCAAAAAAAGTACCAATTTAAAAAGCCAATCTATAATCACTTGAAGTTTATGGGAACATTCTTCATCTAAATTACAACAGTGCTTAAAACAGATGTAAGTACATTTTAAATTTTCAAGCTTCCATTACCAAAATTAATTCAAATGTTAAGAAACCAATATGGGAATTCAGGCAACCACCAAATATATCTAAACCAGTTTTATATTTTAGACTGCAAAATATCTATGCGATGGGGTCATGTCATTACTGTGAACTACACTTAGACCAAATTCTTGTTACCTGGCTTTCATCTGCCTTTATTTTCTAATGGGAGAATGATACATGTGACGCCTTTTGATACATGTGATATCTTAGGTGTCAATATAACCTCTGACTGTGTATCCTACAGTAAGCCAATGCTCGTAATAGGCTATTCTGAGCTGAGCAAATACTCATACATGCCTTTGGAGAAGTTCTGTGGAAGGCCTTGCTGTCCCCTAATAATCTGTCCTCTTCTTCAGACAATAGTCCTGACTTTGAAATGTGACTACATTTTAACATGCTGTCATGGATAGTGATATTTTAGTTGAGTAACTACTTACATCATTCTAATAATCTGCCCTCTATTTATTCTGATTGTATAAACTGATAACATTGAGTCTACCCCATTCTGATTCTAAAACATGTCTTTATTCCATCCATTCCTTTTACTAATTGAGCAACAAATTTTCACAACTGAGTCCACACCTGTCATCTAGTCTAAACAGGTCTTAATGCCCCCACTGAACGTAATAATTCTTCTTTGCTAAACAGTTCGCCTATGGCCCTCCCTATTCTAAATGGCACAGCTACCACCAAGCCTCTCAGTGATGCTGTTGTTTTCTCAACAGCAAGTTTTTCACACTTTTGGGAAATGTTATGATTTCTTGGATGTCTCCTAACCAGACAGCCCTCTTTTCAGTCTTTACACAGAATCCGTTAAGAGTATCTTTTTCTTGACTACTCATCATTTTCTTCCACAATATGGCATGGAAAATTTGACATTCCTGCTTTAGAGAGGTTGTTAATTTCTTCAAGTTTCTAACATTGATTTTTTTTTTGACCTGTTAGCAGTGTCTTACCACAATCACAACTTCAAAAGTGTTCTATACATGTGTTTCCATATCAGTTATCCAACTTATGCTCTGTTACGGTTTGTATCTAGTTGTACCCACAAAGCCTCATGCAAATCATGGGGCAGACTCAATTCAAAGCCTTAAACTGGCAGCTTGCCCTATGCCCCCCCCCACAGCTTGTGGTCTCAGAGGTGTAAAGGGGGTCATCCTGGTCACAACCAGGCCCCAGCTTCTCCTCCCAACCTTATAGCACAGGGCAGCAGTATCTGTTATTGAAGTTGCCTCATGCAGAGAGATGTTTGTAACAGACAGAGGCACTGACCCTCTCTCCTGAGCAAATGAGGCTCAAAATTAATCTTGATACTAATTCAAGCTGTTTTATACTATGAAACTTCCAGTCACTGTAAGCTAAATAAATCTTTACTTCCTTATTACATTTTGAGGGTGAGGTATTTGTCCCAGCAATGAGAGAAGAGTAACTTGCTCTTTGTATGTTGTGTCCTCTAAATGCCCATTGGATAACTGTCAGATCAACATTATGTGTTTTCTCCTGATTTCTGCCATATTTTCTAGGTCCTATAATTTTTTTAATGAAATTTTCCTTTCATTTCTTATAAGGCCCAAGACCCTTCTGAAATTATTCTAGTGTATTGTTTCGTTGGTAGGTTAGAATCCAGGATGGAGAATGTAAAATGCTCCTGAAAGGGCCATAGTTGTCCTGTGGGAGAGTAGAAGGTTTACAAGAAAGTTCTAGACCTTAGTCACCCGGGTAGTATTGGAGTCTTGGACAATTTGGCTCAGTCTGGGAAACTTAGTCTGCACATGCTTCTTATGTGACCTGTGTTTTATATTCACATGTCTAACTCACACCATATCTCCAGTAAGCACAAGCGACGTGGTCTTTATTGCTAGGAGCACAGCTAATCCAACTTTAAAAATCTAATTCTAGCTTCTTGATTTTCAGACCATTCCAGAAACTCAAGTCTCAGATTAGAAACAGCTTTCAAGAATTTTTGTTCAGTGTTCTAAGGGTCAAGACTTCTAAGGTATAGCCAAAGACGTATTGGTCAGCTTGAGAATGTAAATTATAATGTAGTCTAAATATCACTTCCATCTATTTTTCAAGGAATTCTGAATCTGGAATGTTATTTTGAAGCTGTTCTGAGTCATAGAAAGGAGACTAAGTATTTACATGCTCAATTCAGTCATTCTTTGGACTTGCACTGCTCCAGGAGCCAGGATATGATGTCAGACAAAACAGATCTTTTTGTGAACAGCAGGGCCCAAGGAGGGTTGATATCTAGGAGAAGAGCAGGATACAGACCCAAAGACTCTAAATTTGATAGCAGTGTTTTATAAATTTCTCTCTATCCAAACAAAACATTTGATTAATCTGGAACTTTTACAGTTCATGATTCAAATAGTCTCTATGCTGACAAATCTTAGTTATCTTTTTAAAAAAATGTTATATCCTTTAAGAGTCAGTAGAAACTCAAAAGATCACTTGGTAAAGTTTTTATTGAATCTTAAAATTCACTTTTTTATTGTTGCAATTCTGTTTGCCAGTCCTGGTTACTTTGAGAATTTTTCCTGTTTTTTGAGTGGACTCAGCCTCCCCCTTCTTGTACACCTTCTCTTTAGCATGGAGAGTCACATGCATAGCTCACATTGTACTGAACATGCTTCTGCACATAAAGATGACTGCTAAACCACAACCCCAGGATCCTCAGTCTGTTGACTATAATATTTCATACATGGCCAAGTTTAATTGCATTATGATCTGACTGATCTCTGGGGACCACATTCCATGTTGTTCATTTTGCCTGGTGTCACTTTCAGAACTGGACAAAGTGTTCTTAATGTAGCACAGTCAATGTGCTATCCTTGGTTGCTTTCGAAACTCCACTTTTATTAAGGTCCTTTCATATCTTATTAGCGCTTTGGCAGTTTCCTCAAGCAACGTCTTACTCAGGGTGTGAAAACCGTTACATCATTGTTGTTCATTAAATTATGAAGATCAGCATTCTCTTTAATATATTGATATGGATTTTCCTGTGGTTTTTATTTAATATTTTCACTTTCCTGAAAATAAACAGTACAAGCTATCTTTCTGTACTAGATGAAATAAAGAACATATGCTAGCAGAGATGAAAAAGAAAGCATAGAGATAAAGAAGTGGCAGCGTACCCCTTGTGAACCCATGCAATAATACATAAAATTTCAGTTAGTATATTGGGTACAAATTTTTTTTTGTGGAAGTAGGGATTGAACTCAGTCCCTTGAGCTTGCCAGGCAAGCACTTATTCTACTGAGCCATCTTCACAGCCCCTTGGGTACAAATTTTGTATACTTTAAATTTAATTTCCAGAAGAAAAAATATTATCAAAGATCACAGGTGAGGAAATGAATACATATTGATCAAGATACAATTTTAGTTACCTTGCCTGAATTTTTACTCATACAGTTAAACAAGCATAGTTGGAAAATCTATAGTTTTTATACCTTGAAATATAGACTTAAAGTCTAATTTTATGTACAAATTAAAATCATTTATTCTATGAAAGCAGGCAATAATACATTTCTACCTTCATATACTTTTGTTCTCCAAAGTAGTGTACCTTACATTTGCTTGAAGTGCAAAGACCTCAGAAAAACCCCCCACAAATTTTCTTAACTTATAGTAATCCTGAACCTGTTATTCTTAAAACAAAAGGATGCTCCCGAGGTTTACAGTGTCACACTTCTTTTAATGCCTGTCTTTTTTTCCATAGCATAGTTCCTCATTACTGTTACAAAATTCTTTAGTGCCCAAGAAAATGGAGAGATAGCTGAATTTTGCTTATAGAAGTTAAGAATTTCAAGTTAATGCCCAATTTTATAGGGGTCTGGAAAGTCAGGACACTTTTACAAATGCCAGAAGTTAATAATGTTTGTTAGCTTTCTGTAGGAATGGCTGAATCTGTGTGAGAAAGTAATTTAGCTTACGGACTGTGGGACTCAAATTATTTATTAAGAACATTTTGCTGGCAAATTCTGGGAACAAGAAGAAAGGCAACCTTTGACAGGAGGCAAAATTCTGAGTTAAGACCTTGTTGGCAGCAACATCACCATGAAACCACTATTTTCTTTCATTGTTGTTTAATACTCAATTATTTAAAATACTTAAATGAGACCTCAAATGTTCCCATAAAACAACAGAAAGACATTAATTGTGTGTTTTAAAACAGCTAATATTTGGAATTTCTGTTTAAGTAGATGGCTATATTTATAGAGTTCCCCAGTAATCATTATAAGTCTCATTTTTTCAAGTAACTTTCCACTGTGGAAGGCAAATAATTTGACAAACCAGAATGAAGTCTCACACACTGCAAGGTGATAATACTCACTTTTTAGAGTGACTTTTTTCATGTTGTACAAACATATTTATCAACTCACTGATCTCTGGAAGAGCTGACAGAAGGGCAGATGTACATAGAGCCAGAAAAATTAAAAGATATAATTTCCCTTCACTTGGCCGTGAATAATGCTAATGTTTCAAAGCATCTTTTTCTAAAATGCTTCTAATGAAAAATTAAGTAAAATAAATCTTCAGTAAGAGACCTAGGTTCTAGTCTCATACAGATATCAGTTTAAAAAATGAAGATATCAGTAAGTAATGAGTGTGGGCTCATTTCTTTAGTCATTCCCTCTGAGTTTTCCAAAACCATGAAGTGAAATACAAGCTCCCAATTGCTTTTGGTTTTCCATTATTAAAAAATAACTTGACTTCTAACCATGAAAGATTATAATTTAATGGTAAGAAATCTAAATATGAGTTAATATGAAAATAAATATCTTTTATATTTTACAAAAGATAATAGCTACAGATCTTGTAACTTATAACAAACATAGATGTATAAAGATCAGATTTACCTGCCCGATGAAAATAACATTAAAAGCAAAGGCGAAAAAATAATTTTCAAGATATAGAATACCAAACAACAAAATGTAGTGAATTCTGAAGGTAATAAATAAAACAGATAAATTCTGCAATTTTCCAAACTAGCTTTCTGAAGGAGATTTCCAAACTATGGCACAGAGACTAAGAATCCAGACAAAGTCAGAGTCTTCCTGAATAGCAGTAAATCTGGGAAGTATAAGGTATGGGACATTCACAGGCAGAGTATCAGAGAAGAGAATTGAACAGAAAGAATATTCTGAATATCTTCAGAAAACCTTAAAATATTGGCTTGTATATAGACTAGCACAAATGTGTAAGGGGAAGGAATAACCAAATGGCTAGAAAAAAAGGATGGCTTCCAATAAGTTTTATTCCACAAATGGTGAGTGAAAAACTTCTTAATTACATGTGTCTGGAAGAAAAAGAAGAATGTTATATTAGTAGGGGCATAAAAATTTAGAAATAAGATAAAAAATAATTGCAACTTAACTTATACAATTTGCAGGACAAACAGATTAGTCGTAGCACAAATACCAAAGCACAAAATGCTCAAGACAAAATTTATAGTGATTAATAACAAATCAAAATTTCAGAAATGCAAAGGTGCAGTAACATATGACAATTAATGTAAAGAAAATTGAGTGAAATCCAATGTAAAGTGATATAGATTTTGTTTTAGTATCAAGAACATTAAATAGGGCCAGCCAGATACCTTAATAGGGCCGGCCAGATAGATGAGCAGACGGAAGCACCTGCTTAGACAGAGCGCAGCGGCCAGGGTTTGATCTCTGCGTGCTGTGCCGGCGCCACCCCCAGGGTGCAGAGAGGCAGCGATTGACACTGGACATGGTGGTGCATACCTGTAATTCCAACACTTGGGAGGCTAAAAAGAGGAGAATCACTAGAGGTCTGATCTGTGTAGTGAGACTCTGTAGACCCTGTACTAAATACAAAAAAAGAACATTAAAATTTTATTAAAACTTTATACTAGTATTTACGATTCTAAGAGAAAGATTGTGAATGTTAGAGACATGAGTGGCATCAAGCCACTTCAATAGAAATTTAAGAATTAAAATTCAATGTTGACAAAAATATTCTACTGCAGAGTAACACTGAATTAGACACCACTGCAGAAATAATTAGTGAATCTGAGGACACAGTAAAAAATGCTATCCAAAATAAGTGAGACATTTTAAAAGAAACTCAATGTAATGACAACAACAACTCAGGTATCATGTCAACTCTCCCATATGTAAAATACAAATATTTACTCTGGAGAAATTCAGAGTAAATAATGGTTATCAGGTAAGAATAATGGTTATCAGAAAGCAGAAAGTGTACAAAAGGATGGATGGGGAAAATTACATCTATGGATATTTTACTGCAATGAGAAAAAAGCAAGAAGTTTTGAGTGCTATTAAAACATGACCTTAATAAAAATCAATCTTTTATGCCTCATGTTCTGTATTTGCAATGGCACATAATTGTTACCTAATAAAAAAGTTGTCTTTGGAAAGCAGGTAGAAATCTTGAAGACATAGGGGTAGGCAGAGAGTTCATGAACAAAAATTTAACTGCATAAGAAATACTTCAAAGATTCAAATCTAGGATCTAATCATAGCAAATAATTTTCACAACAGAATCACCAACAGGGTGAAAAGAAAACTCACAATTGGGGGAATAAAAGCTTATCAAACAGTCCCTCAGACAAAGGAGCTCTATCTAGAACATATAAAGAATTTTTAAAAACTCAAGCCCCCAAAATTCAAAGACTTAAACCGAGAAGGGACTTGTGATGAATATACATTTATCAAATGAAAACACATAGATGGCAAATAAATATATGAAAAAACATTCAACAGAATTGGTCATTTGATAAATGAAAATGCAAACAACATTGGTATTTCATCTCACCCCAGAAACAATGGCTATCCTAAAGAAATCAATCAATAACAAATGCTGGAGGGGCTGTGGGGAAAAAGGAACACTTCTCCACTCTTGGTGGGAGTGTAGACTGCTAGAACCACTGTGGAAAGCAGGCTGGAGATTCCTTAAAAAACTAAGATTACAGATTTCATTCAACGCAGCTATTATCTTTCTGGGTAATTTTCCAGAAGAATTGAAAACATCATACCACAACATTATTGCACACCCATGTTTATAGCAGCTCAATTTGTCATAACTAAATCTTCAAAGCAACCCAAGTACCCATCAACTGAGGAATGAATAAAAAAGATGAGAAATGTGTGTAAAATGCAGTACTACTCAGCTATGAAGAAAGATTGAGGCTTTTATAGGTAAATTGATGCAACTAGAGGCTGTACTCATTGTGAAATAAATCAGACTTACATGTATAAACATCATATTGTCACCATAGTGTGAGAACCTGAAAAAGTAAAAAAAAATGTGAAAGGTACATTAGATACAGCAAAATGGAAAGGAACTTCTCAGAGGGAAAGAACAATTGGAATGAGAGAAAAGAGGAAATAAAGAAGGCAGAGGAATAAACATGTATGTTTATTCACAGGATACCTAGGATGATTGTACTACTAATTTCTATTTGTTGAATGAAGTGACGAGATAATGTTTTTTTTTTTTTAAATTCAGACCAATTTTACATGCTATATCTTGTAATCTGAGCAACTCCTTTGAGGACAATAATGTGCAGTTTGATAATCATTATTGAATTTCTGCCGTCCTATTTTTTGAACATCTCTATCATTTCTAATGTTTTATCTGTTATTTTTACTGTCTTTAACAGGAATTTAAAAATTTCTCTTCAAATTCTTGTTATTTAAGTTTTTCTGGTTAATGTTTATGGATTGTATGAAAAACTTCAAAATATAACCTTTGGTATAAGTTGGATTAGATATATAATTTTTATGCCTTTATGTATTGGTTAAAAGCTAATACAAAAACAGCATTTTTTGGTTTGAATTTTATTCCAATATCTGTTCTTTTTCTTATTGACAAGTCGAATTCATGTGAATTTCTTTCTAGACATATGGAAATCATATTTATTTATTTATTATTAATTTTATTGAGAAACAAGTAGCAATAAGACAGTTTCAAAACTGATTAGTAGGACAGTTTCAATAATACATTACATATTGTTTCTTCATAGCAGTTATTCATAGTACAAGATGCAGACATGATATCCTGTGCCAACACTATTAGTACAAATCTTTCTTCTCATTGAATTAAGAGAAAGTAGCTATATATCTATCCGAACTATTTTATATGTACAGAGATAAAATGGCCCTTCATTTATATCCCCCTTTTTTTGCTTAGTTTTGTCGGAGATGTGTATTCCATTGTCATTTAAATATTGTAGGTGCTTGAATTCAGCAAAATAATCCAATAGAGTCCAGTAGTCTATAATAGTAGTGGGTACAGGGTCTCATTAAGCAGCTCAAACTCACAGTGATCCCTTTGTTTCCAGCTTCCCCAGTGTTGGAGTTACAGTCGTGTACCACCACACCTGGACTTGGTTGCTGAGTCAGTGTGCCCAGGACAGGGTTGTTGCAGCATGTGGTGCCAGGGATCAAACACTGGCCCCTTTGCTTGCCTTAAGGAGGTGCTTAGGCTGCTGAGCTATCTCACCGGCCCTACAAAACCAATAATATTTAAGACAACTTCAAGTGGATATGCAATAAATCCCTACTTACCAATGATGTTTGTTCCAGTCTCCTCCGACTTTTTTGTAAGCCCCAAGAAGTGCACGTTTGTAAGTCAGGGACTTATTGAATGCTACAGATTATTTACTGCATATGTACTTGGAATCTTCAAATGAGTAAAGAAGAAAGCAGAAAGAAAGAAAAGCAAATATGTAAGTCAATGATTTTTAAATCAGTAAAGCTATACATGCACACATTCCAAAAGCTTAACAAAATCCAAGTATAGGAAGATAAAAATTAGTCTAAGACTATCTCTATCAACTTGCTTAAGAGCACTTACTACTGCAATCAGAATTAAAAAAAATATTACTGGGAAACAGTTCTCAATGGGTTTTGAGGATTTCTTCACTTCTTGTAAACAAGACACTAGATGCTCTTTAATGTGGGCTATGTTTTCAAAACTATTTTTTCAATGAACAGTCTACCCTCCCTCTAGAACAAGGAGAAAGCATACTTAGTATCCTTTTCCTTTCCTTCTCTCTGCCTTCTTCCCCCTTTGAACATTTTCTTTCCATTTCCCAGTGCCTATTATACATTTTATTCCTTATTTACACTTTTAATTTCTCACACCTGAGACACAATGTAATATTTAAACATGTGTGTCTGATGTATTTCATTTAAGAGTGTGATCACAGGACTGGGGACATAGCTCAATAATCTAAGCACCTGCCTGGCAAGCGCAGCCCCCGAGATTGGGTGTGGTGGCATGTGACTGCAATCCTAGCACTGGAGAGGCTGAAGCAGGAGGATCACTATGAGTCCTAGCTGCATAGGGAGACCCTCTGTCAAATAAATATTTTTTTTTCAGAACCAGGGATTGAACTCAGGCCCTTGCACTTGCCAGGGAAGCGCTTATTCCACCGAGCCATCTCTCCAGCCCTAATAAACAAACTTTTAAAAAGATTGTGAGCTGTCTCTCTCTCTGTCTCTGTTTCTCTCTTTTAATTTTCTCTTCCTTCTCTTTTTCCTTTCCACCATCCCACTAGATGTTTCCTTTTGAGCCATTTCTTTCCCTTTCACAATATGTATTGTTCCTTTTGGATCTTTTTTATCCTTTCAGTTTCATACACTAGAAAGACAATACAGAGACACAGTACAGTTTGTACGTGTGAGTTTGGTTTATTTCATTTATGAATATGGTCTCCAGTATCCTTGAGTTTATTTTCCTTTATAACTGAGTAGTACTCCATTATATAAAAGTGCCACATGTTTTTGTATCAATCCTATGGTCAATGGGTATTTGAATTGCTTACAAGATTTAGCTATTTCAAATTGTATTACTATAAACCTGATCTCACATATATCCCCACAGAACGATGTGTTCAACCCTTCTGGAAAAATACCTAGAGGGCAAAGAGACCAAATGGGACCTCTAATCTTAGATTTATAGGACTCTCCACAGTGATTTCCAGAGTGTTGTACCAGTCTGGACTCCCACCAACAGTGAAAAAATGGATCCTTTACCCCCATAGCCCTGAAAACATTTGGTTGATTTTTTGATGACAGCCATTCTTTCTGGAGTGACATGGTATGTTGTTTTATTTGGATTTCTTGAGCAATCAATGATGTCAAACATTTTTAATGGTTTTTGTCATTTGTATTTCTTCATCTGAGAAGTGTATATTTATCATTGATGTCTATATTTGGATTGGGTCTTTGAATTTTCAGAGCCTGAATTTTTAAAATTCTTTATATATTCTAGATAGAATTCCTTTGTGTGAGGGACACTTGGCCCCTAATTAGTGGGTTTTATTTTTGTTCTATGATTTCTTTGGATGTGTGAAACTTCTTTTTAATAAGATGAGATCCCAGTTGTTGAGCCTTTTGAAATATTTCATACATACAATAGCAAAAATAATTCTACTTTTAATTTCTATTAGTTCATTGAAAAGAACAGTTAGTGCTTATATTGTGTGATCTATTTTGCATGCTTTTATCTTGTAATCTGAGCAACTACTTTAGAGATAACAGTACGCATTATAGTAACCATTGTTAATTTCCTACCATCTTGTTTTGAAATTCTGTATCATTTTTATTATTTTCTTACTCTCTTTAAAGTTAAAAGTGAATACATAAATAAATATATACAATCCCAGTGGGGAAAAAGTGGGTGGTCCCACATGCATGCATTTTCCTTGAAATGTCTCAAGCACCAACCTTTTTCTTCATCTCTTGTCTTCAACAGCTGACCTTTGATAAAGGATTTATTACACAATAGACAATGATCTATTTTAGAAAAAAAAATTTCCTTAAGGATATACTACCTTGAGCAGCATGAAGGGATTTCTTCCACTCCTCTTTACTAACAAGCTCTCTACATGAAAAATATTTTTTATTCAGTGTAATGTGTCTCTTATTTAAATCCTCAAACTTCTACATTGTGCAAGAAACAATAAAACTTTCAATAAAACCTAAATCACTGCTTATCATATAACTCTAATTTATTTTCTCCATGGTATGTCCAAC
This sequence comes from Octodon degus, assembly GCF_000260255.1. NCBI lineage: Eukaryota > Metazoa > Chordata > Mammalia > Rodentia > Octodontidae > Octodon > Octodon degus. The sequence continues at coordinate 2,814,478 of NW_004524583.1, forward strand.
TTTAGAGAAAAATATGTCTTATGTGTTTATTTTTGTATGTTTTCTTCTAAAATTATATATACTTTAAGCTACGTAATTTCAAAAAAATTATCATGTAAATAACATCTCTCAGTAGACATCTGAATTTTAGAATAAATCACAAATAATAATAAATATTTACCAAATCACAATGGACCCAATAATACATTCCTCTTTGTGTTTCTGAAATACTGACTTTATTATCTCATTTTTTTTTTTTTACAGTTTCAACAAATAATACACTGCATATATTCTTCTTAGTGGTTAATTGCTGTACAAGATGCGGACTTGTGATCCTCTTTACAAACACCATTAGAACAAATCATTCTATTCATTAAGACAATGCAACTATATATCTACCCCAACCACTTTGAATACACAGATACAGAATGGACATTCATCAGTGTACCCCATTTTTCCTAATTCCGTTATTGAATATTATAGGTGTGCAAACTCAGCAAAATATTCTAAAAGAGTCCAGTAGCCCATAATAGCATTGGGTCTTCTGTTTAACTGGCAATGTCAGAAATTATTGACCTGAGTCCCC
>NW_004524583.1:2818162-2886454 GCF_000260255.1 Octodon degus
AGCAGGAAGCCCTCCACACACTCACCGGACCTGGGCTAGGACTGGGTCTCTATTATCTCAGTTTGAATTTATGTTTCAATACACTTATTTAAAACCTGTTAACAGGCTTGAACTGACAAAATGAAAAGAAAAATAACTTATATTCTTAATATTTTTTATTAATATATTATCTTCCAATTAACTATGGTTTGGTTTTCTTTACAGTTTTCCTTTCAATCTATTGTTTACCCTTGTCACTAAAGAGTAATTTTTACTTGCACCTTAAATTTCAAAATTATACACTTTTCTCAGAGTCATAAAAATGTGCATATACTAGATTTGTATTGCAAAAAGATTACCCAGGAAATATTGGTTTATATAATTTTTTTTGTTTTTTGAAAGAATTTTTAGCAACAAACGGACCTAAACTGAAATACATTTCTCTGATGACAAAACCAAAGTTAAAGTATAGATTCTTCTATGCTCTATTGAAATGTCCAAGTAACTTCTTTTGGAATAAAAGCTAGTTTGGGAAATAAGAGCAAGTTTTTCTTGATCTGCCTTACTTCCTCCCCCCTTTATTTCTCCACATATTCTTATTAAAGCACTTAAAGAATACCTTCTGTATCGAAATAAACAGCTTTTGCCTGGAAGTTGTTTAATGATTGGACAGGCTTTTAAATCACAAAACTTCCTTCAGTTGTCTAAATCACCTGGAATTATTACTCCCTTATTATTCACAAGGAAGATATTTATACTTACTTCCACTGTAAAATGATTTTTAATGATTTGAAATGCCTTAACAATTTTTCTTAACATTTACAATGCGCTTATTCCACAATAAATTTCTCAAGATTCAGGGAACTGTTATCTAGGACATATGAAAGAGTTTTATGGACACCTAACATGGAAGTGCTGAATTAGTCTTAAAATTTTTGTTTGTTTTCTACATGTTTGCCATCCTATAGAAAATTTGTGCTATAATTTGTGTGACTTTCTTATCATCAGTGTTATCAATCATGAAGACTAGGAAAACATATTGCATTGTTCAGAAAAGTCAGTAGGATTATGCTTATGTTATCAGTTTCTGCCATTTTGTTCCAATGCAGGTAAATATTAATTGTTCAATAGGGGGAAAAATTGTACCAAATATTATAGAATACTTTTTAGAACATAGCTTTGTAAGGAGTCTTTGAGATCTATAAAATGCATGAGATCTGTTAGTAACAGAAAATGAGCCAGCTGAAGTCACATATCTGGGGAAAATAGGCTGTAGATATAATCTTGTTAATATCAGGCAGCTATGAAGAGGCAATATCAAGGACAAAATCTTTAACAGAGTTGAATAGAGAATTTATGAACATAGAAATATTAAAGTAGGTATCTGAACATATATTTTATATATATTTTATAAAATATTTCAGGACTAATGATTGTTAGAGGCTTTTATGCTGAAGGAATCTTGGATAGATAGTAATTGAATAGAATTGTTACTACTTCTGGATGCATACGTAGCATTTAAGTCTACACATACACAATGATAATAAGTTTGATAAAGAGACAAGTACTAAATATATAATATAAAGTTACATTGAAAAGGTAACAAAAATGCAATACACATACATCTATACATATTATCTTACAGGCAAAGAAAGAAATACTATAAATATTTAATGGTAGTAGTTTGTTTTATGACAAAAAAGAGATTGAGTTATGAGAAAATTTGATTCCATTGCAATTCTCTATATATTTAATATATAAATATAAGCTATAAAATTAAGTGCTTTTATAATAGGGAAAATAGGCTGGGGAGATAGCTTGGTGGTCTCAGTGCTTGCCTGGAAAGCACAGGGACCCAGGTTCAATCCCCAGTATCCATGCCATGCCGGCCCTGGAACCCCAGGTGTGCCATGCCAGCCATTGAAACCAGGGATGGTGGTACAAGCCTGTAATCTCAATGCTAGGAATGCTGGCACAGGAGGATCACTATGAGTCTGCACTGTGTGGTGAGAACCCATACTAAATAAATAATATGTTTCAAGTCTTTAAAAATGAGAAAAAAGAAAATGTCAAAATCAGAGAATGCCACACTTCTAACATTACAAGCAGTTTACTGGGATAAAATATAAATAAAGTAAATAAATTCATTTAAACAAACTTTATTAAATGATTATCAGACACCAGAATAGTAGAGGTAGTAATTACAGGTGTATGAGTGCATTTATTCCTATGCAGTGATTTATAGGGTTCATGGAACTCACAGTTTAGTGGAGAGTAATGTAAAATATATATCTATTATTTTATGGCCAGATTGTTCAATTAATACTCTTACTTTATGAAAAATATATTGGAAATCTACTGTCCTGTTGAATGCCATGGTTGGGTTAGCAGTTGTTAAAGGACCACAGCCAAATGACAGTCAAAAATTCTGTATTTACAGGTGTTTTTTTTTTTTTTTTTTTCAGTACCAGGGATTGAACTCAGGACCTTGCACTTGCCAGGCAAGCACCTATTCTATTGAGCTATCTCCCTGGCCCCAGTATTTCATTTTAAGAGTCACCTTGAGGACATCCCCAGTTGCCATTTATCTTTGAAGGTGAGCTCTAGAAGAGTGTTTCCCTTAATAGTGTAGAAAGCCACGTGTTTCTGTGGCAGCAGTGGTGGGGTAGAAGCAAGAGAAAAAAGCTTATTACACATTTTTTTCTTCTGAAATACTTTAAAACTGTTTTAAAAAATTGCAAGTGTAATGCCAGCTTTTTCTCTGAGTGACTTTAGGATAAATGGTTAACATTCTGCCCAATTGAAGTACCTATTATCTACTAACAAGCCCTCTCTATAAATACAAGCAAAGAGCAGAGTTAAGAAATTGATATAAGCAAGATTTCATTGCCTTCACAAATCTCACTTAATTAAGAATTGCCCCATTATTAAAGCTAAAGAATCCAACATGGATTCTTGCTTTGCCTTTATTTGTCATTTTTTAAAATCTGGAACTATTCATCAGTCTTTTCCTGACTTTAACTGTCAACAGACAGAGATTGGAGGTTAGATGTTCCGTAGAATGTTGCTGTGTTTGTTTTGGGATCACACTGTCCACTTCAGTGTATGCTTTTGGAAGGTCAATGCTGCAGAAACGATGTCTGGTTCTCAGGGACTATCCACTCAGGTGGTAATTTTTTAATTTATTCTTTTGCAATAGGGTTTGCTAAAGCTATCCTTGCACACATTATCCTCCTACTTCAGTTTCCCAGATAGCTTAAATTATAAGCATGAAACATTGCATCTGATAGATTAGTTTAATCTGATCCACTGTTATATTGTATCAGTTAACATTATCAAGCTATAATGTGTTAAAGTGTTAGTTTGTTGTCAAGTTATGCAGGTTTTCTTTTACTTGTTTTGGATCATGCTGCCATATTCTGGGGCCCTACTGTCTCCAACCTATAAATACACCAGGAACACCAAGTAGAAAAACACATAACTTGCTCTGACACACCTAATGGATTTGGGAACTCAACTGTTCGGAAAGGATAAGAGAAAGGTGGAAGTCTGACTACTATAAATGTATAATCTGATTATAGACTGCAAACGACAAAAATGTATACCTGTTTAACCAAAGAGCTCTACTTTTTCTCTCTCTCTTTTAAGAAAATGAGGACGGGTATAAATGGAAGCTTCAGCCACATTTCCTTTCAGTCTTTGCTTATCCCATGGCAGCTTGTGCTCAGCACACCAGTCTCCACTGGGAAAATCTGGGGTGGCTGCGAGAGTGCTGCAGCACAGCATACACAGCAGCCAGCTGACTATAGTTTCTCTGATCATCTGAGAGCATAAATTAAGTGCATGAAAAAAAAATATGCATGCGCTAATCTATAGAGTAACCTTTGTAGCTTAAGTTATATTTTTCTCTAGGCCTTCATTAAAAAGATAGATGATGCATTTTGGAATTTTGTTTATGAAATCAGAATTTTGTGAATTCTGTTAAATATAGCTCTTAATGGGTCAGCCCAAAATAGTGAAAAATGTTTTCATCAAATGGATCATTTTGCTTTATAAAAATTTCAGCCAAAAGATTAGGGCATGCATATTTTTTTTTGCATGCACTTAGTTTATGCTCTCAGGTGATCAGAGAAACTATAGTCAGCTGGCTGCTGTGTATGCTGTGCTGCAGCACTCTCGCAGCCACCCCAGATTTTCCCAGTGGAGACTGGTATGCTGAGCACAAGCTGCCATGGGATAAGCAAAGACTGAAAGGAAATGTGGCTGAAGCTTCCATTTATACCCGTCCTCATTTTCTTAAAAGAGAGAGAGAGAAAAAAAGTAGAGCTCTTTGGTTAACAGGTATACATTTTTGTCGTTTGTGAATGCTTAATTTAAGAAAGTATTGCACTCAAAGACACACCACCTTTAATCTCCTCAACATGCTCCCCACTGCTTTGCGCACACTCTCCCTCTTGCCACACTCTGTGGTGGTTCTGGAAGTCCTCTTTCCTGAGTGCTTCTAGCTATGCTCTCAAGGTTGCCTTGATGCCATGAATTGTTTCCAAATGTTTAGTTTTCAAGATTTTGAGGAAAAGGCAGAAGTTACAAGGTGCCAGTTCAGGTGAAAAAGAAGGATAAGGACTCACCATGTGTGGTAATATTGCCTTCTGCTGGATGACATTCAACACCAGCATTCACTGCAGTTTTAATCAAACTTTGTGAAGATACTCATGGAAAAGGACTTCTAGAACTACTTCAGAAAGTTATATGAACAAAAAGAGAGGTGATTTTGGTAGTGTGTGGGGTATTTTGAGTGGGATCATGGGTAATTTGTCTTTTACTGCAATAATTTTTTATTTAAGCTGTTTATTGTGCATTTTGATCACACTGGGTATATACAGAAGAATAAATTATAAATTGTCATAAATAAATTTCCATTTATTAATATATTTTCTAAATATATACAGATACAAATCTAAGATTTGTAATGAACTTTAATCTGCATGTATCCTGATAATTTCTTTTTTACTTTCCAACATGTCATGTTGATAAATATTATCTTAGAAAAGGCTATTTTTTTAAAAAAATCCATTTTGCACTAGTATGCATACTTATTTAGTTAAATATCTCTCTGGAGGGATCTATATTTTTTAAACAAAGTGCTGAAATAAATAATCTAGCAAAATTTTTTTGTCTTTCAATTTTTTCTTCAAATAACTTAGTAAAAGTTAGGTCAAGGTGAAAATAGTTAAGTTGACATTTTCCTTCGGAAAATCTGAAATGGCAGGAAGATAGCTCAGTGGACTAAAGCACCTGCTTAAGCAAGTTTAGGCAAGTGCAGGGACCACAGTTCATTGGCTGTACAAGCCCCATCCCCAGGGCAGGCTACACCAGCCAGAGTGTAGACAAAATGGTGCAGGCCTGTAATCCCAGGACTAGGGAGGCTGAAAGCAGGAGGATCACAGGAGTCCAAACTGTGTAGTGAGACCCTCTAACAACCAAGTACATAAAAAAAGAAAGAAATCTGAAGTAATATAGATTCCACTCACTTTTGTGATGCAATGTGTGACTGCCCTCCTTTTATACTAGATCTTCATAATATAGAATCTTTAAGGACTCTAAGTATGTTCATCAAATTGATAAATGGAAATTGTGTACGATATTTAATCTATATTGTTATTATGGAGCCAGAGATGTCTTTCCAATATGTAAAGGTTATTTGATTTTCCTTCTCTGGAAATTATTTGTGTATTTATTTCACGCTACATTGTTAAAGGCTTCATCAGCTGAAGAGTACCAACTATAAATGTGAAGTCAATCAGCTTCAAATTTATTGATTTGGTGCAGCAAGGGAGGGCACTCAAGACACGCTGTGCAGTGCAACATGACAGAAAAGAGCAGGGAAATACCTTTTGTAAAGGTTAGCTTCTTGATGAATGATTCTCAAAAAATCCTTTGAAGAGAGAGGATATGAATTTGGGTTTAGTTGCTGTTTCTAGATAAGATTGGGAGAATGCAGGATTACCTAGGCTTGGGTACTACTTTGAGTTGAAAGTGCTTAAGCGGTTACATGTCCCAAGTAGCAAATGAAGAGCAAAACCTTCTGGGGATATCACTGGTAAGCGCACAGAGGTCATATGATGAGGAATTTGTTATGATATTTAATTCAATGTCTTGGAAACACAGTTTCTCATAATTTTCAAGACTAGCTTTGCACTCAATATTCCATCTTGCCTAAGGGATGACAGCATGATTGATAAATATTATCTTAGAAAAGGCTATTTTTTTAAAAAAAATCCATTTTTTTTTATGCCTTCTGAACCCAACTGGTATTCATTCCTTCAGTTCTCAATCTGTATTTTCAGAATAGATTTAAGCAAAGCTTAAGTAATACACATTATTGCTTATTAGAAAAGACTTTTCAAGTGCACCTTCTTTCATTAGAGGTTTGGCTGATGGCATAACTTTATACAGGGTATTTAACGTCACTGATTGTTTTCTTCAGTTTTAGGGCACCAAGAATTGAACTAAGAACAGTCTCCCAAACATACATACATAGATATTTTGTGTTGTTGCTGTTTTGTTTTGTGAATTACTGGAAACTACCTTTTTAATTTTTTAAATTATGAAACAAGATCTGGTGCTTAGGTGCCTGGGTTATTTATAATGTTCTTGTGTCAGACTCAGAGATTGTTGAGATTATAAGATGAGCCGTGCCTACTTTTCATTACAGTGTTGTGTCTATAGGAGAGAATTAGAAGCAACAATAAATTTAGTAACAGAACTGATTTAATGCATTTATCAGAATTCTGGTATCATGTAACAGTTCAAACAAACCAGAAACTAAAAGCATGGTTTCAATAAGGGTTTTCCATGAACTAATTGGTAAAAGAAAATGAAAACAGCAAGATACTATATGTATGTACATTTGAGAGTTGAAGGATATTAAATTATATGGAGGCTGTGAATATATGTTTTATGAATTGTTAAGTTGCCTTTGAAACAATCCTAGTTATTTAAAATGGAATGAGGAATGGTCTTATATAGATTTAGGTAATCAGATAGGCACATTTATTTTTATCTAACATAGAAAAAAAAATGAAGATTGTTGAGTACCCAGAGCAGATACTGCAGCATACTAGGCTATGGTTCTGTTAAACAAAAAGGATACGCCCATTTCCAGAATGTTCTCTAGATGAAGCCTAAGCTCTGTGTTCAAGCTTTTCAGAGTAAGTTAATGAGCCTGAAGGTAAACACAAAATAGAAAAAGGATTTTTTTCTTTTCTTTTTTTTCCAAAGTTTTATTGATAAACAGATAGCAATGAGACAGTTTCAAATCAAATCGGAAGTACAGTTTCAACAAATAATACACTGCATATATTCTTCTTAGTGGTTAATTGCTGTACAAGATGCGGACTTGTGATCCTATTTACAAACACCATTAGAACAAATCATTCTATTCATTAAGAGAATGCAACTATGTATCTATCTAACCACTTTGAATAAACAGATACAAAATGGACATTCATAGGTATACCCCATTTTTTCTAAGTTCCGTTATTGAATATTATAGGTGTGTAAACTCAGCAAAATATTCTAAAAGAGTCCAGTAGCCCATAATAGCATTGGGTCTTCTGTTTAACTGGCAATTTCAGAAATTATTGACCTGAGTCCCCCACAGCTCAACTTAACAGCATGGCTTTATTTCCTATATTTCGTCTTCATACTTTTCTACTGGATGGTTAAGATCAAGGTAAAGCAGGACCTATGCAACAAGAGTTGTAGCTTTTTGGTCTGAGAAGGTCAGTGAAATGCCCTCAGGATTTATCCTGAGATCCTGTACCTCAGATTGTAGAACCTTTGTCAGTGCAGCCATGTGGATGAGTCACGGCCATTGCTTGTTCAGTGTGCTCTCTGTGAAAGCCTGAGTTTCTTCTTCCCATGGGAGTGTAGACTGGTGCAACCGTTATGGAAATCAGTATGGAGACTCCTTGGAAAAGTTGGTCTGGAAATCCCCTTTAAACCAGCTATTCCTCTACTGGGAATTTTCCCAGAGGATCTGAAAACATCATATCATAAGGATTTTTTTTCACAGAAAGTAGGGGTAGGAATTCAAATGTTAATTGTCAATTTAGAAAAGCAAAACATCTCGGAATAGGAGGAATAAAAATCCATTGTGAAAAGGAGGAGAAATAAAATAGCAAGTATGTGTAAACTCTAAAGAAAAGTAATGAAAGGTAAAAGGATTAAAACTAAATGTAATTAAATATGTCACTTATATACTCTGGTTGTATATAAGAAGACTTTTGTTTAGACTTTGATAGTAAGAATATGTGTTCTCTGTGCTAGCAATAACATTACAAAATCCAATCAGTAAAACCAGTGAAAGCTAACTGAGGGTGTTCTAGAGGACTCCTTGTACTAGCCAATAAAGAGCAGCTACTTTGGCTGCCATTCCCGCCTATGACCATGGACAGAGAGAGACCCTGACAACTTCTACACAGCAAATCACTGAGGAAACCAAGTTAATAGACACAACAACACACCTGCTATCTTCAAGTATCCAAAACACAACAGATTCATTTCCAAATGTGTAGAGTTTAGAGAACATTTTAGAAATTGTAGATAAAGGAGGAAGCAGACAGATAAAATTTAGATTTTATTAATTTAGATTTTAGCATTTAGTAATTTCTTCAGCAACTGGGTAGTTCACAGGAAAAAAATCTAAGCAAAAAATACTTAATTTATATATATTATCAGGTCAACATCATCTTGGATTGCTTTTATCAGTAAGTACTATTTTTAACATTGAATGAGTTAACCTTTCTTTACAGTGAATCATTGGCAGGACTAAATTTAGCTAAATTCAGGCCAGGCTATGAGGCACCTGCTCTCATAATGCTTCTCTGAGTATGTTATAACAGAGAAATTGTGCTTTTGTTTAGGAGCCACAATTTTATTCATTTTGTTTTGACACATTTTAGGGTTAAAGCTATTAATTTGAAAAGAAGAAAACGAGAGCCATGTAAAGAAGACAGAGCTCCTGAATCAGTTTCATTGTAAAAATTCTGGAACTGCCCATTTGTTGTGATGTCACAGTATCCTTTTATATAATTTGTAACTAAAATTATTTTGAACCTTCCTTCTTTGCCCCATCTGAGCTGTGTGTTACTATTGTGAGCATTGCCTTCCGCAGCTATGGAACAAGTGTTCCAACCATATTCACAGATGGTTGTGAAAGCCTAGTATTTGGTAAATGTACCTTAGTTATAGGCAAAATAAATACCTGTGCATCTATAGATGTTTTGTATGCAGATAGACAGAGATGAAATAGAGATGATAGAGAGATAGAGTTAAAAATAGCGATAGAGATAGAGATAGACACAGAGATAGAGATAGAAAAAGAGAGAAGGATTTACAGATACTCAAAAAGTTTGGAATAAATTTGGGAGAAATAAAATTTACTATGATTTATGAAAGAATTTAATGACATCAATTTACATATTAAAATGGTTTAATCTGGGGAAATTTTATTTCATTACAATAAAGTTATGAACCATTTAGTTTCCTCAAAAATATTCATTAGATTTTTCCATCTGTAACTTAAAAAGTTATAACTTAATATCCTGTAACTTTTTAAAGGTAAGATCTAAATATGCATGTAGTTAGTATATATTTGATTTCATTTTGAAAATATTATAACTTAGTAAGTAAATTAAGGCAGTCAATGTATTGGGCTTTTGAGATGGCAATCTGAACAGCTAATTTGATGATAATAATATGCAACATAAGAACCACTGTTAATTTCCTAACTCTTGTTTTGAACTTCTGTACTGTTTTATTTTTTATTGCCTTTTAATTTTTTTACTCTCTTTAAGTCAAGAAATAAAATAAGAAATAACGTTTTACATAGATTTGGGGAAAAAATTGCATCCTATAGAACAAAAATAGAAAGAACCAAAATAGCAGCAATGTTTAATAGATAAAATATATATTTAATTAATGATTCTGCTGTATTGAGCTTATATAGTATTGTCTCAGATTAAATATATATAGGAAAAAATTTTCCTAACCTCTCTTATGTTTATAGCCTAGGTAATAATAAGGAATTGTCTCATAGATACCTAGCAGTTCTATGTTTATAATAGTTATTTTTTCTGTCTTCAATAAATTTTCCTAACAAATACAGTAGATTTATATCTTAAATTGTTAACAAAAGTTCTTCATATCAAAGTCAACACAAAATAAGATTATAATTTGTATAGAATCATAGGTATATAGTCCTTTGCCACATTTCTCTAAGCCCTCGTTGATACAAATTCAACTCCATTTCTTCCATGGTCTTAAACATTATTTTTGCAGGTTAAACATTTATATCTCTATTCTTTATTAACTGTAGAAGTGATTACTCATAAAAAGAACTCAGAGTAAATGCCAATAACTAGGATTTAATCAATACATGAAGAAACAGAAAGACTAATAATTCATTAATTTGCTTAATATATTTTGCTAGCAAGTGACATAAAGGAGATTATCCTACTCAGGTTTCTCCGATTTTCAAAGCTATACTTTTTCTCCAACCATTAATTCTCAAGATTTTTACTATGTAGGTCTCTACTTAATCATTAAAATCTTCCAGGTAACAACATAGGATAATTTAGAGATTAAGCACTTGACAATGACATGAGGTTCTATGGATTTGAAATCTCAGCTTCTTCAGTAACAGCTACTAAAATAAATTACAGAGTTATTGAAGTAAATTATACTGTGATTACCTTTTAGTAGCCTAAAAAAATGGAAATTATATCCTCCTATTTTTACCAATAGGAAGGACTATGATAATTTATGATAAATGACTAACACACAGGTTTATACTTAGAAACCAGTACACTATGCTTAGTATATATTATGAGTCCTTTACAATATTTTTTTGTGGAAGACAAAAACATTATCCACCCATTCATTTTTTTCTGCTGCAATATAAAATTTAGGAATAAGAGTAATAATAAACTCATGTCCTAGTTTCTTAATGATACTTTGCCTTTAGTTTTCCTGTAATAAAAGCTCATCCCATTGTTTCTCAGTTAATTGTATGCATCATGGTTCATTTTCCAGCATATTAGCAAACTCTTTCTCTCATTAATGTTCTTATTTTACCTACATAACTTTAGCCCAACAAACAGGTACCTTCTGTACTTGATTAAAGATTGAAGGCTACTATGGTTTATACACTGGCTTCTAGAAAATTCCATGTAAACTAATAGTGCCTTGGGTTACATAATTTTGTGGAAGTTGAATATCTGTTCAAATTTATTCATTAGAATAGTGCTTTTTTCCAGAGACTGAGCTCCATTTGGAGTGTGCATTCTGTTCCATCTTTCTGCATAACACCCACTTCATTTGCAATTCTGTGCACTGGTAAGGAATCACATTTGTATTTTCCCCTTAAGGAAAAAAAAAGACAGTTCCAGAAGGAAAGAACAGTCTTGGATCTTGCTATTTCCCCATTTGAAGAAAAAGTGATTTTTGCAACGACTTCTATAAACTGTTTTGACTATTGAATCATGCAAAGTATCTTAGTACTTATAAGTGCAATAGGAGTCGCAATTTTAAAAGAATTTATCTTGCCTCTGGTCATAAAAGACATATTTGGCTAATGCTCATCTGTGACAAAACCCCCTATTATATGAATTTTGCCTGAATATCTCCAGCAGATGTGAAATGATTCTACAAGATATCTCTAAAAGTTAGATAACTATAAATTACTAGAAATTATATTACTGGATCTATGAGACAAAAATCCAAACACACGATTTAGAAATAGTTACAATGCAAGTTTTTCACATTGAAGATTAGCTTTTTCATGAGTGGTGTCACAAAAATTTTACATTTAAACATAAACTCACCTTAAATTATTTCTTAAGCAATAGTATTCAAGTCAAGAAAAAAGTTATCATGGATAATAAAAGTTTTCTGTTGATTGTTTAATAAATATGTCTCTCTTTTACTTGATGAGCATTGTACACAGAAACTAATTATCTCACCTGTTTTCTTCTTCAAATGACCACATTTGATAATTTAATTGATTATTTATGTGATAATGTATCCTATACTTTGTTGCTAAAAAGCATAACATTAAAAAATCATTATTTATGAGGCTGAAAGCCCAGTCACAGACTTTTCTCCCTAATTTCTGTCACAGAGCCATAAATGTACACCTGGATTCAGCTTCTCCACCAAGGTCGTTGTCTTTTGTTTGAAAATGAGTTGTTTGGGCCAAATATCTTTTAAAGAAAAATAATGATTTATATCATAAATTTATAATAACTAGCAAATTTTATAATGGATGGAAAGATTACCAAATACATACGCTACTCTTTTTCTCCTTTGTAAAAATTTTATTAGTGTATGGTTGCAGCACATGCCATCTCCAGTCATCTGGGGGTGGGTTCATGTGTACACATACTATAGCTTTGTTTTTAAAATCTCCTCCCCTTCTGGGCTCAGATATGAACAATGCAAAAACAAGTCAAAAGGAAACATTTGGACCTTTCTGTATTCTTAACTAATATTGTACAACCACAGTCCATTATACCCTGAGATATGGCAAAATGCAGAAGAAAAACTGTTCCTTTTTGTACATTAAATTCTCTGATCTTTCATATTGGAAGTAAAAGTAAAAGTGAGAGTTTCAGCTTTGGAACCAGACCAGGGCTCATATGGTTTTTTTTTTTTTTTTTAGGAACCGGGGATTGAACTCAGGCCCTTACACTTGCCAGGGAAGAACTTATTCCACTGAGCCATCTCCCCGGCCCTTAAATTTTTTTTTAATTTTTTTTTTAGGGCTCATATGTTCTTGTTCTAACTTTTGTTTTCTTTGGCCTAGATCAAGTCACTAGAGTTTCAGTTGTTTCACCTGTCGTAAGTAGATGATCCTTTCCTTAGTTGTTCATTGAGGAGGAATTGAACTCATTCATAAAAACTTGTAGGTGCTGACTTGAATAACCATCCCTATGCTACTTCATTCACTTTGGTGTTTCGCTATAATGAAGCTCAATGACTTTTTACTTACACTCTTCATTTCTAGGTAGTTCAGACAATTAAGCCATTAATTAACTTGACAATTAATCAACTTGATTTGATTGGGAGTTTCTGAGGGAATTCATGAGACACACATTTGGGTGTCTGGAGACAGAACCTTGACACTGTATTTGATCCCTAGTTCCCTGTGTTCTTCTGCTCTGCTTCTCGCTGCCATGAGGCAACACAACTTTGTTCTGCCAGGCCCTTCTACTGTGATGTTTCTGCCTTGGAGCCAGTCAACCATGAGATAAATCCTCTGAAATCTGAAGCAAATAAACATCTCTTTTTTAAGTTATGTGTGTTAAGCATCTTTTTTTTTCAGCAACGAGAGCTGAACCAATACAGTACTATGTTAGCTATCAGTGATAGCAAAAATGAATGGAACACAAATCTTTTCTTTAAAGAGATCAAAATTTAGTGGAAGTCCTGAAAATAAATCTGCCCATAGCATGAGTTATGTGTTACCATGGAAGTCTATGAAAAATACTAAAGGAGCCTAGAAACTGAAGTATTTGATTCTTCCTGGGAAACAGGAGGGCAAAGAAGAGACCAGAAAAAAAGCTATACCTTAAAGAATAAGTAAGAGTCTTTCATAAGGGGAAAATTAGTGTCCTCAAAGCATAAAAAACATTAAGAATCATGTTTCAAGTGCCTTGAGATGCAGCAGCCTGGAAGTTTGTGGCCTTGAAGATTTCACCTGCACAACACTTCTCTTAATCATTTTGTGAAAAACATCCAACCCATGGTTTTCATGATAGTTACAGTAGTGGCTTGGATGAGTTAATTTATTTTGTTAAATATTACTTTAAGAGGTATGGAGCCAATAGGATACTGAGTTTAAGGCACAAGGTGTGGAAATTTCAGGTTTTTTAATGTTTAAATAGTTTTTAAGGATAAATATATAAACTTCATATTTTATATAAAATTATATTTCCCATGTAAGCATAAAAATAAAGGGAATTGTAAGGTGAATGTAGGACATGTGAAAGTCAGAGGAGTGTTGAAACTTTTTAGAAACTTTGTCAAACTAAACTTTAACAGCATAACTTAAAATTTTTAAGACAATTCTTCTTTATTGTAAGACTTAGTGATTAGAATATTCAGATTTTCACAAATATCACTTTATTTTGAGTACATATGAATGGATATTGCAGTATAATTTGTACTTGCATACAACTTTAGTATTCTGGAAGAAAGAGAAGGAGTCTTATTATAAAAAAAGATTACCAAAGAAAATTTATATTAAAACATTTTGTTGACTACCTTTTCTTTAATTAAAAATCAAAATAAAGTAATACTGGTTCCAGAGTCTTAGAGTAGGATTGAGAGCCCTTGGTTCAACTCACTATAAATAACCCAATGATTGTGGCTCAGTTTTCTGTTGAAAGTAAATGAAATTTCCATCTTCTTCAGGCAAATATATAAGAACACTGATATAGTGTACAAAGCTGAACAGGAATCTTTCTCTGCACATGATGACATCTTATCTCAATGCCACTGAGGCTGCATTTAAAGCTTTTCTTATTATAGCAAGGTGCTCTTTATTCCTGAGATATACCTTACATATGGATCACAGGACTGAAGGAAAACTGATCGATTTCTTAAAATACTTTTTTTACTTCCTGTTAAATATTGTTGTTTGCTAAATATTCATTATGGAAAATTATATATGAAATAATGTATTTTGCTTAGAATTCTTTATTTTCCCTTTAGAACTTGAATAAGGTTTTTATTCATACCATGAAAATAGAAAAGAGTTTATGAATGAAACCCATGTGGCACTGGAAATACTTCAAAGACTCAACAAAAATCTCATCTTATTAAAAAGGTTTTGCACAAAAAAGAAATCACCAATAGGATCAAAGGACAACAAACAGAGTGGGCAAAATTAGTAGCCAATTGTGCCTTAGACAAAGGATTTCTATCCAGAACATATAAAGAATTGCTAGAACTCAAATCCTCAAAATTCAGGACCGATTGAAAAATTTGCATTTTAGATGAATAGACACTTTTGATACGAAGAAACACAAATGATGTAAAAATTTATGAGTAAATTTATGAGTAATGAGTAATAAATGCTGGAGGGGATACCGGTGAAAAGATATATGAGGTATTTTAAGCTTATTTTGTTCAGGAGTGAACTGAATCTATACAACAATTTTGGGAGTATGGTGAAAAGGAACATTTTTCCACTGTTTTTTTTTTTTTTTTCTTCGCAGAACCAGGGATTGAACTCAGGCCCTTGCACTTGCCAGGTAAGTGCTTAATCTACTGAGCCATCTCCCTGGCCCCTATTTTTCCACTGTTGGTGGGAGTGCAGAATGCAGACTGGTATAACCACTGTGGAAAGCAACATGGAGATTGCTCAACAAGTAGGATTCATTTTATTGAAAGGAAATATTATGATTGTAAAATTACTCGTTGGTATTATTGTTATCATTCAAAATTTTCTTTGGGTGTCCATTCAATCCTAACTAATCACATATTCACATAACAATATTTTGGCTGGGCATAGAGCTCAGTGGAATAGATGCTTGCTTAGAAAGTATAAGGTCCTGAGTTTGATTCCTGGTACTACCAAAAAAATTTTATATCTCTTTTATTATTATTTTTTAAAAATGCAAAATAGTAAAAAAGAAAACAAAACATTAGAAACAATACAAAATGTCATTAAACAAAGTAATAGGAATTCAACAATGGTTGCTGTATTATATGATATTATCTTGAAATTATCTTTTTAGATTACCAGAAAAATAACCCTGAAAAATGGTTTATAAAACACCAGCCAGAACACCAACAACAAAAAGTTATAAGAATTTAAAAACCTAAAAATAAGAAAAAAGGAAAAAATTAAAGTATTAACTGCTCCGTTCAAAAGACCAGTAGAAATCAGCAGTAAGATTATCCAAAACATTCTACATATATACATAAATAGATTTTTTACCTCTTTCTTTTGTCCTTTGCCTCATCCCACTTTTTCCTTACTGTTGAACAGATTCTTTCCTTTTTACCGTGTCTATTGTACCTTTAAGATTTTATTTACTCCACCCGAGTGAGACAACATGACATTTGCACATGCAGGTCTGATTTATTTCACTTACCAATACAGTCTCTAAAGTCTTGAATTTACAATTTTTATAGCTGAGTAATACTTCATGGTGTAAAGATACATTTTTATTAACCATTCCTCAGTTGATGGACATTTAGTTTGTTTCCAAGAGTTAGCTGTTACATGTTATAAACATAGGTGTACATTTATCACTGTGGTATGATGCTTTTAGCTCTTTTGGAAAAATACCTAAGAGGGGAATAGCTGGCTTAAATAGGACCTCCAATACTAGCTTTTCAAGGAATCTTTATATTCACTTCCATGATGGCTGTGCCAGTCTGCACTCCCACCAACAGTGGAGAAGGGTTGTTTTTCCTGACAGCCTCTTCAGCATTTTTTATATTTGTGGTACCAGGGATTGAACTCAGGATCTTGTGCTTTCCAAGCAAGTGCTTATTCGACTGAGCTATCTCCCTGGCCCTGATGATAGACATTCTTTATGGCATAATATGTTACTTCAGTGTTGTCTTAACTTGCATCTCTTGAATAACCAATGATGTTGAACATTTTTTCATATATTTATTTGCCATTTGTATTTTTTTATTTGTGAGGTGTATATTCATCTCAGATGCAATTTTTTGCATTGGCTCTTTGAATTTTGGAAGCCTGATTTTTTAAAAAATTCTTCATATGTTCTAGTTGTTGATTCTTTGAAATATTTCCCATGCAGTTTGATGTTTGTTCATGTATTCTTTACTTACCGCTATGTCATTAAGATTCTACCTAGTACTTCTTCCAGAAGATTTAGTGTTTCAGTTTTAATATTTAAATCTTTCATACATTTTGACTGTAGTTTTATGTTTGGTGATAGGCATGGGTCTGTTTTTAGTGTTTAGCATGTGGAAATCAGGTTTCTGGCCCCATTTATTAAAGAGGTTATCTCTGTTCTAGTGAAAACTTTTGGTTACTTTGTCAAAGATAAAATAGTGGCTGGGAAGATGGCTCAGTAGAATAAGCACTCCCCTGGCAAGAGCAAGGGCCTGAGTTCAATCCCTGGTTCTGCCAAAAATAAATAAATAAAATAAAATAGATGAGTGTATTTGTACTTGTGTCTGCACCTTATCATTTGTTGCATCGATCTTCTGGTCTATATTTTTGCCAGTGCTATTCTGATTTTAGCACAGTAGCTTTGTAGTACAATTTCAAGTCAGAGATTGTGATATTTCCTGCCTTTCCTTTGTTGCTCAAGATTGCTTTTGCTATTCTAGGTCTCTAGAAAATTTTTCTAGATCTATGAGGTATATTAAGGGTATTTTATTCAGGAGTGAATTGAATCTATATAACAATTTTGGGAGTATGGTCATTTTCACAGTGTTGGTTCTTCCTATCCAGAAGCAATGAAGATCTTACCACTTTCTGAAATCTTCTTCAATCTCTTTTTTCAGTGTACTATAATTTTTACTGTATGAATCTTTTACTTCCATTGTAAGATTGATTCCTAAATTTTTCATTTTAGGGTGTGTTATTGTGAAAGGCATGGTCTCCACAGTTTCTTTTTTGGCAAAATCATTGTTTATGTATAGAAATGCTATTGATTTTTGAGTGCTAATATTGTATCCTGTTATGGTTCTGAATTTGATTATTAAATCTACATGTCTCAGTGTGCTTTCTGTGGTCTATGTACAGTGTCTTATTATCTGTTAATAGTGATAACTTTACTTCTTCCTCTGCATCATTATTCTTTTTTCTTTCTCTTGTCTAATTTTTCTGGCTAATGTCTCCAAAACTATATTGAATAGTAGTGGTGACAGTGGATATCCATGTCTTGTTCCTGATTTTAAAGTCAATGCTTCTAATTTTTGTCCATTTAGTATGATATTGGTTCTTGGTTTTTTTTAGATGGCTTTTATCAAATTGAGGTAAAGACCATTTATTCTGATTTTCTGTAGGTTTTTTTTTTTTATCATAAATGAGTGTTAGAGTTTGCCAAAAGTTTTTCCTGCATCTTTTGTGATGATCATGTGATTTTTGTCTTTGGCTTTGTTGATGTTGTGCATTACATTTATGCATTTGACTATATTCAACCATCCCTGCATTCCTGGAATGAATCTCACTTGGCCGTAATACATAACCTTGATGATTTGCTGCATTCTGTTTGCTAGTATTTTATTTTATTTATTTATTTTTTTTACAGAACCAGGGATTGAACTCAGGCCCTTGCGCTTGCCAGTGAAGTGCTTATTCCACTGAGCCATCTCCCCAGCCCCTAGTATTTTATTTAGGATTTTTGCATCTATGTTTATTAGGGAGATTGGCTTGAATTTCTTTTTTAATTGGTTCCTTCTCTGGTTTTGGTATTAGAGTAATACTTGCCTCCAGGAATAAGTTTGGGAGAATTGCTTCTCCTTCAAATTCATTGAAGAATTTGAGAAGAGTTGGCATTAAATCTCTAAACTGTAGACTGCAGCAGTGAGGGAACCTGGAGATAGCTCAGGGGCCTAAGTGCCTGCCTAGGTAAGTGCAAGGACCCAGTTTAGTTCTCTAGTATACCATTCCGTGCCAGCACCACCCCAACCATGTCATGTTGGCCAGGAAGACTGGGTTTGGTCACTCAGGCCTGCAATCCCAGTGTTGCGGAGGCTGAAGCAAGACAATCATTATGATTCTGAACTCTGTAAGGAGACCCTGTCCCAAATACATAAAATTAAAATAATTCAGCAATGAATCTATCACCTCCTCAGCTTTTCTTTGTTTGTAGGTTTTTTTAAATTATACTTTCAAATTTTGGGGTGTACTGGGAGGACTTTAACACTCCATAAACACAAAGAGATAGATCAACTAAGCAAAATGTAAACAAAGAAGTAACAGAATAAAACTTAACTTATGAAGAAATGGACTTAGTATATCTTTAAAGAGTGTTCCACCCAACAACATAAAAATAAATATTCTGTCTTTGGTACAGCCAAAGACAAAAATCACACAATCATCTCAAAGATGCAGAAAAAGCTTGTGGCAAACACTAACATTCATTCATACACTGATAGGAATGATAATTATTCATAATTTTTATATCTTGTTGATTCATCGTTGGTTATATATATTTGATATGTGTGTATAATATATACTTTTTCTTTTTTTTCCACCCTGTGAGACTTATATTTTAGATATACATTATGATGACCTTCTGAATTTCTATTAGCTCTGCAGTGATTTGACCCTTTTCATTCCTCATTGTATAAATTTGAGTATTTTTGACTAATTTATCCTTTGTATTGTTCTCTTCCTCCCCATTACTTTCATATATGCTCTGATTTTTATAATGCTCTGCCTTTATTGACCTTTGTGCTTGACTTTCTCTTCTTTTACTAGTATCTTCAGGTATAGCATAAGTTTGTTTATTTGGGATTATCCAATTTTCCTGATGTGAGAATTTACTGTTACATATTTCCCACTTAAGATAACTTTCATTGCATCCTACAAGTTCTGGTAAGTTGTATCTGCATTTTTGTTTGATTCTAAATACTGTTTAACTTTTTCTTTAATTTCATCTGTAACCCGTTGGTTGTTTAGGAGAGTGGTATTCAGTTTACATTTGCTTATGGGGTTTTTCCTATTCTTTGTCAATAGTTTACAGTTTCATGCACTATGACCAGATACTGTACATGGGATAATTTCAATTCCTTTGCATTTATTTAAGCATGCTCTATGCTAGTATGTGGTTGATATTGGAGAATGTCTCTTGTGCAGCTAGAAAGAACATTTATTCTGATGTTGTTGGGTGGAACACTCTATAAAGATATATTAAGTCTATTTCTTCATGAGTTAGGTTTAATTCTGTTATTTCTTTGTTTATGTTTTGCTTAATTTATCTATCTCTTTGTGTCTATGGAGTTTTAAAGTCCTCCCAGTACAATTGTGTTATTGATCTTTTCTTCATATCTATTAAAAATGTCTTATATAGATGGTGCTCCTACATTGGGTGCATACATATTTGTAATTATTATCTCTTCCTCTTGTAGTTTTTCCCCCTAACAAGTATGTTGTGACCTTCTTTATCTCTTTGAATCTCTCGTGGTTTGAAGTTGACAATGTCAGCTACCAGAATAGCTACTCTTGCTTTTTTATGTGGTCCTGTCCTATGAAATATTGTTTTCCATCCTTTGGTGTTCAGTCTCTTAATTTGCTTTTGAGTTAAATGTATTTCTTGTATTCAGCATATTGTTGGATTTTGTTATTTGATCTACTCAGCCAGTCTGCTTCTTTTGATTGGTGAATTGAGACTATTTACATTGATGGTTATCACTCATACATGTTGGCTTTCTTTGTCATGTTGTTTTGCTACTATAGAATCCTTAATTTCCCCTTATGCTTAATTTCTTGCTGTGCTTGGTGGCTCTCTTTTGTTTTTGTTCTTGGAGTTTTGGTTATATTTAT
The DNA here is from genome assembly GCF_000260255.1 of Octodon degus. Lineage (NCBI taxonomy): Eukaryota > Metazoa > Chordata > Mammalia > Rodentia > Octodontidae > Octodon > Octodon degus. The sequence continues at coordinate 2,838,690 of NW_004524583.1, forward strand.
CTCTTTCTAAAATATCTGACAGTACTCATGTTTGTCATGAACCTCATCAGCTGTTATTTGTTGTAGAAGTGTATTATCTCTCCATTTATTTTGATAGATAATTTTGCAGGGTTTGCCAACCTTGAGTTGGATGTTGTTTTCTTTTTCATTTTTTTTTCTTTTATCTTTTTTTATTTTAGGGAAGGGTCTATAGGGTATTCAGGATCTCACTACTAGATTGGACTCATAGTGATATGCTTGTTTACAGCCTCTCAAGAGCTGGGATTACAGGCGCACACCACCACACCCAGTCTCAACTGCTGTTTCAGAGAGCCCCAGGGGCAGGGCCAGCACAGCAACCCAGGGATCGAACCCTTGGCCCTTGTACTTGCTTGAAAGTGCTTTAATCCACTGAGCTATTTGACTGGCCTTCAACAGATTTTAATTAGCACTATATGTTTAAGATGTCTTTTTTGTTTTGAATGCGTTCATTTGTCTTACTTCTTAAGACAAGATCTTGTTACATAGTCCAGCAGACCATCAAATATGTATTCTGCCTCCCAAGCGGTGGGATTGTAAGTGTAGCCCCTCACACTTAAAGCAATTTCTTTACCGGTGCCCAGAGGAGTTCTGGTGAGGGTGAGGGGGTGGCAGGGCAATCCTCTCCAGGTTCCTCATGTTATATCTTTTATACTACTTCATGAAAAATGATACATTTTTGCAATTGAAGGTTGAAGCAGACAGAATATGAAGGTCTTTTTTAAGCCAATAAAGAAAAAGAGAATAAGTATAATTTTATGTGAGCTTTGAAAGGAGGACTTAAATGAAATCAAAATGAGGTATTGTAGGGAGATAATGCTGCACAAATAAGCAAGGCAGAATAAGCCTTCTGGCATTTAGAGGTACCTAGGTTACTATGTACAGAAGAGTCAGAATCATTAAAAATGTGTCAAAAGTACTATAAGTAGGAGACATAAGATAAGAGGATGGGTCATGCCATAGAGCTCCTGAAACTAAGAGTGTAGTTCAGCATGAGCCACCAATCAAGATGCTACCATACATTAGACAAAACAGGAATTGAAACACACAAGTATTTTTAACTCATAAGCTGAACACAGCCAAGAGAAATAAGATGCCTTGGCTTGAATGGGGAACTAGCACTTACTCATAGATCTGGATTTTAGGTGGGAAACTGTCATTCTTTTTTTTTAATGAGCAGAATATATTTATTGAGAATGAAAGCGCCTGTCCCAAGAGAGGGGCAGGAGTGGGGGGGCCCGAGTGGGTAGTTCCCCCCAAAACTGTCATTCTTGGAGGACTGGCAAGGAAAAATAAAATTGGAGATGGCTCACCATAACTAGTAATCAAAAAAGAAGTCTAGAATTTAAGTCTTTCTGCTTTTGATAATAGGGACTTAATCCAGACTGGTACATGCCAGGGAAGCATTGGTTCACTGAGCTACTTTCTTAGCCATTTTTAAACCTTAGCTTTAAACTTTGAGGTAGATTCTCCCTGAATTGTTGGTATGGTCCTTCACTTTCATTCTTTTGGTCTCAGCTTGCCAAAGAGCTTGAATTGCAGGTACAGGCCACTGTTCATGGCCTAGAAGGCACACATTTTAGGGAAATGTTACTATGGTTAAGCAATAAATAGAAGAAAACAGATGCCCAGAAGTTGGAGGCATGAATGAGAGAACTGCATTACTGCAATACTGAGTAATTGTCAGGTTACTTAGATTTCTTCTATCAGTACACAGATTTAGTTGTTGGTATTAGAGAGGAATTGATACTGCAAATGAGGATCAACTTTAAAAGGAAAACCTTCCATTAAAAGCTGATTATTTATTATTTTCTTCTATTTGCTTTTATTTCTGTTTTGCTGTAACCATGTTTTTACGAATGACCAGAATTTCTGTTGTTTATTAGCAAAGTAAGGAAATGGAGGATGTCAATAAGCTTTCCAAATTTTTCTTTTTTGGGTGGAGGGGGGCACTGGGGATTGAACTCAGGACTTTGCGCTTGCCAGGCAATACTTATTCTATTGAGCTATCTCCCCAGCCCCACAAAATCATTTTATTCATTCTTCTATGTGGGATTTCCTTCAACCCTATCTGATACATTTTCAGTATCTATTTCTCAGTATTCCATGCATATGACATTCTCTGAACTAATGTTTCTACATATATATTGCTATGTCTATTCATCTCTATCATGACACCTATTTCTATTCCTCTGTTTCTCATATCCTACTTCCTTTAGATTTCATTGTAATCTGTTTTCAATGCACTCAGCATCTAGAGTCATTGTTCATTTTGTCTTTGGGTTTAGATTTCCAGTATGTCTTTGCAGTGTACTAGCTTCAGTGACTTCTCCATCAAGTTAAGCGCATCATTATTGTCTTCATTGAAATGACATCAAGCTGCTTTGAGTAGCCCGTGCTCACAAAACTACTATTCAGCATTATTCCAATGTAGCCACGTGATTAAACCCAGGTCTGTATAACAGATTCAGATAGGTTCAATAAATATAACTACGCCTATTTAAAGGAAAACTCCTATTGCTTCCTGGAATGTGCAAAAGGGCTCTAGAGATGTTCGCACTCAAAGAAAGAAAATATTTCCTATGTAATACAACTCATTTTCTCAGTGAAAGTATATCTTTTGATAGGGATACAGAGAAAAACAAGAGAAACAGAAACCAGAGAGATAGCTTCGTGGTCTCAGTGCCTGCCTGGCAAGCTCAAGGACCAGGGTTTGCTCCCCAGTACTGCATGCCATGCCGGCTTTGCACCAAGCTGGTCACTGAGACCAGGCATGTTAATGCACATCTATAATCCCAGCACTGGAGAGACTGAGACAGGAGGATCACTATGAGTCCGAGTTGCATAACGAAACCCTGTACCAAATAAATAAACAAATAAATCTTAGAAAACCTAAGAGAAACAAAATTTTCATGCAGAAAGATTTCAGGTTTGTCAGATATAAGAAGCATCTCTGTAAGGAATCTACTATATTTTCAAATTTTTATTATACTATGGCTTTGCCTCAGACTTTAATTTCACAATGGACAAAAATTAGCAGTAACATGAAAAGAGAGAGCTACATTAAATGAACTCTAAGGACACTTTTAATATGTAATTATTATTTTGAGATCTTCATGTTACAATCTTTGATTTAAGAACTAAATCTTTGCCTTTTCTTGTAGATGGATATATCCTCCACTGGTCATTTTAAAAAACCATTTTATTGAGAAACAAACAGCAATGAGACAGTTTCAAAACCAATTTGTAGGACAGTTTCAATAATTAATATTGCATATTGTTTTCTTCGTAATGGTTATTCATAATACAAGATGCAGACATGATATCTTGTCCACAAACAGTATTAGAACAAGTCTTTCTATTCATTGAATTATGAGAAAGTAGTTGTATATCTTTCCTAACAATTTTGTATATACAGATACAAAATGGTCCTTTATTTGTATCCCCTTTTTTTCTTTAGTTTTGTCAGAGAAGGGTATTCCACTGTCATTTAAATATTGTAGGTGCACAAATTCAGCAAAGTATACCAATATAGTCCAGTAGTCCATAATAGTAGTGGGTTATTCATAGGACCAGCAATGTCAGAAGTTGTTGACTTGAGCCTTTCACAGGTCAGCATATTAATATGGCTTTAGTTTTTATACTTCGTTTTTATACTTTTCTGCTGGATGGTAAACACCAAGATAAACCAAGACCCATATAACAAGAAATGTGACTTTTTTAAGTGCCAAGGTCAGTCAAATCCTCTAAGGATTTATCCTGAAACCCTATGCTGCAGTTTGTAGATCCTTTGTCAGTGTCAGCCATGTGGATGAGTCACAGCCATCGCTTGACCAATTTGCTCTCTGTGAAAACCTAAGAGAATATTTTCTCTCCTCCCTTGTCTTTTCACATGTTCTCTTTGTCCAAGTTTTATCTTCTTAGAAGGACAACAATCATTGCATTAGAAACCACACTGAGGTGATTTATCATGTCTTCCAAAACCTTGTCTTCAAGTTATGATAGCAGTCTAAGATTTAGAGTTGAGATTTCATCACATGATTTTTTTCAGGGGATGCAATCATGGTCATAATAAATCCTATGAGATCCTCCGTAGTGTTTTCTCTGTTTTAAAAATAAAGAAACTAACAAACGAGATATGTGTGACATCATTGCTAGTGTTATGGTTTATATCTTATGTCCTGACATATCTTAAAGTGCTCATGGGTCGGGTATTTGGAAGGTGATTGGATTATGGAGGCATGATACTCATCGGTGGAGGATTCTGCTGGTAATATTATAGCTAAATGCAATGTTGGGAGGCGAAGTGTGTTGGAGGAGGCAGGTCACTGGGGGTGTGGGCTGCTGAGTCTACCTTCCTCCATCCCCACTTCCTGCGTGCAGTGCTATGAAACCTTGTTCCTCTGTCATTCCCTTCTCCCATACTATCCTGACATAGAACCAGCCTACTATAGAAATGAGCTAAATAAACTTTCCTTTCCTTAATTTTGTGTGTCAGATATTTATCTCAGCAAAAAGGGAAAAGTAGCCAAAACAATTCACCTATGAATGATCTTAATAAAGTTTCTATTATAAGCACATATACTGTATGCTATTGTTGATAAGCATATGCATTTTTAGGGTTAATCTTTTGTATACAAAATGACCTTTCATTAAGTTTACTAACTGTGTTATTAATATATTTTAGTCATATACAATAAAAGAAAATTATTAATTTTCTTACCTTGCATACAAATAGACTGCCTAGAAACAAATCCTATGTTTCAGGGTCTTTAGGGTGTCTCAGTTCTAGGATAAAGCTTCAAAAGAACAAATACACCTGCATTTCCAACTTTCTTTTAAATTGCTTTTCTTTGTTTGCATATCCATTGTATATGTAATATTTTCCAAACAAATACACTGTTTATAAAGAAGATACTTAAACCCACATCAATAAGCTCACTGAATATATTTTCAAACTTTTTGTAGTTGTTAATGAGGGCAAGTAAATTTGCAAAGAAACTCCACCCAAATTTTACAGAAATAAGATCTTTGTCTCCATGGTTTAGGGAAAGTAGCATTTTTTGCTGTGATAGATGAGCAAACTGTGATCCTATGCTTAATTTGCCTTTTAAAATTCAGACCAAGCCTCTGTTCTTGGTCAATCAGTTTTCTTATTTTGTAGTCTGTGTGGTGCCTTAGAAAGGAGACTTTTCTTTGACTTTAAAAGAATTGCTGCAATGACATCATTTTTTGTTTTTTTATTGAGGTTTAGTTCTCAAACTAGTGCACTATGTTCTGGTGGTTGACATGATCCATCTTCAAATAAGTTACATCATTCCTTTTCTTCTTAATATGTAGTTGACTCTATTTCTAGATCTGTATCCTTGGATTAAACCAATTGTGAGTGCAAAAATGTCTTTATTTAAATAACCTCTGCGCTGATTGTATAGTTTTAACTCTTTCCGTTATTTCCTGAACAGTACAGAAAATGACAATTTCAATAGCATTTACATTGTATTAAGTATTATAAATAATGTAAAAAATTAAAGTATACAGAAAGACGTGTGTAAGTTATTTGGAAATAATATGCCATCATACATAAGGGACTTCAGCACCTGCAGACATTGGTATCTGCAGGAGGTCTTGGAACTTGTCCTGGCAGGATGTTGAAGGAGGATGTGCAGATTTTTTTCTTTCCATCCAATGAAAACACTGAGTGCCAATATTGTTGAGCTGCTTCACACATTCAAAAGCAGTTTGCCATACACCAGCATAAAATGAAAACTGTAATAACATTCAATATTTAGAATTCAAAAAGCCTTTTGAAAGTCATACTCTAATTTTTTCTGTACTTGTGAAGGTCATGAAAAGTTTCCTCATTTTTTCTTTGCTTTGCTCCATATTTCAAATTCTTGTTAAATTTTTCAAATGAATTTAATGATTTTTCCTTTGTCAGAAAGGAATTTTAAATGCTCAGCCTAAACCGGAAGCTCATGCCACTTTAAAATCCTTACAAGTTAATTAGTGTATCACCATAGTAACCAAGATTATATTATAATTTTTAAACAAAAGAAACGTGTAGTTTTTGAATTGTGTCTTATGGTAGAGAGCTGTAGGGTGAATGAGCCCCAAAAGTTAGTGTGTTTGGTTCTGGTGGCTCTGGCTCTCAGAGCCATTAAAATTCTATCTGCACTACTCTTGAGAGCTTGCCTGATCACAAAGGAATAAGAATCAATCAGAATTATTAATATACATATTTTTAAGCATTTAAAACACAGTAAAATCCATCAATATTTGTACAGAAATTGCCTCAGTAATAAATATTGCAGTAACTTGAAATTATACAAGGTTAAAAATTTAAGATATGTATTGAGAATATTTAGCAGTAGAAAAAAAACTATAAATTATGTACACTAAATGTTATGTGTTATTAAATAAATATCTTTTTCTATTGTACTGGATAAGTAAGATGTTTACAATATTTTCTTTTAATTGCAGGTGCTTTATAGCATTTCACAATATTTGTATCCCCAGACGGATTTCTACGTATTCCAGGATATTTCTGAGTCTCCTTTATATGTTGTGTAGAACTAGAGTGAAATGCCAGCATCAAAAGAATATAATTCTGGAAGCCTTTGAAGATTATAATTCTTTTAAGAAAGATACAGACATCATTCTTTGTGAAGCAAGAATAAAATCATGCCCTTTATTCATTGTCAATGGGCCTGCTCTTCCGGAATACATTACTATCTTTTATCTAATAGCCTATTACAGACCGTAGAGCATGTAAAAGCAGTGATATTGCTCAGGGTCTAGAGATTCCATTTTTTATTTCAATGCCATTATTAAATAACCCCTTAGACAGAAATTCAATACTGCCACACTACACGATAAGCTATGTTAATAGCTCATGTTATGCAAGAACTGAGCAATTACTTGAAACTTAATAGTAGGTCTGTGAAAATGTGTAATTGGCCAGATTTTCGTCCACAGTAATGTTATGTAGTTACCTTAGTGTTAAGAGATTAGAATGTATTCCTTTGCAAAGCATTCATGAAGCAGGGCCAGATAGCTGAAGAAGAAATTCTTTTTATACAGCACTACAGGGATAAAGAGGATAGAGATATTTGTAATATGTTTGAATCAAAGTTGTGTTAATAAGACATAAGCATAGAAATTTAAGCCTTTTGATCTTTAGTTTTATGAATATATATGTGTCCAAGAAAATAGATTTTATTGAGTGGAGCTACTTTGTAGTATAAGGAGCATTTTACTTTTAAACATATAGTATATTGAAAGGTTAATTTAAATGTGTTAATTCTGCAGAAAAAGAAAAAATGTAAAATATGTGAGGTAAGAGATAAAGAAGAAAAACTAATTATGAGTGGCAGGTTAGGTATAATTATAATTGATGATGATGTCATTATATTCAGAAAGTAATATAGGATTACCACATTGGAAAAGAAATCACATTATTTTAAATGTTGTCTTTTAAGTTGCATGTTCATGGAGTTAAAGCAGCTCATACTCCATTTCATAATTTAGCAATTCCACTTTTGTTCTGCAAAGCTAGAAACATATGAACTCTTAGAAAATCACTAATATGAATGTTAAATGAGGACAGCATTTAGAAATTTTAAATTTTTGCGATACTTTAACCAAGCACAAGAGGAGAAAAATGACTAACATGTCTAGAGAGATCACAGATGCAGTGTAGTTTTTGAGGCAAAAAATGACCTGTCCTGTCTTGCTACTCTGTTGTGCTATATAAGCTCCCAATATGATGGTTTCAAGTGACACCATTATTTTCTGTTTTGTTTAACTCTTCATCAAAATGAAGGAAACAGTTGAGACAAATGGAATGAAGATGCCACATCAGAATAAAAACTTTCCTCCTCCCCTGACAACCACGCCACTTGGACCACATCTAGCATCTAACTCTGCCCGAAGTCCTTTGTCCTCCCTGAAAGCTTTCTGCCTGAGAAGTCATCAGTCTTCTCAAGCACATTTGTTGTCAGCATCTTTTCTCTATCTTGGAGGGCATGACTAGCCTTGAATGTAGTTCAAAACCTGCAGTGATAACTAGGCTGAAAGTTTTACTTATTAATTTTTTTATCCTTACAGTAGGTTTATTCCTAACAGCCAAAATGTGGAAGCAACTAAAATATCCTTAAGTAGGTAAACGAAAACCTAAAACTGGAACATCTTGACAGTAGAATGTTATTCAGCGCTAAAAATAATTGATCTATGGAAAGAAATCATGTTAAGTCTGAAGGTGTACACTTATAACCCCACAATTCGGGAGGCAGAAGCAGCAGGAACACATATTCGATGGTATGCTGGACTAAGTAACAAGATCTTGTCTTAAAAAATAAGATAAATGAACAAACAAAACAAAAAGAAATCTTAAATATGTAATGCTACTTAAAATCTATTGAGGGCCAGTCAAATAGCTGAGTAGATTAAAGAGACTGCAAGCAGGCGCAGGGGCCAGGGGTTCGATCCTTGGGCCTAATGTGCTGGCCCTGCCTCCGGGACACACAGACACAGCAATTGAAATTGGGTGTGGTGGCACACACTTGTAATTCCAGCTTTTGGGAGTCTATAAATAGGCAGATCACCATGACTCTGATCTTGTATGAGAGCCTGAAACCCTGTAAACCCTTCCCTAAAATACAAAAGAAAGAAAGAAAGAAAGAAAGAAAGAAAGAAAGAAAGAAAGAAAGAAAGAAAGAAATCTGTTGAAATGCTTCATGTTGTTTTATTCCAAATATATAGAATTCTACAAAATGATAAATGAACACACAAAACAAAAAGAAATCTTAAATATATCATGGAAATGATTTGAGCGATGCTTTCCAATGCCAGGTGTGGTGGCACATGCCTGTAATTCCAGAAATTGGAAGGCTAAGCATGAGGATCAGCATGAGTTTGAGGCCAACCTGATCTACACAGTGAGTTCAAGGCAAGTCTGTACTACATTGTGAGACCCTGTTTCAAAAAAACAATATTATAATTTCCAACAAGTGAGACTCTAAAAATTGTGGGTTATTGTTAAACTTCCTAACTTTGCAAAAATTTCTCTACATATTTATCAATGATGACATAACACCAGTTTAAATCAGCAAAAATTCATGTGGATCTCCATTCTTATGTCTGGTAAGGTCTGATATAATGTTACTGACCAGATAAGGATAAATTGGTTTGCATCTTCATAGTATAAATCCAGGCTTTAAATTCTGATCTACCTGAAAATATTTCTAGGTAAGTAGTTTTATGTTTGAAAAATGGAATCTATGTTAGGTCCTTAGTTCTGTATTTTATTGTCATAATATTTAGAGTACAATCCATGGGTGAATACTGTACTGTGTCTCAATAGTTGTCATCACCTGCAGGATTTATAAGAAATATTTATTTAGCCCAAACAGGTGAAGTAGATTTGGAGTCTTTTCTGATTAAATTGAATCTGAGTCAATAGCTGAAATGCCCTTTGTGGTCAAAGTGGGTAGTAAATGAGGAGCACTTTTGAAACTACAGCTGAACTCAGTTAAAGTAACAGTTTCAACTTCTAACTAATTTAAACTAATAATTTTAATTTAATATTTCTACTTAAGCCAGTCATGAATTATTGAATACACTATTTGAAGAAATTAATACCTACTTGGCAAGAACATTATGTTCCAATAACAGTTCTGTTCCATATTACTTACTTTTGACACCTAACAAATTTACCCCAAATTAGCAGCTCAAAAGAATAAAACATTTTATCTCACACTATTTAAAAGGGCCAAGGATCTGAAACAGCATAGTTGGATATGTGTGGCTCTGACTCTCCCATAAGGTTGTAGTCAAGCTTTTGCTTGGAGCCATACTCATCAGAAAACGTCCTTGCCAATTGGACTGTGCCATTTGGCTCCTCACTATTTGACAGCTAGCTTCCAATGAAGTGAAGAGTGTGAGGAGACACAAACATCAGTACTTCCATTCATCATTTTAGTAGAAGACAGATTCCTAACTCCAGCCCGTCCTCAGTTGGACATGCTCATGTAAGAGCATGAATGCCAGGAAGCAAGACTTGCTGGGGTCCATTTTGGGTGGTGGCCACCATACTACCCATTGCTGACTGGGTTCTGACAAATCATTCCATCTCTTGCGGTTTCTTTTTCCCTCACAACAAGTTTAGCAATGTCACTGTATAATCTCTTCTGTATCTATTTTGTCGCTCCAGAATGAAAATACACTTGAGAATGTTTACATGATAGAACAGTTGGATAGAAAAATCCATGAATGGAAATATCCGACTTTAACATCCCTCTTGCAATTCCCCCAAGTGATTCCTGACGTATTTTAATCATTTGGGACATATTCCAAATATATGATAGCAATGAGCAACAATTGTAATTGAATGCTATAGATTACATGTTACTAATGATCATTTCTTAAATTCCTTCATCTTACCATTAAGAAAACTAAGATCTAAAACTGATTCATATGTAGCTCTGAGTTACAAATATAACTATTGGCATTTATCTCTGGAAAACAACACAGGTAACAGAACTATTTTTGCTAAGGAAAGAAAATAAATACCATGTACTCACAATTTTCTATATGGCTAGCACTTTTCTGAATGCTGTTTTTTTCTTCCTAAATCTCTGGCCAGGCTGTACCAAAGTTTCTTAATGACATACCAAGCTTAGTAACTATATGCCTAAGGCATAAAACTTTGCCAGTTGCTGTAGTGATTGTTAGGTATGATAATTTCCTCCCGTGTGCAACCATACTAAGATGGAACTGGGATTCACTGTGGGATAAAACAATGCTGCTAGCTAGGTACAAGTTGACAAACACTGGTATCGGTCAATATTAATTATTTCACTTACTTTTGTTTTCACAATGAATGATATGGTAGAGAACACTCATTATAACTACAATGAAATATACAAAATGAAATTTCTGTGAAGACCTTTTTCTATTATTTTGATCTGTTTGTAGATCTGCTCAGCAATTCTGAGGAAACTGTGAACATATTGCTGGCTGCTCTAGTGAAAACAACAGGAAACACATAGCTACTACCTGGTTCTTTGAGTCAAATGAGTTGAACTATCAGCAATGAATGGCTTTTATTTTTACTATTCTTATACAACCTAATACAAGGGCTACCACAATGTCTTTTGCTAAGTATGACTGGATAGATGAAATATGGGATAATTAAATAAAATTGAATTTCTGATAAACTACTCATAAATTCTATATCCTAAAAGCTTGGGACACATTTATGTTAAAAGCACTCACTACTTTTTTGAATTTTGACTTACCTGGACTTACATATTTTTATTTGCTAAAACAGATAATTTTAATTCTGAGGTCTTGAGAGAAATTGAAAACAGTTTTCCCTTTTACAGTTTTTGAGTATGGTAGACTATCCCTTAAGACTGGACTTTGAAATAAGTAAGATCTGAGCCTCAAAGATTAGCAAAAAAAAAAAAAAAAAAAAAAAAAAAAACCCAGAGATGAATAAAGAGAGCCCTCCTTCCATCATAGCTGTGGCATTTTCATTATTTCATCAAATGATGAAGCAGATTTGAATTTTTTATTAAAAGGTCAGTATAATTAGTATAATCTTAAAGCAAATACAATTTCTGAAAAGGTAATAGATATTTATTTGATTTCTTATTTTTAGAAATTAAATGAACTAAAAATGCAATATACTTTCCTATGATCTGGTGCATACATTTTTAATAGCACCAGCTGATGTTACAGGCTGTCTAGTCTTCTGAGTTCCAGCATCTTTACTGGATCCAGACAAGATTTAATTTACAGAAAATTCTAATGGACTCCATGCCAAAAGCAAAGGCATTTTTATATTCCTAGATTAAAATCTTTTTTGCTTCTAGTATATGTGATAATGCAGTACATTTCAGTTAGCCTAAACTTTACTGTAGAACAAAACTGTGTTAACAATGTATTTTTCTACCTCCTAGTAGTAAGGATGTCATATAATAAACAGTGAACATTTCCTGGACATTTACACATGCAACACTGGGCTAAGTGCACAGTATTTAATCCCAGCCTTCTAGAAGTTTAGTATTATTGCTATCATTACTCCGCATAGCTACTAGCTATGAGTGGAGTCTGTATTGAGATCCTGTTCTCTTAAAACTTTTTCCCACTATTGTGGAATAGGCACATTGTTGTTGAAATATATGATCAAAATGTACTAACTGCGCAGATTAGGTTTGGCTAGTACTAAGGTATTACTTTTGACTACACCGAGTTACTCATGATCAGTTAGGTTTTGCTACTGGGTCCTGAGAAAGTTCACACCCAAGGATATGGTTACAAGACCATTTATTCTGTGGCTATGAGGAGGTGTTTGCTAAAAGGAAAGAGTGTGCCCCTGCCTCCCTTTCCCCATGGGAAGTGTTTTATCATTGAAATATATATGTTCATTTGGAATGACTACTTGCCTTGATTGAACCTTGCTGCACCTTTTACAGTGAGTTACAAAGTGCTTCCTGTGGTTCTAACCTTTTTTTAATCTTTTACATCACTTGTTAGCACAGTCCAGGAAAATTACATGGTTTCAGAAAGACTGCTTTCAATGTGGGTACTAAAACATACCATCATTTTACTCTGCACAACTGAACTACTTTTAAATGAAATACTTTCCTTTTTAGTGGCACTTTCTTAAAGCTTCTGGCAAGTTCTAATGAGCGAGAGGATGGGTAGATCAAGCCCTGTAGGTCACAGTAAATGGGACTTTGATCAATAACATAAAATTGAGTAAAGACTGCAGTCTTGAACTAAGTGGCTTAATATATAGTATTCATCTACTTATGATAATTACACTACATGCACTCATTTAATTTAAAAACTAAAAAAACTACATTATTATAACTCTTGGTTTAAAACGTGTACCACAATAACAATTTCAGAGAAAGTAATGAAGAAAAACAGGAAGTTGACTTACGATGTAATAATCAAAATGAGACCAAAAATTCATTTAGACAGCTAGAGAAACTCAAGGATCTAATGTTACATCTTTCTATGTGTTCTTCTCCCATCCAAAGTAGGTATATGAATGATTTCATATGAGCCTATTAAGATTTCACCCCATCGTAATGCAGTTTATAAAGTATATATGACAGCATCTAAAAACTGATCTGTGTAAAAATCTAGATTGCTGTATGTATGCAAATGCACACAAAGTTTTATTTTCAGAATTATACTAACCATAGAATTACTTGAATGCATCTTCATGGTGATATGTGAACATAATTTACTCACCCACACAGCAGTCATTTATTAAAGCCAAATAATGTTAGGCACTATAAAGGCACTTAGTCTATATTAGTCTTCATGAGAGCCCCAAATTACTTCACTGAACTGAGAAAAATAGATTCTTGTGGAAGAGGCAATAAACAGAAACAATGAATGAATACCTTGTATGGTATGTGATAACAAAAATTCTATTGAAATTTGACCATGTGATGAGAAATGGGCGAGGTCAGGTTTTTCGTTTTGTTTTGCTTTGCTTTTGAGAAATGGGAATGAGCAAAAAGAGCTTGCTTTTTAAAAATCTGAGGTGAAGAGTAGGTATGGCAGACAGAAGAAGCCCGTGAAATGGCTATATTAAGCTTAAGAACTGAGAGCATGGTATGAGCTGACTTAAAATTCGAAAGATTCACTTTGATTTTCTGCTATGAATAGAATATTAGTGTATGCTGTGGTAGGTGAAAGCTTCAGAGTTGCTAACAGAGATAAATTTTAGCTACAGCAAGAGAGATAAAAATGAATTCTGGACTTACTTTCAAAGTTGAACTGGCTTGACAGTCTAAGAAAGCAGATCTAAGGGATGAAGTGAAGAAAGAAATGAGGCTTCCAAGGTCTTGTAAGAATGAGGCTTTCTTCAACTGATATGGAGAAGACAATGAGTGAAGCGAGAGTAGTATCAGAAAGATGAGCATTTCATTTATAGGCGAATAGTACAGCATGTCCACCAGGCATTGAGAGAGAGTTGGATCTAGACCTCTCATCTCCTGAAGAAAATTAACTGCTGGATTTCCTTCCACCTCTCATCCATTACAGCCATTCTCTCATCTAAAAGGCTTTCTTTTCTGTTAGCATGATGAAGATATTTAAAAAATATGCACTCTGATAATCACTACTAAGTGGTTAATATACAGGTGGAAGAATGACCCTATTGATTTCCTTGCTAGGTTACATATAAAAGTGACCAAATTTCTCCTTGTCATGCCTTTTTTAGTCAAATATTTACTTTACTTATCTTTTATGGGAATAAGCATAGCACAAAAACCAGACCATTCCAAATCATAATTTAGTATTTTTGTGTAATAATTATACTTTTTGCCTTTTATTGGTTATAAAGGAAAAATGTAGTGTCTTGAAATATGTATCAGTCTTTTCTCATAGCAAACTTTACCACAGTATTTTGTAGCTATCAATCAGTTCTCTAGCAACTTAATTTTTAAATTGATACAGTAAGAGAAATAGAGCACCTATTCTGGATTTTTCCAGAATTGAAAGCATATCTCATGAGCAGAAAAGGTTATGCTTTAGATTCTTTGATGGGAAAGCATTTTCCTTATTGGCATGAGGATAGAGGTCTAATTCTTTTTTTCTTCCCATAATTTTATTGATAAACAAATAGCAATGAGATAGTTTCAAATCAAATTGGTATGACAGTTTCAATAATTAACATATTGCATACATTCTTCCTAGTGGTTAATTGCTGTACATGATGCAGACTTGATATCCTATTTACAAACACCATTAGAACAAATCATTCTATTCATTAAGAGAATGTAACTATATATCTATCCTAACCACTTTGAATACACAGATAAATAATGGACATTCATCTGTATACCCTTTTTTTTTTTGTTGTTAAGTTCCATTATTTGAATAGAGGTCTAATTCTTTTTTAACAATTAAATCTCACCCCCTTGCAGATTTTTCTCATTCTCCCCAAAGAACTAATATATTTTTTCTACCATCTACTACAATTTAGCAAAGTAAGAGTTCACAGGACATTACTTCCCTAGAAACTCTACACCAAAAAGTAAGATATCTAAAGAGAAATAATTGAAATAAAGTGTAAAGGACACAAAGTCATTTCTTTTCCAAAGGAACTTATTTTGCCCTGAATTTAGTTCTGTTAAAAAAGAAAAACTGCTTTAGGCTGGCCAAATAGCTCTATGGATTAAAGCACCTGCAAATAGGCGCAGGGGCTGGGGGTTTGATAACCAGGCCTGCCGTGCCAGCCCCACCCCCGGGGCACGCTCAGATGGCAATTGAGACTGGGAGGGGTGGCGCACACCTATAATCCCAGCTCTTGGGAGGCTGTAAAAAGGTGGATCACTATGAGTCTGATCTAGTAGTGAGACCCTGAACACTCTGTATACCCTTCCCTAAAATAAAAAAAGAAAAAGGAAAGAAAGAAAACTGCTCTACATGATTTTGTGTATGGTAGTAACCCATTGGGTAACAAAGCCCAAGAAATATACGTCCAATTCATGCCATTTATTACATGGTCTTTGTACTTCTTGTGCCATACAAATACTGATATCAGGAAAGAATCCCATTGCTCATTAATCTGAGCTTGTAAGGACACTAACAGCAGCTAGAACAGTGGTACGATCTGTCCACAGGGTTGTGCCCTAGTCGGTTTATAGAGTAGAAAAATAAATCAATACAAGTTGGAAGCTTCTTTGAATTCTAACCACTTGTGGTAAAGCAGAAACCTTTTAAATTAATATTTTCACCAATTCAGACATTTAGTAAAAACACAGCTGTCCTCCTTTCCATTACAATGAACTTTTGATTCTTAAAGGAGCTGAGCACATAAAAATTAATTTTTAAAACTTCACTAATTTTTTAAATATAACCTGGGGTAGGCATGTAGTTAGGCAGTACTGCACTGGAGCATTTGCCTAACGTGCAAAACCCTGTGATCACAACTCAGCAACACAAATGCAAAACACAAAGAAATGAAAGAAACCATTTTCTAATATTGCATGCTTATGAGATTTATTTTTACTAATAAAGTAGCATATAAATAGAATTAGGAAATTAAATCATTTAAACAATGGTAAATGTCTTGGAACTAGAACTATGTAGGCTCAAAGCCCTTTCTACTGAAGATAGAGTGCAAAGTTATCCACTATGGTAACTGTCCTATTAACCTATTTCATTTTCTTTCTTTAATATCCAAAAAGAATACAATGGTACCACTCTTACACTTAGAAAGTACTTGGCATGGGAATGACTCTTATTTCAATGGTTAATACTTTAGCTATGGTAGAAGGGTGATAGAGTAATGAGGATAAAGAACATTTTTAGAATCAAGGATGACCTGCAAAATAAAAGGCTCCTGATAGCTGGGGAGGTGTTACACATCTGTAATCCCAGCACAGAATTTGTGGCTCAGCATGAAAAACTTGGAGAATTGGTAAAATCCTTTTATAAAAAAATGGCTAAGTAAAGATCTTCAGTGTCCAGTAAAACACACACACACACACACACACACAGAGAGAGAGAGAGAGAGAGAGAGAGAGAGAGAGAGAGCCCACAAAGATTTCTGTTGTTCAGGGTCTGAGGTATTCTAGTTTGATAGTTCCCTTTCTATACATATTATATAGGAAAGATGACAAAAATAAGTAGGAGAAAGTATAAACCTACAACTATATAGCTGTCAAATATAAGACCATACATTTTTCTATAACCATATTGTTAAGAACAATTATATATCTGTTGAAATAATTGTTATTTTTTATACACTCCTTAATGTTTTTATCTTTTTTTTTTTTGAGACAGAGTCTCTTTATTCAGTTCATGTTGACCTTGAACTCACTTTGTAGCCAAGGCTGACCTAGAATTTACAATGATCCTCCTGCCTCTGCCTTCCAAGGGCTGGGATTACAGGTGAGCACCACCATACCTGGATTATTATATACTCTTTGTGTTGTTTCCATGTTTTTCTTTTAATTTTCTTTAAAAAAAAAACAGTATATTTGATTGAAAACCTCTGCAGTTTATTTCTCAAAAGTGGCTTTCTGCAAGCCATTCAGTTATTTAAGGACAACACAGTGAATAAGATAAATGTATGGTCAAAGTGGCTGGTATTGATTTAGTAAAAATCCTAAAGATTCTGTAATCGCGATCTCCAGATGTACAGAGCCAGAATCCCCAGGAGAGCTATTAAAACTCTTAGTGCTGAGGCTCAGTCCTCAATGTGTGACTGAGTCAATCTGGGTGGAGCCCAAAAGCTTCTAAGTGATACTGATGTGTCATTGCAATAATACATCATCTTAGCTGATTATTCTGGGTTTCTATTGTAAGTTAGCTTGATTTTTTTCTTTTACAATTTTTCTAAATTTATTTTAAGCAGTAAAAACAAATAGCACAAACAAAGACAAAAGCAGGGTAACAAGCAACAATGCAGATGGTACAGAGTTTCAAAATAAGAATAAAAATTAAACAATGGTTGTTATATTACAAAGTTTCATCATCGAATCTGTTGTTCAGATTCATAAATAGAGGTATGGAAAATTTGGTCAAATAATTAAACATTAATGCTTACTTTCAATAAACTTTAATTTTTCCTTGTCCTTTTTTACTTTACATATTTTTAAACTTGTTTTAAAGAAAGAATATTAATTGATAAGATTACAAGATAATTGATAAAGTTGTTACAAGATGCCATCCTCTATTGGATTTAGAAGAACAGGACGAGATGTATTCAACAGTGGTCTTTGTATTGTACTTTGCTGTATTCCATGTAGTTGCTCAGAATATAGATAATATCATATAGAGTTAGTCTAAATGAAAATTTTAAACATTAACTTCTATTTTCAATAAACTGATGGACACGAGTACTACAATCATTTCAGCTATTCCAAATATATATATATTTGCATGATTTCTCCCCTTACTTTTTTTCCTATTTTCCCTTTCCCTCATCTTTATTGTTTTTTTCCTTATGTTCAGTTTCTTTCCACTTTACTATGTCTATTATTCCTTTCAGATTTTATTTATTCTTTCATGTTCTTATACTAGGGAGCAATATGATATCTATATGTGTGGGTCTGGTTTATTTCACTTATGAGTGTATCTTCAAGTGGCATCCACTTAAATCTGGAGGCTTCGAGTTTATCATTCTTTACAGCTGAGTCATACTCCATTGTATAAAAATACCACAGCATTTTTATGCATTTCTCAGGTGATGGGCATTTCAGTTGTTTCCAAGATTTGACTATCACAAATTGTGCTGCTATAAACATGGTTGTACATATATCATTGTGGTGTGAAGATTTCAGTTCTTTTTGAAAAGTACCTAGAAAAAAAAAAATAGCTGGATTTAATGGAACCTTGAATCCCAGTTTTCTGAGGCCTCTCCAGACTCCTTTCCATAGTAGTTATACCAGTCTACAATCC
The DNA here is from genome assembly GCF_000260255.1 of Octodon degus. NCBI lineage: Eukaryota > Metazoa > Chordata > Mammalia > Rodentia > Octodontidae > Octodon > Octodon degus. Next base: position 2,857,146 of record NW_004524583.1, read on the forward strand.
CACCAACAGGGGAGAAAGTTTCCTTTTTCCCCACAGCCTCTCCAGCATTTGATATTAGCTGATTTCTTCATGATTGCCATTTTTCCTTGGCTGAGATGGTGTCTCAACACTGTTTTAACTTGCATTTCTTGGTTGACTAGTACTGTGCTATGTTTTCTTCATGCATTTATTTGCCACTTGTATTTCTTCCTCAGAGAAGTATGTATTCATCTCAGATGTCTATTGTCAGATTGTGTCTTTGAATTTTGGGGGCCAGATTTTTTTTAGTTCTCTTTATATTCTACATAAATCCTTTATCTGAGTGATTGTTAGTTAAGATTATTTCCCAATTTGTGGATTATCTTTTTGCTCTATTGGTAATTTCTTTATATGTGCAGAAACTTCTCAACAAGATGAGATCCAAGTTGTTAATTATTTGAAGTATTTCCTGTGCAGTGTGGATTTTGCTCATGAACTGTCTGCCTAACTCTATGTCTTCAAGATTTTTACCTGCTTTCTCTTCCAGGAGGTTTGGTGTTTCTGTTTTAATATTTAGATCTTTAACCCATTTTGACTTTAGTTGAGTGTATGGTGGTAGACCCAGGTCTAGTTTAATGTTTGGCATATGAGGAGCCAGTTTTTTCAGCACCATTGTTAATGAGGCTATCTTTCTCCCAGTTAACATGTTTTGCCCCTTTGTCAAAGACAAAATAGCTAAATGTGTTTGTAGTTGTATTTGCATCATCTATCTCTTCCATTGATCCTCAGGTCTGTTTTCTTGCCAGTACCATTCTAATTTTATCACAGTAGCTTTGTACTATAATTTCAAGTCAGGAATTGTAATTTCTCCTGCCTTGCCTTTGCTACCCAAAATTGCCTTTGCTATTCTAGGTCTTTTCTGGTTCCAAATAAATTTTAAGAATGTTTTCTCTAAATCTGTGAGGTATGTTGATGATATTTTGATAGAAATTGCATTAAATCTGTATAACACTTTTGGTAATATGGCCAGTTTTACAATGATGGCTCTTCCTATCCAGGAGAAAAGAATATCTTTCTATTTTCTGTAATCCTTTTAAATCTCTTTTTTCAGAGTATTGTAATTTTCATTCTATAGATTATTTATTTCCTTGATTAGATTAGCTCCTAAATTTGTCTTTTTTTCCTTTCTTTTCTTTCTCTTTCTTTCTTTCATTCATTCTTTTGTTCTTTTTTTTAGATGCTATTGAGAAGGTATTTTTTTCTTCTTATATTTTTCACTCAATGTTTCCATAATTTTTCTATTCTTCTGTATTTTTTATCAGTGTCTGTTTAGATACACATAGTAATTCCTTCATTACAGTTATCATTCCTCTTTTTTTCCTGAGAGATTATTTCTGATTTGATTTCCTCTATGCTCTTCTGCAGTTGTCTCTTTACTTCAGTTGCTATTATTTCAGAGATTTCAGGTGTGTAATTTCCAATATCTTCTGTGCTGATGTCTCTTGGGTTTGTTCTGGGTCGACTTGGGGCCTGAAATTGCATTTTGCTCCTTTGTTTTGTCACTTTCTATTTCAGAGAGAACTCTTTGTGTTGCTTTCTGTGATACTTTGTGAAAGTTTGATAGTAGGTAGCTGTGTTACTGCAATCAGAATGTCTCTGTAAAGAGTCTGTTCTTTAGGTATCAGACTCTTTGTGTCAGAGATTCTTGTTTTGTGTTTGCCCCAAGTTTTTGTCTTCTCTATGGATTGAGAGTAGGATATTGGTTTCCATTTGGCACTGTCCATCTCATATCACACTGCACCACAAAGCATCTGAAAGTATTAATTTTTTGTGGAGTTTCCAGAAACTTTACAGTCCTTATGACTAATGTAGAATCAAATGTCTCTTACACTTACTGTTTGTTGACTAATGCTATAACTTTCGGAAGAATAAGTTAAAAATAGTTGGGCCTGCTAATTTGCTCTTAGTTCCTAAAGACAGTTGTATAGTATTTTATCTATATAGTTAAAAGAAATCATTGCTTAACATGAATATTAACACTTTAGATAAAATAATGAGAGAAAAATACCTCAAATGATTTTCGTGAGAATATTTTCTCAAATTTCAGTTTTCTGGATTTTAATCTAATTAAAATTAGGAGGGCCAGCAAGATAGCTCAGCAGACTAAGTGCCTGCTTAGCCAAGCACAGGGGCTGGGACTCATTTCCTGGTACCACATGCCATGCTGGTCCTGCCCCTGGGTACACTGAGCCCTTGACTGAGTCCAGGTGTGGTGGAGCACACCTGTAATCCCGGCACTGGGGAGGCTGAAAACAATAGGATCATTATGAGTTTGAGCTGCATACTGAGATCCTGCACACACGCACACACACACACACACACACACACACACACCAAAAAAAATAAAATAAAACAACAACAACAAAAATAAACAAAAAACCTAATTAAAATTATATAAAAGGGTTGGGACATGAAATATTTTTCTGTGCCATAATCCTGGTTTGAAAAAAGTTTAACACTCTATCTAATGGTATTACCTTTAAATAATTTAAACTGAATATTTTACTTATTTTGGTTGGAGAGGGTAAAAGAGAAGCTTTGATTTTTAAAAAATTCCTGAATATATTAGCAAGCAGTTTGAATCTTCCTAAACTGGTATGGGTTAAATTATGTCCCACTTAAGTATATATTGAATCTTTAACCACCAGCGTCATAGAATGTGAGTATTTCAAGTAAAGAATCTCAAAAGAGGTTTCTCAGAGAGGCAGGAGGGAAAAGGAAAGGAGTTTAAACAAGAACCAAGCTGCGCACATACAGGTACCCACTCCCCAAGTTGGCGATGAGCTGCATGCATGGCAAATATGTCTTAACAAAATAAAGAAAGCTTAAAACAAGAGGTGACTAAGTTAAAATGAGGCCTGTATTTAAGTCCAAATATAATTGAGTGGTACTCTTATGAGAGAATATTTAGAGGTACATATGGGGGGTGGGGGCCAATGATAGCAGGTAGAAAGATAGTCATCTATAAGACAAAGTGACACATCTCAGGAAAAAACATCAACTTTCTTAAATCTTTAACCTCTAGAATCGCAGGAGAATAAATTACTATCATTTATGCTGCTAGTGTGTACTTTGTTGTGGCAGTTGGGTCAAACTAAAACCAGATTAAAGAGAATATACCTTGGTTTATATCCGTTTTTTATAAGTAGGAAATACAGTGTGTGCAATCAGATTAAAAAGAACATCTTCAATAATTTCTAAGGTTCTGGTGTGTTAAAAGCGTAGGTTAAACTTTTTGAAGAAAATTACAGGCAAACATGCAGATTTTGAGTGTAGCAATTGATATTATGACGTTCTAGCCCATGGTTGTGAGTGTGTCTATATTGAGCATAATTTTTTGAGTTTTGGAATTTGTGATTAACACAGGTTAAGCCTATTGAAAAGAAAAATACAACTGTACCCATAGATATCCAGTGTAGGGAACCTAGAAATCTCCTTTTAGGCCTCTTCCAAGAGTCATGTGTGGATAAGTACAAATGTATGTACAGAAAATCCAAAAACAGTATAGACTGCTTTTTTACTATTATTCATTATTAAAATTCAGGACCTGTCTAAGTGTTTCACCCAGCATCTGGTTCACAGTGTCAGTTCAGGAATAGAATATATGTAAGTCAAACTCCAGTGTTATCACTGACAAACTCTATGAACTGAATATTAAATATAGATTAATGTACAAGTAAAATAAGGGCATTTGTAATACTAATCTCACAGAAATGTTGTAAGTATTCAGTGAGAGAATTAATATATACTTCTTAGCATAGTGTAATTGCTTAATACACACAAGCTTTTGACATTAGAAAACTGTACTTGCATTTACTCTGTGTTCTGAAGAAGAACTGATACCCTGACTTTTCAAGGTGTCCAAGCTTTTGAAAGCTGTTTATAGTCATTGCTTCACAAGTTGCCTCTTCTCTTTATGTCTAGAACATTACAGGGGCACAGTTAGGCATCATCAGAAGACGGTAATCATGCCATATTTTTAAGGACCTAGCTAACCCAAGTAAACTTTGCAGAGTGACAGCTTCCACTTAGTTCACATTCTAGCAGCAGCTCGGCTCACTGATTTAAAATCAATTTCATCCATCTTTGTTCATTCATGAATGAGAAGGTGGGATGTAGATCAAATTCACAGCAACAGCTTTTTAATGTGTAAATATGTAGCTCTCTTGTGGTAGTGGTAGATGGAATTTGTTTTTTGAAGGCAAATCTTCCTTGTGTAACTCAAAATCATGAAGAAGAGTAAAGGATACTTTACTCTTACTTTAAAAAGCACTGTTAGATGCTATTGTAATCTTGAAATAGACACCAATGATTTCAAAGTATTGCATGAATTTGGAGAAGCAATGGTTAATGAGTTTCTGTCTCACTCCATCTGCATGAGTTGCTTCCCATCAGGCCCAGTGTTTAATGATAAGATCTTGTACTTTGGTGTAAAATACAATAGCCTTTTGCTTCTACAATTTTTACTCCACAATCTTTGTCATTTTATCCAGGATAGCCTTTACCTTCTCTCAGAAAGTGGGGTTGTAATATCTTCTACATTAACTATGTCTAAGTTCAGCAAGTTAGACTTATGTGCATCTTGTAGCACGAGGGAGAGCTCCAGCCTCCTGAATTTCATTTATTCCCATCTCTTTACCCCTGGACCACTCAGTATATCCAACTCCTTTGGAATAAGTCATTTTACATAAAAATTTTAAATAGTGTCTGAAAAGTACTTGGGGAATGTGATGTTTTCTAGTTTCCTATTAATTTCTGTTAATTAAAAGAATACTTTTCTAATACTGATTATTTTGATTTTCTTTTCACAAGCAAAACAATATTCCAAAGATTTCTGTCCATAGAAAATGATGTATTGTTTATGTTTGGTGAAGGGGGCAGGCAGTAAACACTACTGATTTGATAGTGACGAAAATCGTATGGACAGAATAAATACTTTAAAATAGAAAGGTGTTATGGTTTGTGTCTAGTTGTCCCTCCAAAGCCTCATGCAGTCATGGGGTGGGGACTTCTAGAGTTTGAGATTAACTCATGATCCATTGGGATTATGGGTCTTACTTAGTACTGCTGAGATTATGGGGGTTAGTACTTCCCCAACCTTGGTGGATAGCATGAATGCAACTTAAGGGAGACAGACTTCCTTCCTATAGCCATTGTTGCTGCTAATCCTCCATTTTGCCCTCTTGCTCTTTGTCACTGCCATGAAAGGTTGCTCTCTGCCATGTGCTGCTCTGCCTTGGAGCCAGCTGAGTATGGACTGAAACCTCTAGTAACTGTGACCTAAATAAACCTTTCCTTCATTTTGAGTTTTGGGTCTTTGTCCCAGCAATGAGATAAGAGTAACTGAGAAAAAGCCAAGAAACAAAGATACCTCACTGTGTCCCAGGTGTTGAAATTACACTATAACACTTACATCTCTTCTAGACTGTCTCAGACTGAAGACAGCAGAGATTAGCAGGTTGTTGTAGTTCATATCTAAGTATCTTCCAAGAGCTTCACATACTCGTAAATGGGACCCTGGGAAAATTATGGGATTATTAGAGCTGCAGATAAAAGATGGGGTCTTGTCTGAAGAGGTGGTTCCCTGGGGTATGACCTAGAAAGGTCTATTTCCTTCCCCAGCTCCTCACTTCTCACTCTATTTCTTGAACACAATAAGATAAGCAACTTTATTCTACCAGATCCTTATACCATAATATTCTTCCTTGAAGAACCATGAACTACAGATTAAGAATGTGAGCCAAAATAAAGCTCCACTTTACAGTGTAAGTGTCAGGTATCATGCCTCACCTCGAAGGAGAGTGACAATGGTACCAAACCCAGAGCCATCCTTTTCTTACTCATAGTTACCACTGTCTTGGACACAAGTAACTGGCCATGGTTTTGATACTAAATGTATGGAAATTTGGGAAAACTATAAATATAAATGTTACTCTCAATGAGCGTTCCTCTACCTTATGGTAGGTTTTCCATTTTCAACCTTGGGGTTGAAAATGGATTTGAGAAATAAAACTACTCAGCAAGGTATACATTCATTCAGTTTCTGCAAGGTCCTAAACGTTTTCTTTTTAAATTTAAGTCTTCCTCCTATATAGCTTACAGTTCTCTCTTCTCCAGATTAAAAACAAAATATTGCTATTTCCCACTTTTCATTTTTCCATTTTCCACATTATAGTTAAACTTGAAGTTGTCTCTGAATTCCCCCTCCAAAGCCATCTGACAGACTCAGTCAATCGGGTCATTTGTGAAACATAGACTGTATTGTACTGAAGGAATTCAGATTAATGGATGAGGGAAATAACATTTTGTGTTTCACCAATATACCTTCTAAACATTTACTGTTAGGAACAGATGAACTCACTATCTGTAAGCAGCACACCACGAAGCTAGACTGTGGGAGTAGAAAACTGCATAATATATTACACAACTTGCAAAAAGAAGGTAAACACGCTCCTATTTGACATTGTATGCAATCAAATATTGTACTTGAGGAAAGTCTGTATAAGGGAAAGGATTTTTGCCTATTGAATAACTAACATTTTTGCATAATAATGCCAATTTCTTTATTGTTATTTTATTTCTTTTTGTTATTGTTAATGCTTAGTTTGTACACGTGGGCAATCCTCTTAACGCTATAGCTTTGTGTGTGGGAGGGGTACTGGGGACTAAACTCAGGGCCCTGTGCTTGCCAGGGAGGTGCTTATTCTACTGAGCCATCTCCCTGGCCCCACCATGGCTTATTTAATATCACTCATCCAGTCAAAAGTTTTGGTCTAACTCACTACTAGCCAAGCACTCTTCTCTATGATTTTATTTCAGGTCTCAGCACAAGGATTTTTTGGCTCATTTATGTGTCACATCTTTCAGACCCTATGCAGCAAGCAACATCTTATACCTGAATCCTCCTCAAGGAGAGCTGTGAGGTTCTATAAAAGAAACAAAAGCAAGTCTTTCTTGGAGATGGCAGCATTGTTCACTTGTGGGGAACAAAGAATAATTCTCTGTGAATGAGTTCTTCATTGGGTTCTCAAACAGATGAGTATAGCAGAAAAATGTATCTAAAAGATAAAAAAGAACTAATAGTCTCTGTAAAGGCCATTTTCTCCCGTGTCCTTTCATTTGTAAACTCTTCATTATTTTTCTTTTGTATTTTTCCAACAAATATTCTGCCAAGAGGATGAAATTTAGTCTGAGTCACTTGTGGTACATTCTTTATTGTGTAGCTTTATGTCACTGTGACAAAGCACCACACACAATTTCAGATTAAAAGATTTACTTTGGTTCCTGGTTTCAAAAAAATTTCAATGTGCTGTTGGTAGCTCCACTGCTTTCCCCTTGTGGCGTCACCAAAGCATCACAGCCGAAGAACACTGAGGAGGAAATGTGATCACTTCCAGAGAGCCACCAAACAGAGAAAGTGAGAAAAAGGCAGAGAATAAGGAGATGAGGACAGCAATCCCCAGAGTCAGTGTGCTGCCTTCAGGTGGCCCTACTTCCTGTGTCTGCCACCTCCTGATATAGTGATACCTCAGTCCACGAAGGCTTCTGTTTGTGAAAGAACAACTTGGTTTGCAAACAGAAGCTTGCAAAAGTTTTGCTTCACTTGTGAATGCTACATCGTGTGAGGAACATGACCATAGCCATCTTCTCCAGAATTGTGGAATGAATTAAAGTCAGGAACCTCAGTACCATTATAGAGTGATCAAATTTTGATTTCTTCATTAGACTAGCCCACTAACAAAGTGAATCACACTCATGAGCAAATCATCTTCCAAAAACCCATCCTCTGAACACATAATCTTTGGTCAGAGCTTTTTAGATCAAATCATAGCTATGTCATTCTCCTATATTAAATGATTGGTTAGAGATAAACACATAAGCCATTTTGTTTAGTGACAGGTGAGAAGTCTTTAGAATGCCTACAAAAGTGATTTTTCTCTAGGCTAAATAAAGCCTACCCAAAAATTTTTTTTATATATTTTTTCTCAGAAGATATGTGTGTATGCTTGAGAAACATAGATTTCTTACTTGGAAAACATAAACATTCCAAGATTGATAGAATAGAAAACTTCAAGAATTAATGATACCACTGAGGTTTTATACCAGGCTAAACTCACTACTCAGTGATGAATTAAACAGATCTTGCCTGTAGCGACTATAAAGTAAGAAGGTCTATATTAATAATAATCATTTTTACTCAATATATACAGCACCTACTCTTATTTTAGCAACAGACTTCAGTCTACCTCCTCTGGGATCATTTCTGACCCCCAAGGCTAAACTGATAATTTATTAATATAAACTCCCAGGGGTTTATTGCTTGAGTTTCAATCCTGAATTTGCATGGTTTCTTTTTCTCTTCAGTGAAAATATATAATCTTGGGTGATGTAGCCTGAAAACTAACTCATCTTTCATTTATACACAGGAGAGTTTTTATCCTTCCACAAGTTATCCATTAGTTCCTCTATAAACATGGTTTAATAACAAACAGTTATAGGCCTATATTTGGTGCCAGGTCATCTACAAAGCACTTTGTAGTAGCTAATCTTCATGCCCTTGTTGCAGAGAGTCCCGCGAGGGAACACAAAGCTCTCCCAGTTCAGTCATGGCGCCTGTTAACCACTGCCAAGGCAGTTCGTACTCTTCCTTCATGGTGCTCTTAACAGCTGAACATTAAGTTTAAAAAAAACTGAAGCAACTGAAAGTAATTTTGATGCTTTCTGTCCATTTCTCCCTCTGTAAAGCTTCTGAGGCAGAAATGATTTCTTTTTCCCAGGCCATGGAACAGTGTCTTCTGTGTAGTGATGTCTGAAATATTTGGTGTATTGTTAAAGAAATACATATCTTTTTCTTTAGATTGAAGATAAAAGCTTAGAATAGGATATGTGCAGCTCATTTCCACACCACCAGGACAAAGATTCACACACTTTTTGTATTGTCACTCTCCAGAGGCCCTGCCAGTAATTCTGTTTAATGTTATTTTCCATGGATTTGAGATGTTTCAAGCTCCAATTGAAATTCTAATTTTTAACATCTTACTGTATTTGTAGGTATCAAAGTAAATGCACATTTTTGCAGTGATTGCAATGACTTAAGGCTCTTGAGGCAAGCGGATAAGAATGATGGCAATTATGGAATTACAGCCATTTGATAGAGCACCTGGTTTTTGGTGGGAATCCTATCTTCCATCCTTACACCATCATCACAAGTTGTTTTATTTCTTGCTCTTAGAGGAAATTAATACTCACAGATTCTAGGCAATAGTGTATGGTCAAATAGCTAATAAGTCATGTACTATGAACTAGACTCCAGTCTGGGAAAAATATTCAGGGCCTTTCTGTTCTATCACACTACTAATCCCTACTTCACCCAGACCTAGTTTAGATACTTATTTAATCAGAAACATTAATATCCAAAAGTAATTATATGCAGAGTAAGAAAGGTAACGGTGACTACATATGAATGACTTCAAAGCAAATTACATTAGGTGCAGGTTCAAAATGTTCAGCAGAGATTTCTAAAGACTTGGAAATTTTACAACTTAGCCATTAAAACTAAATGCTTAGGTCTAATGTGATCTATACAGTAGGAAAAGGCAATAAAGCATTAGATTAGAAGAAAAACAACAAGAAGAAATTATGTGGCTAAATTCCATTTCACAGGCAAGAATAAGCTCATTGTGGGCATCCATAATGCTCAGAGCATGAGTTGTAGAAATTCCACATTTAAAACTCCATACATTTGTCTGGAGTTTACTCATTTCTAAGGAAGGACATTTCACATTTTGTTTACTTGTTTTTAATTTTTTTCTGTATTGGAGATTGAACTCAGTACTTTGCACTTGCCAGGTAAGAGCTTATTTTATTGAGCTATCTCCCCACCACCTCACCTTAAAAATATATATATATATTTCTGTAACAATAGATGTTGGAGAAAGTGAAGCATTATTTCTAGTGTGATAGGAACAAAAGAATTGAAAATTGAAGTCAAGCAAAGCAAAGCAGAATTTTAAAGCTGCAATGTCCAGGACAGCATCAATGGACAGCATCATAAACAGTTATGCTCTTAGGTGGGAGCACTTTCCAACCAACTATGCTGTTGCTGAGTTTCTTGATTCTGTCAATACAGTTAGCGTGTGTGTGTGTGTGTGTGTGTGTGTGTGTGTGTGTCCTTTCCAGAAGGTTGAGTTGTAGATATTCAGTGAAGGGCCAGATGGTCGGCTGGGCCACAGATCTACAGAGGACATTTCACCTGAGGACTCTAGTCACTCTGTCAGTGCTGGTCCCATGCAGCAGCCAGACATGCTTCTCCTAGAGATGCTCCATACTGAGAACGAGTGAAGCAACTCTCAGAAAATTAACACGGAGGGCCAACACTGAAAAATTCACTCCCCCAGAAGAATATCTTGTTAACGGGGGTCTTATAGAATAGTCAGAAGAAGGAAACAGAGACCAGACTGGTTATTTTCAGCAGAATGTTTATTTCTTTTTATTTATTTTTGTTTTCGATTTGAACATTCTTTTGTGTTGACCAACAGTTTCAAGATAAGAAGATTCAGAACTCCAATGAGAAAAATGTTGAAAAGGTCTTAATTTACATAATTTGAAAAACAAACACAGAAAAGAATACAACACCGAACATCACCTTGACCTTGTGAACAGGGTGATTGTAATATCAAGCAATCATCTAATTTGTTTAATTTTTATGTTCTTGTTTTTGAATAGGGAAGCAGTGCATAACTAAAAATTCCCTGAGACCTTCTCAGTAAATAACTGTACCCCAATTTCTTTCAGCATTTTACTATTTATTTATTTATTTATTTATTTTAGGAAAGAGTCTACAAGATGTTCAGGGTCTCACTACTAGATCAGACTCATAGTGATCCGCCTGTTTACAGCCTCCCAAGAGCTGGGATTACAGGCACGTGCCACCATGCCCAGTCTTACTTCAGCATTTTAAAGCATTTAACATGAAATTATAATTTTAAAATTCTAAACCCCAATTATTTTCTGAACAGAAAATTGTTTCCCCATTGTTCTGAATACCATGAGGCTGCAACCAGAGTAAAAGTCAGTGCATGGCATCCTGGCCACAACACTTTGCATCCTTCTGGGGGTAGCAGTCTGTCACTAGTTTCCAGTCTCTCTACATTTTTCATAGTAGGATTGTCAGTGACAGAGATCATTGAATAACCATGAGGTGAGCCATTATGTTTGGAACTCTGAGATTCTAAATTGTATGGCTTAAATTCTTAATCGTCCACAGGTAAATAATAGAGGAAGTATTTCAAAAGAATCCCATGTGTAAAGATAAAAATGTGCTGATTTTCTGCTGTGTTTTCCTCCTGTACACCAGATGCTGCTTCCCTGCTTAGTAAAAGATGCTTGAGATTGATTGGAGTATAGGATTGGTACGCACACATACATTTGCAGGAATGAAAATGGAATTAAAGATATTTCTTGTTACATTTCCCTTCATTGTTTTATCACTTTAGCAAAATTGTAAATGTATAACTTTACTTGGAAATTACTTTAGTATCAGACTTCCTGCTGTGTTCATACTTGCGTGGAAACTATCTAACAGGAGATCTTTAGAAGACTGGTTGAATATACAAAAGAATAACTTGATGAATGGATTCTTTATTGATGAGTATCTTGATGTATAGCTTCATTTGTCAACGTAGAGCATAATTAAATATTCTCAATACAAATCAATTTTGTTTTGGTGGTTTAATGAAGTGATCAGTTTTGCTCTAGAAAGCAAAATTGACTTTTTGTGTAAGACTCATAATTTGCTACTTATTCAATCACCATCTTAAACACACACACACACACACACACACACACACACACACACACACATCATGTATGCCACAACTCCACAACTGGGTCTTTACAGTAAAATAAGATAATCTTTAGTGATTGCTATTTAGGGCACATCTTCCTTCAAAGACATCTGAATTTTAGATAAATACCCATTAAGACACTTCTTAGGAAAGATCCTTGTCTCTAAAAATGATGAAGTATTAAAATATTGCACATGGCTCTGAGTATGCCTTTGGCAAGAACAACGAATTCTGATTTGTTCTTCTTTATAAGCCTGAACTTGCTGTGTCATTGGACACTGTATTTTCTTTTTGCTTCCTAGATGAAAGCTTAGAAATTTTCAGAATTTCAAATACATTTTGTTTCATTGAAGTTTCCATGTAGTCATACAAATACTTCCACAGGCAGTAGCTTTGCCACTATTGAACTTGCTATGATCAACAAAATCCCCACTATTTTACATCAGGAATAATGACAAGAAAACATATCATGCAAAAGGCAACCACTGGGAAATTTATCCAAAACAGAAAAAATTGCATTGATGGAAAAGCATTTTCAAAACTATTTCCGTACATGTTCTTATATGTAGGAAGTGTAGGAAGAAATGTTCCTTGAATTTAGTAAATTCTCATTATTATTGTTTAATAATTTCTAAAAATGGAAGAAAATCTATGTATTTGCATATACATAGAAAGGATAGACTTTCATAAATATTGTTGAAACAATAAAATTACAAACGTAAGAATGAGGAGTGCAAATATTACATTCTACTATGTGAAAATTAACTTTAAATGGATTATTAACCTAAACATAAAAATCTCAAAACATACAATTCCTTGAAGTCAACACGAAAAATGAACAAACAATCTGATCTGTGCCTGGTACTCAAAATAAGAGAGATTAATTCAAACTTTAAAATATTATATTTATAGTGTATACATGGTGTTAAAAAACACAAAAATGAAAATATTGCAGAATTTCCCTGGAGTAATTATTAAAGGCACTTTATAAATGTATTGGAGAACTTTGAATGAGCCTGTCTCTTGTCAGGTCCTATGGTGCACAATGGAAAAAAAGGAAGGAAGGAAGACAGACAGACAGCAAACAAGCAAGCAAGAAAGAGGCACAGTTGCATCTAGGTCTAGGATGACCATGCCATGGAACACGGTTAGCCTTAGTGGTCTTATTCTTAGGTGGCAGATGATACCTCACCCCTAATGGGAAAAGGGGAGGTCTCAAAAAGGTGACACACACACAAAAAAATCCCAAGGCTCCGTTCATCCACTAGGAAAGCATCTAAAACTAGTCATTGTGAATTTGTGGTCCTCAATACCACAAATGAACTGGTAAATCAAAGATATCATCTAGTATTAAGGTAACATATAATGTAAGTTCAAATGTCATTATGTATTGACTTTTGATTAAAGATTTCAGCATAAGCTAAATAAATACATTACAAAAAGGAAATATTTCAATATTTTAATGGTAAAATAATTTTCCTGAGAATCATTATAACAATGATGCCTAACAGAATAGAAATCAAGACAGAAAAATAATTTTTTACAATAATAATTGTAGTAAAGGAAAAAAAAAAAAAGGTTAGAGAGATGGCTCAGTGGTCTAAGTGCCTGCCTGCTAAGCACAAGCACCAATGTTCGATCCCCAGTATCGCATGCCATGCCAACCCCAAAACCCCAGGCAAGCCATGCTGACCGCCAAAACTGTACACTATTGTGCACGCCTATAATCCCAGTGCTGGAAAAGCTGATACAGAAAGATCACTATGAGTCTGAGCTGCTTGGCAAGATCCCATATCAAATTAATTAATCTAGAAAATTGAAAAAAATCAAAAATACTAATAAGACCAGACATAAAAGTTTCTAGAAAGCCAGCCAAATAGCTCAGCAGATTAAAGTTCCTGCAAGAAGGTGCAGGGGCCGGGGTTCAATCCCCAGGCCTAATGTGCTGGCCCTGCCCCTAGGGCACACTGAGACAGCAATTGAAACCGGGTGTGGTGGCGTGCGCCTGTAATCCCAGCTCTTGGGAGGCTGTAAACAGATGGGTCACTGTGAGTCCGAGCTAGTAGTAAGACCCTGAGCACCCTGTAGACCCTTCCCTAAAAGTATAGAAAAAAAAAAAAATTACTAGAATCATGAGATATTCTACATAAAAAACTAAACTTATTTTATATGTAAACATCAACTATTAAAGAAGCCATTCTATTACTACATTTTATGTTTTCTTTTCTGTTTTAGAAAGCGTATTATTTCCTGCTTAAGTGTCTTGTTATATTTTCCACTGACATAGTCTTTGTCTGAGTATTCTTTGTTGGAATCTTCTAAAATATAAATTCAATTTTTACAGATCTGTTTAGAATATTTTTTTTTCTTAAGTGAGTTCTGATAATGTAATCTTTCAAAAACCTGTCAGTATTCTTTTTCTTTCCTAGAATTTCTAAGTAAAAAATTTATGAAAGTCAAGTAAATAATAATTCTGTTATCTTTATACTGGTTGTCTGACCTATTATGACTTGTATTGTAATAGTTTTATAATTTTTAGATTTTTTTCACAGTCATAGTTTTATAAATTCAAAGATCATTACAAATAACAAACTTTTGCCTTCATTAGTATTCCCAATTCTTATTCTGTTTTTAATTTTTTAACTAATTTTCTGGGGGAAGGGGCTAATTGGTCTGGAATCACTTTCTTCAATTTTAAATAATCTTTAAGAAAAATTTAGAAAAAGTACTTGAAACTTTTGTAACACAGGAATTTGATAGTATAAATATCTCTGTAATCTTTTTTTTTTTTTTTTTGCTTTATCTGATACATTGTTTTTAACTTTCTGCAAGTCTAACATCTCTTTACTCTGCCTACTTTTTGTGCTGGAGTCTATAGCATTTAACTATAGTGGTTCTGAGATATTTGTCTAAAATTTCCTATATCTAGATCATATATTTCTCTGAGTCTGCTGGTTCCTTTTTCATTTTTCATAGAAAAAAATTGTCATTTTTTTCTGACCAAATTGTCTTACAAGTCTGCATATAGTCTTTATTCTGAAATTAACTGTGAACTACTGGTATTCCAGGTATGTTGCTCAGCACTGAAGAAGTCATACTGTGCGATGCATATCAATGTTTATAGCAGTACAACACATAGAAGTTAAATCTTGGAAGTGGTCTATATATCCATCAACATCTGAATGGATTTAAAGATATGATATTTATACGCAATGTCATATAACTCATAAAGAAGGACAAAATTGAGTCACTGTAGGTAACTGGGTGTAAATTGAGACCATATTGTTAAGTGAAATAAACCATACACACCAGCTTAAAAACTATCTACATGGTTTCTCTTACATGAGAAATTCAAAATATTGAGTAAAATGAAAGATATAATATGAGAAATAGGGAGATAAATCTTTTTTCAAGTGGAAAGAGCATGAATGTATTGAATGGGAAAAGGGAAGATAGAGTTGAGGTGTGATGGTGCATGGCTATAATCCCACCACTTGCGAGGCAGAGCTGTGTAGTGAGAACTTGCACAAAAAAAGGGAAGGTAAAGGAATGGAAAAAAAATTAAGATGTGCCATGTGCACACATCATTTCCTAAAAGGAATATAATCTCTATGTAGTACAATCATATACTTATGAAAAATGAAAAAAAAGCAACTGTGTGGTTTGAATGTTAATATCTTTTTCATTTATTATTCAGGCCTAGTAATGCTATAAAATATTGCATTTCAATGCATATAATATGTTGCAAGTTTTAATTGAAATGTGTAGGACAGTTGATGGTAAGTAGTATATACACATGGAAATAGGCACACACTTTTTTATATGCTAGACATTTCACATCATCTAGGTATGGAAGATGAAACAAGTAATTCAAGTAAGGGTTTGAGATGAGTTTGTAGGGTTTTTAGAAACACTTTCAGTGTACCACTATTTAGAATTGACAAATGCAACAAGACTTCCTCTTAGAATTTGTTGTCTCTTTAGTTTTAGGCCTGCCTTGTGTTTCTGCTTCATAAAAGATCTTTCTCCATTTTTTTTACCTCTCCCTAACTGGAAAAACATTGTTCTCTGGGCTTGTTATTTTGATAGCAGTAGACAAAAAGAATTCTTGGGTATTCTGGTTCTGTTGCTGTTTGTGTTTTTGTTCTAGAAAGAAATGTTTTTCCCCCTGATATGGGGAGAAATGTTGGACACTAGGGCTGTTCTCTGCCTTAACCCAAAGGTTGAGTATTTCTCTATTTTCCTTTCACTGACCAGAGTGGTTTCTCTCTTGTTCTAGAAAGGTGATGGAAAACTTGCTCTTGATGTAAACACACTGACACTGCTACATGCTTGACCTGCTTCAGAGCACACACCCTTCAGTGGGAAAATACTGAGGGAATCTTACCACAGTCTCCCACCACTTTCACCCCTTCTCCTTGCAAGTACTTAGAGAATGATTGTGGAAGATGAAAGTCTATGAATGGTGAAGACTTTCCTGTTATAACCCATAGTCAGTCTCTAAGTAGTTAAAAAATATAGTGGAATTATCCCTACTTTTGTGGTCACTTTGTCTTCCTCTTAAGCTTTGGTAGGTAGTGCTTACATTTTGTCTGTTCTGTCTTTATTGATATTTTGTGATACTTGATTATCTTACAACATCAGGTTTCAAAGTAACTGAAGATTCTGTATATGGTCCAGATCTTTGTAGCTGTCCAGGTAGGACTGATTCATTTTCTAAGTTTCTACATCTTAGGAAGCTGGAAGACATGTGATGGTCTCTTGTCTTAGATATCACTCCTTTAAATCAGATCTGCTTCTCTTCAATTTTGTTATCTTTTCAGCTCAGTCTTTTTGTTTCACAATGCTTCTTCATTGCTTCCTAGAGGCCTCGTGTCACTGAATACTACAGAGGCAGTCACATAAATTTCTAAATCCTGCATTAGACCTTTGTAAGCAGCATAGTCTCTTTATTTTTCTGAATCTACTTCTCTATCCTTCCTTCTGCTCTTTTTACTTCTTCTTTTTTTTCCCCCAGGGATTGAACTCAGGCCCTTGCACTTGCTAGGCAAGCACTTACTCTACTGAGCTATCTCCCTAGCCCCTCATTCTGCTCTTTTTAAAAAATGACTCTTGGTTGAATTTCAGTATCACAGGATTCTCTCAGCTCAGCATTTGCACCTTACTGGAGGTACAGATTTTCCTTGGAGCAAATTTCTACTCTGCTTTGTCATGGCCACAGTCTGTTTTAAAACTGTAAACAGGTGCTGTATGGAGCTGTCCATTCTGTTCTAAGCCTCTGACATGGATCTGCCAGAATGACATGGAATCTCTTGTCTTAAAGAGGCTCACATAAGTGGTGTGATTAATCAAAAGATGTATATTTATCATATGTTTGTGCTATTTAATGTTAATAGTATGACTTCATCACATTCAAACACTATAGTTCTTATGTACACACTATTTTCCATACGTAAATGCCTTATTTTCACCATTGATTTAATTAACTTTATTCAATTTAGTCATCTTATTCTCTTCAAACAAGATGTAAAATTGAATTAAACAACTTAAGAGGATGAAAGTATTTCTTTGTTCACCTCCAAGAGTAATCTTTTAAGATGTCACATATGCAATGTTTTTACTCATCTTTGAACTTTCTTTCAAGAATATCCAATGATTCAAATTAATTATAATCTATCTTTTTTCACAACAGCTAAAATTATCTATTAGTAAGAAAATATTTCCAATGCATGTGGTAACTGATGGAAACTTCTTTAAACCACATGTCTGATTTTTTTGAAAAACAAAAAAGAGAATAAATTATAAACTGAAGTTAGATTGTTTTACCTGGCAACTATCTGAGGCTTAACTAGCCTTTGTGTCTACATCCTTAAAGAGTTACTTAGAATGAGGATTCTAATGGGAATAGGAACAGAGAATTCTCTATAAAATTTATAAACTTTATTACAAGTGTTAAAACCACAGTTGTAAATTCATATTTATCATGTATTTAATTGAACTGGGATAAATGATTAGCAATTCTATTTAGAAAACATAGACAGAGTTTTAAAATTTATTTTAATTTTATTATGGTAAAAACAGCTTACAGGACATCTATATTATTAACAAATATTTAAATGTGTACTACAGGACTGGGAAGATATCTTGGCGGTCGAAGTACCTGCCTAGTAAGGGCAAAAACCTGAGTTCAGTCCCTGGTACTGCATGCCATGCTGGCCCCAGAAGCCCAGGCTTGCTGTGCCAGCCATCAAACACATACCTGTAGGCGTAGTGGTGCATACATGTAATCCCAGCACTAGGGAGGCTGAGACAGGAGGATCACTATGAGTGCAAGCTGCACAGCAAGACCATGCACTAAATAAATAAATAAATAAATAAATAAATAAATAAATAAATTTAAAATGTATACTACTTCATTGCTGATTTACATGCAAAATTGTGAAGCAGACTTCCAGGGCTTGTATATTTATTTTAAATACTATATGCCAATTGACGAACAACTCCCCAACTTCTCTATTTTTCACAATGCACACCACTGAAATACAGAAGATTATCTGTAACTACTTTGAAAACTTATTCTCTAATGTACTGGAGAATCTAGAGGTAAGGAGATAAGATTTTAAATACATATGAATTACCAAAATTGAACCAAGCAACACATAAAATCCTGAACAATTCTGTAACAAGCCATAAAACTAGAACATAAGCAAAAGTCCTACCAACTAGGAAAATCCAAGGGCCCAAAAGTTCACAGGTGAATTCTGCAGTAACCTCAGGGAAGACATAATGCCAGTACTTCCCAAACTCTTTGATGTGTTTGAAAGGGAGGAAGTACTATCAGAGTTCTTCCAGGAAGCCAGCATTACTCTGCTTCCAAAACCAGACAAGTAATGAACTAAAAAAGAAAACTACAGGTCAATTTTTTTAATAAACATAGATGCAAAGCTCCTCATACAGAACTGGCAAACAGAATGTAACAACTGGGCAACATGATTGTATACCATGACCAAATTTTCATGCTTGTATCTGGTATGCTGAACAATTAATTTCAAAACAACAATAGATCACATACAACCATTGTAGATTCCTATTATTTTGTTTAGTGAATCTTTGTTTTGTTTCTATTTATTCTTTACTATTTTAATTCTCTTTAAATAAATTAAATTAAGAAGAAGACAAATAAATTTAGGCTCTCATGGATTTGTGTTTTCTTGATTAGTGTCTTTGATTAGTAATTTTTCACATGCATGCTAACAATTTTATGTGCCCTTTTGAGAATTACCTATGCAGGTATTTGTCTATTCTTACTTCATTCACTAGGTGTCTTCCTATTGAGTTCCTCAAAATAAATTTTCAGCATTAGCTCATTATCCTAGTATATTTTAGAAAAAAAATTTACTATTCAATCACATATCTTTTCATCTTGCCAATATTTTCTTTGCTACAAGGAAAGTGAAACTGATTATCACCTACAGTTCTGAAAATAGTAATAATCCTAAATATTTATACTAATAATACTTCAACATAAAACCTGATAAAGATAACACAAGAAGCGTAAACTATGTAGCAGTATTCCTTATGGATATATATATATATTAAAACAATCCAACTAAATATTAGCAAATTAGGGGCTGGGGAGAAAGCTCAGCCGCATAAATACCTACCTGGAAGATGAAAGGTCCCAAGTTCAATCCCTAGTACTGAAGAATAAATAAATAAATAAATAAATAAATAAATAAATAAATTAATTAATTAAAATAAAACAAAAAATAAATACTAGCAAATTAAATGTACCAAATATAAATCTGCTATGTTAATAGATTAAAGATCAAATAACAGATTACCATTTCAGTAGGCAAAAAAATTGAAACTCTCTACTGTATTTTCATGATGAAAATAAAATACCTCAACTGAGCAAAGAGAAAAACTCCTTCAACATGATAAATGACATCTATAAACAAACACAGCAATCATACTTAATGATGGAAAATCAAAATCTCTTACTTCCAGAACAGGAATAAAGCAATTGTGTTTGCTTTCAAAGCTTCTATTCAGCAATGTACTATAGACTATAAGCAAGGCAGACAATTAAACAAGGAACAAAACCTTAAGTGCACAGGTCCGGCAAGATAGCTCAGTGGATTAAGGGCTTGCTTAGGCAAATGCAGGGACCAGAGTTCAATCCTGGGTGCTACTTGTGGATAAGGCCCTGTCCCTAGGTATGCTGAGCCAGCCACTGAGACCAGGCGTGCCTATAATCCCAGTGCTGGGGAGGCTGAAAACAGGAGGATCACTATGAGTCTGAGCTGCATAGTGAGACCGTGTACAAAAAAAAAGTGTACACATTGGAAAGACATACATGGCTTTTATTGGTAGTTTATATTATCTTATATATAGATATCTCAATAAATTGAAAAATAAAATATAAATAGTATAAAAAAGCTCAAAAAGGTTGTAGGTTATAGGTTGACACTAAAATTTATTTCATTCCTATAAGTTAAGAGAATGTCATTCTCAATAGCATAAAAAAAGAATAAAATGCTTGTGGAAAAGCATTACAAAATATACGTAAGATTTGTAGGAAATTTGCAGATTAAAAGATCACCATTAACCTAATGAAAGAAAAATGAAAGAAACAGAAAAATCTATCGTCATTGTCCAAAAAGTCAGTATTCTCAAGATGGCAATATTCCTTATAAAAGTGTGCACATTCCAAATGATCCTGCTCACAATCTTAACTAGGTTTTCTTGAAATTGAAATGCTGCTCCAAAGTTCATATACAGATATAACAAAAAACAGCCCAAATAACCTCTAGAATTATGAATTTGGAGGGCTCATATATTTCCTTTACCAAAATTATTACAAAGCTACAATAATTGTCTTTAACAATTCAGTTAAATGTGTTAAGAATATTATTTCCAATAAGTGGTCCAGAAAGAACTGGAAATCCACTTGAACAAAATCTGAATTCTCACTCTGAATGAGAAAATTCATCAACTTAAATGTAAGGATGGAAATGATAAAAATCTGAGCAAAAATCTGAATATTGATATTATTTTACCTTGTATTATTTGGGGTAGGGGAGATGGCTCAGTGGAATAAGTGCTTCCCTGGCAAACTCAAGGAGCTGAGTTCGATCCCCTGTTCCACCAAAAAAAAAAAAAAAAAAAAAAAAAAAAGAACCAAAATAAAAACCAACCAAAAACCTTGTATTATTCAATGGTTTCTAGATAGCAAACTAAACATTCATGACAAATGAGAAAAAGTAATGCTGACTTCACTGGGACTAAATTTTATGTAGCAAAGGATATCACCAAAAAATGAAAATGCAAACCAACTATTATCAACAAAGAACACCATGAATAGGAGAAAGCATTAGCAGATTTTGAAACACAGTGGTGAATCCTACAGAAATTTGAGACCAAGGAGATTTTAGAAGGAGGGTATATTACCAGCTGAAGGAGAGGGCCACTGCCCACTCTCTGCCAGAGAAACAAGATGTACTTAACTCTTCTCTTTTCCTCCAATGTTATGCAAATTCCCTCCTTTGAGAAGAACCCTGGGATCACATAGCATGTGATCCTAGGAAACAGTTTAAAGAGCTAAAAAGTGAAGCAAATAAAGTGTGACAAAATAACATCTGAGTGAAATAGAAAACTGACTGCCACAATTCAGCATCCTCTGGATTTACACTTCTCCAATATAATTTAATTAGCATAGTTTTACAACAGATATCACACAATATCTTTGGACATTTATGTTACAAGGTACTTATTTCAAATCTGTGAAAACAGTATGCAATTCTAGCCTGAGTTCATAGCTGCATGGTTTGTATTTTTAATTGTATTAAATCTCCAGCATGGAGAGTGTTAGAGCTTGGATTCCTACATAATATTCCTCTGTTAAGCAAAGTCAACAATAACTATTCTATCTGTAGAAATGATTTAATGAAAGAGTATATTCAAAATTCCTAGTAAACGGGTTACACAAAACTACCTCACAATCCCAGTAGAGCAGTACACGTGTGGAATGCTTCTGTGTTTGGTGGCTACAAAGTCTGGGTCTTGTTCATACATAAAAGCTCTACTAGCTCATGAATGATGTTCAACATTCAACTTGAAGGCTGTTATCTTATCTGACAACTTCTGAGACTGCTGCCTTTGGCAAATAGAAAAGGGTGCTGTGCTGTGTGATTTAAATTACATGGATTTCTGCTCAATTACGGTCTGCAATCTGGCTAATCTGTTATCTATTCACCACAAATCAAATGCACGTGTGCAAATTAGTCCAAGACAGGGAGCCATGACTACTGAATGAACAAAAATGAAACTGGTGCTGGAGAAGAGAGGAGAGTGATTCTAATTTGCAGCCAAAGCATTATGAAGTCCTTATGGATTATCTCTACTTTGCCATTAAAATACTAAATTCCTTCAGAGGAATTTGTTCACTGAGTTTGCCACTCATTTCTAGCAGCTGAGCAGCACTGTTCCTATCCTGCAAAATTAGATATTTAATTGAAGTGAATAATTTTCAAGAGTCTTTATTACCCTCATGGCTTTTCTGGATGGCCTAATCCTGGCTTCTGACTCAGTGCCCCCACAGCATGGGTCAAGAGCAGGAAGAGTCAAACAAAGCTGTTCAGTTATTTTTGTGGCTGGACTATAAAACTCAAGGTCAACACCATTTATGTTCATTAAAAATTGCACAGAATTTTGGGATGGAATACGGAAGTTCCCTCTTGTTTGTGTCCTGGCTAACATCCAGCTGGATAATTACTCCCTGCTCACATAAATGATCTTGCCAGAGTTGGAGTTGACTAAGGCCTTTCCTTTTTTATTTTTCCAACTTCTAGTTTACATCTATTGTGAGACCATGCTGATTTCAAGATGTCAAATCCTGGAGTAGATGTTTACAGAATTCTCTACTTCCCTGGTAATCTTCCATGGACATCAGAATTTTATTTATTTATTTATTTTTAAAATTTATTTAGTACAGGGTCTACAGTGTCTCACCATGTAGGTGGGACTCGTAGTGATTCTCCTGTTTTCAGCCTCCCAAGTGCCGTGATTGCAGGCGTGCACCACCCTACGCCCAGTCTCAATCACAGCCTCAGCACGCTCCGGGGTGGGGTCAGCCCAGCACGCAAGGGATGAAACCCAGGTCCCTGCGCCTGGCTAAGCAGGAACTTTCATCCCCTGAGCTATCAGAAACTTAAGGTTTTAATTTTCTCTACTGTCAATGTCTGTCTCCTTATCAGTAAATTTCTGGAAGTATTAGACATATTTGAAATTGTTTTCTTGAAGTCATGTTTTCTTTGTGTCTCATTATACTATATATGTATATTTGCGTGCAGTATCCTACAAATTTTGTATAATGTTGTTGATACACATGTAGGTATGTGAAAACAAGCAGACATTCAAATACTAAAGTTATTGCATCTATACTTTCCATTTGTTTCACATTTTTAAATGTATGTGTTAATAGGCTTTCTCTCCTGTGACAGCATATATATGACTATGTGGATCTGTATATACATAAAATTGCTGAGTGTTATCTTAATATTTTATAAATGCATGTAATGCAGTTATTATTGCAGATCAGAAAAGAAAAAAGACAACATTGCTCCAATTTTTCTCTAATAGGTGATTTTTTTAATCAAGTAAAATGTTTCGTGGGATTGCTTAACATACTTGAGTGAATCACAAAAAGGAAATAACACTGAAAATGTACATACAGATTGACTACTAATTTATTTGGAAGATTCTGCATAATTTATTTTAAAAAAATTACACAAAAATGGCAGTGCATCAGGTTTAGAATGATACAGAACACTGTACCTAAAAATTTTTTTTCTTTTCTAAATTTTATTTTATTTATTTTATTTTGAAGAGGAAAAACAAAGGCAAAAACAAATAGCAGAAACAAAGACAGAAACAGGACAACATACAACAATACATTGTTACAGATTTTCAAAACAAGAATAGCTAACTAACAATGGTTATCTATTTTTATCCTTAGATCTGTTGCTTGTATCAAAAGAAATAGTTCCCATAATGTCCCAAAATTGGACAAAGAATTGATTAGTAGCACTTGCTTTCAAGAAACCTTAATCATTTTCTATTTTCTCTCCTTTACTTTTCTTAAAGTTTATTTTATAGAGAGTAGAGTAATAATTGATAAGACATTTGAATTGGTACATATTTAGAATAATTACAAGATGAGAGGTAGTCAACCATGGTTTTTGTATTATTACACTTTGCTGTCCTCAATGTAGTTGTTTACATCACAGATATCAGCATACAGTTAGTCAACATGAAATGACTGCTAATCTTTGTTTTTTTTTTTTTTAAGTTTCATCTGCTCAGCCTGGCAAATGTGAGGTCTTGAATTTGATTCCCAGTACCAACAAAATAAAATTAAATAAATAAAAAGTTAATGTAAAGTTATTTTAAAATTAAGAAATTTTTTTTCTCCCCTTTAAACAGGTCTTACTAAGGGCCAGAAAAATAACTGAGAGGATTAAAGCACCTGTACCAGGCACAGGGTTTGGGGGTTCAATCACTGGACCTGCCATGTTGGCCCCGCCCCCACCGGGCATGCTGAGATGGCAATTGAGACTGGGCGTGGTAGTGAGAGCCTGTAATTCCAGCTTTTGGGAGGCTGTAAATGGGCAGATCACTATGAGTTCGATCTAGTAGTGAGACCCTGAATACCCTCTAGACCCTTCCCTAAAAACTACAAAACAACAACAACAACAACAACAACAACAACAACAAAATAAATACAAAAAATGAAACAGTTCTTACTGTTGCTCTTTGGGCTCAGTTTTGTTCTCTCTGTGAACAAAAGTTAAGTCTGGTTTAATAGAACGGTAAGATTTAGAACAATTTCTTCTCATAGTTAAGCAGTTTTCATAATTTATAATTGGGTCAAAAAATTAAAGATTCATAGTACAGGATAGATAAATTGTTTTGAAATGTATCTTCCTTATATCCCTAAAACACAGTAGTCAGATTTAGTTACTTGAAAAATCTAACCTTATCTAGAAAATCTAGCCTGATCTGTATCTTTGGTATCAAGGCTGAGATTATTCAATCATTGTTGGAAAGGTATTAATTATTATTTGAACCACTTGTTCATTAATGTAGACAAGAAAAGTAAATTAAAGTTACTGACTCAAAATCAAAAATTGAAAGATCTAAGAACAGATGCTAAGTATATCTGTGACTTTGTTCTACTTGAAAATTTTCCTATGGTCTTGTGTGAGTCAGCTTTTCTTTGCTGCAAGCAAAAACAAACATACAATTTAAAAATTAATCTTTGCTCTGTGGTTCAGAGGATTTAATCCTTGAGCAACTGGCTCAAGGGCAGGCATATTATGGGGGAAAGGTTCAACAGGGTAAAACTGCTCAGTGCATGACAATTGGGAAACAGAGGAGTTGAAAAGACCAGAAGAAAGGGGTGAGGGAACAGAAACAGATTTCAGAAAGGCCACACCTCTATGGCACACCCAAAATTGTGCTTTCTAATCTCCTAGATATTTATAATTTAGTTAAATTGACACATTAACATTAGTAGTCACAAAACTAAAAGTCCAAAATAGTTATCTAGTTCTTAATTTCTACCTCTTTCTCAATACACTGGAGAAGTGATTGGAACAAAATTTCTGTTAGCCTTTCTAGAATTATGTCTGTTTTGAACTTTATTGCCTCATTTGTTCCCAGTCAGGACTCTTGTATATGTACAGATCCATGATCATCTAAGAGTTGGGCCTTAGAATTTTCTGTGCTTTAGAAATTTCTATACTGAGTCTTACTTATTCTGAAGGCCTGAAATGAGTAGTACAGAATGAAGAATGTTGGATTACAAATTCTGTCAGACATGGTGTTACAGAAAGGCCCATGCCATCCAACTCACTGGGAAAGGCATAGACAGTTGGATGCTGCCTGAAGGGGAAGAACATGCTTCCTGGAAGTGATTTGGACAATGGATTGAGGTGGTGAACAGAGCTGTGACCAGGTGCTCCATATGACAGCCTGAACACAGTAAATGGAAATTCAGCTTATTCCACTGGAGTTGCCAGTCTGGATCAAATTACTGATCCATAAATTTTGGATATCTTCCCAAAGCAACAGGGACTCATTCCAAGAACTTATCAAGAAGTCAGAATTCTTTCATCAAATTCTAAAACCAGTATGAAACAAAAAGTTGAAAAAGACTAGACAGACCAGTTAGATTAAAGGGTAGATATAGTGACACTTGGGCTTTCTTAGTTTTAAAATTATTTTATGATTTACATTTGCAGATAAAAATGTATATACAACATGATATTTTTCAGTATTAATATATTGTTGAATGAATGAATCTACCTAACATATGTATTATATATTTTAGATATCATTTTTATAACACTCTGAGTCTACTTTCTTAGCATTATTCTAGAACTTAATATTTTGTTAGCATAGTCATTGTATTGTGCACTATATCCTTTAAATTTATTCTTTCTATCTAATCAAATTTTTCTATTCTTTCATTGTTTCCCTATTCTGCCCAAGCATCTCAAACCCTACGAACCACTATTCCACTTTCTACTTCTATAACATCAGCTGTTTTATATTTCAAGTGTGAGCAGGATCCTATCCTTATTGTCTTTATGTACCTGCCTAATATTTAACTGATTACAAAAACATAATGTCCATTAGATTTAGTCATACTTTTGTAAAAGGCAATTTTCCTATCTCTATAACAGAATGGTCTTACATTGTATTTGTATGCCTCACTACCTTTATCATTTATGCATTAATGGACACAGGTTGAGTCCACATCTTGTGTATTGCTAAAAGTGTTGCAATAAATATGAAAGTACAGATATCTCTTCAACATGTGATTTCACTTTCACTGGATATGTAACCAGGAGTGAAATTCCTGGGTTACATGATAATTCTCTTTCTACCATTTTGAGAAAACCTCATAATGTTTTCTATAATGCCTTCTCTAACTTACAAAGTATTCTATGTCTTTCAACTACATATTTTTAAAGTTGATAATTGATTATACTAACCCCTCTCAATATGTATTTACACATATTTATTAACAATTGTATGATTTAGTTAGGTCATGCTTTAAATGAGAAGTTTTTAAACAATCTTGTGTCAATAAACATAATTAATTTTGAATATCATTAAGCTTAAAATCATTTTTGTACATACTTTCTATGGGCTTGTAAATTGACAATGGGATATAAAGTTATAACCTGTCTCAGTTTATTGCCATAGAAATGAACAGCAAACTTAGACAAATTCAAAGGTGAAGAAAAATAAGTTAATGCCATCAAAGACAGACAGAAGAGACTATCTGAGAAAGCATGACAGATGGTAATCAACTAAACAGATAGACACACACACACACTCTCTCTCTCTCTCTCTCTCTCTCTCTCTCTCTCTCTCTCTCTCTAGGTAATTTAAGGTCAGGTTTTAACTTTATTGTGATCTATGAAATCATTTAGTTAGATTAATACCTTTTTTAAAAAATTCTACCTCTGTCCAATTTGCAATGCTACTTTAGTCCAATTGCAAAAAAAAGTTTGATTTTTCTTTTTTTCTGCTTAACTGATTTATTTCTCTATTCATAAGCTAATAAGACATTATTTCATTTGTCAGTGTTTTTATTATAGTGTATTTTAAAATCTTTAATGTTAGTCCTGCCTCCATCCCCATACACCACTGCTTTTATATTTTCCTGGATATTAATGCTAATTTTTTCTCCATTCAAACTTTACAGTCACTTTAAGTTTTGTGGTGGGTTGATGCTGTATCTTTTCATTTTTTTAAGTCAACTTTAAATTTTTGTTAAATTATTCTAAAGTACTTTTATTTCTACTTCATGTTCTAACGTATTTATCAATGGAGTACTGCTTTCTTTTGAATCAATGGATTGATTCTTTGCTTGCACCCATGAAGGTAACTGCTTTTGTGTGTGTGAGGCTTCATATGTGCTTATATATTCTAAAAAATCCTATTATTTGTATGGTTTCCACCAATTCTTTGAATATTTTTTATATATTTCTAATATGTGAAAATACTTTAATAGCTACTATCACTAAAAGAGAGACAGTCAGTGTTGCATACCCCTTGTAAAAGATAGACATGGCCATCCATGAAATTATTTTTGGTAAAAAAAAGGCCAAATTAAAATCAGCCAAACTCTTAAGTCAAATTACTAATGGGAAAAGAAGAGTACAAGGGAGGAGAACATATTCAATAACAATACAGGGAGCAACCAGAAAAATGCTCAACTAAAAGAGAAATTAATAGTAACTAAACTCTTTTCAACAAAGGGTGACAGAAGCAATAGAAAATTAACAGTTGCAAGCGGAGAAAATGTTTTGTATTAAACTTTGCATTTTACAATCTTCTATCAGACATTAATAATGCAATTGTTGTATTGATTCAATAGCATATTTTATATTTTTTAGAGTATCCACTATTTTTAGGTCTTCAATTTCTTTAAAGATTAGATATATCTTTTTTATTCATTAAAATGAATTTTAAAAAGATAAAATAACAATGAAACAGTTTCAAAACAGGTTAGTAGAACAGATATAATAATTAATGCATCACATTTTTTGTCTTCCTAGTAGTTATTCGGAGGACAAGATGTAGATACGATATCTCATCTAAACAAAATCATTACAAACCTTTCTTCTCGTTGAACTAAGAGAAGGTAGCTGACCTCTTGTGTGCAGCAAATTACTGCGATTTGTTTTTTTTTTTTTTCAAAATTTTATCGATAAACAGATAGCAATGAGACAGTTTCAAATCAAATCGGAACAAATAACACTCTGCATATATTCTTCTTACTGGTTAATTGCTGTACAAGATGTGGACTTGAGATCCTATTTACAAACACCATTAGAACAAACCATTCTATTCATTAAGAGAATGCAACTATATATCTATCCTAACCACTTTGAATATACATATACAAAATGGACATTCATCGGTATACCCCATTTTTTCTAAGTTCCATTGTTGAATATTTTTTTCAAAATTTTATTGATAAACAGATAGCAATGAGACAGTTTCAAATCAAATCGGAAGTACAGTTTCAACAAATAATGCACTGCATATATTCTTCTTAGTGGTTAATTGCTGTACAAGATGTGGACTTGAGATCCTATTTACAAGCACCATTAGAACAAGTCATTCTATTCATTAAGAGAATGCAAGTATATATCTATCCTAACCACTTTGAATACACAGATACAAAATGGACATTCATTGGTATACCCCAATTTTTCTAAGCTCCGTTATTGAATATTATAGGTGTGTAAACTCAGCAAAATATTCTAAAAGAGTCCAGTAGCCCATAGTAGCATTGGGTCTTCTGTTTAACTAGCAATGTCAGAAATTATTGACCTGAGTCCCCCACAGCTCAACATAACA
>NW_004524583.1:2887337-2888974 GCF_000260255.1 Octodon degus
CCTTCTAAGGTCAATTAAGACTCAGGACATATGAGAACTTGTACTGTAACGTCATGTACCTCGGTAGTGTCCCAAATTTTCTGATCAAGAAGATTATGGGGCCAAAGAAGAAAGCGATCGATGACATAGAGTGTGCCTAAGGAGAGTCACATGGGGAGAAGACACTTTCTCAGGCTTTCACAGGGATTTGTGTTTTGATCGTAGCTTGTCTATTTTCTTTACTAGAAGGGTTGAGGTCACTTGTGCTGAAAAGTATTAGTGAAAGATGCTTATTCCTGTCATTTCGTTATTTTTCTGTAGATTTTAAAAAATTTTCCCCTTTAACTTCTTACCCTGCATAGTGTATTCATTCTACACGGCATTTTGGGTTTGCTATCTTTGTCTAGTACATCCTTTTGAGGGCTGCTGATCATGAACTTATTAAAGTGTTCTTGGTTATACAATATCCTTATTTTTCAATTAACTTTAAAAATTTTTGCAGGATGTATTAGTCTGTGTTGAAAGGTTTTATTCTGTTTATTGTTTGTTTGTTTTGTTGTTTTGTGGGATTTGATATATTTCACTTCCAGCTTTTTTGATCTTTAAAATCTTTTTTTTCCCCACTGAGGCATTTTACTTGTATCTATTACATTCTTAGAAAATGAATCCCAGGATTTTTCCTCCTGTGTGTTCTCATCACTCTTCTTCAGGATCCATCATGCCACCTGAGGTTGTCAATACAATGAAACCAAACTGACAAAATGGGAGCAGTTTATTCTGCCATATTTCTAGGTCTTTCAGCTGCACATCAAACCTGGGGCTGATCATGCCATACTTGTTTAACTTGCCTGTGACATTCACAACAATTATTCCAGCCCTGTGATCATTAATGATTTCAAATTCACCAGTGTAACCATGCTTCATCATCACAGTTAGAAATCGGACAATGACTTTGAACCACCACCTTACGAAGACCTGGCCTTTGCCTCTCTTTCCGACATTGTTGATGCTCTCGAGAGCACAGCCAGTACATTCATGCTCATCATTATGTTTGCATGGAAAGATGGCGGAAGGAGGGCAGGAGGGGCGAATGCCCCTAAAATCTTAATTGATGACATCCTATTATCTCGCTCTTGTGAGAATCAGAAAGAATAATGAAAATCTAAAGAGTACAACAGATATTGTGAAAAGCGAGGAAATTGTTCATTGGGAAGGAAAAACTAGGATGAGGAAAAAAACAAATGAAAGAAGGGAAAAAGATATATTTAGGTACATATACAGAAGGTTCGGATAATTGCATTGCCAATATCTGTTGGTCTTTTGAAAGGAGCAAATAATAGTTATTTTTTTTTTACTCTGATGTTTTTCCTCTTCTGAATTTCTTATAACTTCTTTGTTATTGTTTTATTTTTCTTTAAACAAAACTTAGACATTTATAACGTAATCTGAACAACTAATTTGAAGAGAACATTATGAAATACAGCAACCATAGTTTAACGTCCATTAATTCTTTGTTTAGTGAAAACTTTTATCATCTTTTTCTCTCTCTTCTCTTCTCTTCTCTTCTCTTCTCTTCTCTTCTCTTCTCTTCTCTTCTCTTCTCTTCTCTTCTTTCTCTTCTCTTCTTCTCTTTTCTTCTCTTCTTTCTCTTCTCCCCT
>NW_004524583.1:2889131-2950441 GCF_000260255.1 Octodon degus
TTTTTTTTTTTTTTTTCCTATCACTATTTTGTATTCCTTAAAAATAAAAATATAGAGATAAAATAATAAATTCTTAATTGAGAAGTAGGCTGTAAACCTAATGGGTTTACTTTTATGTTATCTTTTTCTCACAGATTTTAAAATTCTGTCCTTGTGTTGAAGATCTGAGCTTTTAACAATGCTATACCATGGGAGCTTCCTTATCGCTTCATAATTATTTTAGGTTCTACTTGAATCACTTACCTATATGGTGAATTCTGTCACAATACCTGAAAAATTTTGGGCTATGATTATTTTAGTAGATCTTTTATTCCGTGTATGTTTACCCCTTACTTTCTCTAACTCCAGCTAGTTTTGGGGTAGTCCTCATTCCATCATGTAGTAGTTTGCTGGATGCCTTTTCCTTAGCACCTATTGTTTTTGACTATGTTCTTTGTATCATGTTTATCTTCCAGACCTGACACTTCTTCTCACATCTTTGCTTCTGTTGTCAAATATTCCATGGAATTCTTTATCTCCAAGATACATGTTTGGCATCTTCCACATGCACTCTATTTCTTTGGTAAGTTTTTACATTATGTTTTGAATATCTTTGATTAGTTCTCCAAATGTTTTTCAGTCTCTGCTTCAAATATATTGGTAAGTTTTTGAATTCCACTACCAGTTTTGTAATATTGTTTTTGAGCTCACACTGTTTCTCTGCTTCCTTTTCAATCATTAGATACAAGTTAGCCACTTGGTGTTTTGCTCCATCTCCACTGGTTCCCCTTGGATCTTCTTTGGGTAACTTGAAGATTTCAGAAGCATTTGTTGCCTTACATTTTGTTTCATTTTTTTTTATTTTAATGCTGAGGGTTAAAAATCAAATAATATGAAGAGACTTTATTGTTGGTACAAAAATCTCTTCAGTTAGGCTCTGTTTTGGAGGTCTAACTCCATAAAATCACCGTTCTCTCCCTCTGTGTCTCCAGGCATGCAATCTGGGCCTCTGTCCTAGAGGGACCACTGTGCCCCCAACTGAGTGGAGGGTTTTTCCCAGTTCTCCACAACCATGTGCCCAAGACAGCACCAGAAGCCTTCTGACCTGAGCAGATGTCACCATCCCTCCTGTCATAGTTTCTGCTCACAATCCCAAGAAATTTACTCTCTGATATGTGTACTTGGTGCAGACCTGGACTTCTTTGATTTTGGAAAGCAGATGAGACTGGGGCTTCCTCATGGGGCCTTGCTAGCATGAATGGACAATATACTAAGTGCCCTTCAAGTACATCATGCCTATTGTATGTGAGAAAAATCAGCAACTAATTTTTTTAGCGTTTAGGGCCAGCCTTATCTCTGCTCACCATCCAACTGTTTGTAGGTGCCAGGATAGTATTGTTTTTGAAACACAAACACTGATGTCTTATACACCTCTCTCGAATTTGCAAGTATCTCATTCTTCAGGCCTTGTGGGGAGGTTAGAGTGACTGTGAATCTGTTCCACCAGCCAGACCACCACTGAAGAGCCAGCACTTTCTGTCAGTCAGACCTGGAGTGGTGGTGGGGTGCAGGGGTTCAGGAATGATCTGATTTCATTGCACATAACCTCAGGCACTGGATTTTGGCCCACAAAGTTTCTCTGTTCTTTCACTGTCTTCTATAGGCTGTTCTTTTTGCTTCCACCACAGGCTATCTGCTTTTCTCTAGTTGCTGATTGGAAGATCCTCATGCTTGCCAGTGCCCCCTAGGTGGCCACCACCTATCTCCCAATTAGTTATTTATTATGATATCAATCATATGTACAGTAAGAAATTTCTTTATATGAACTTCATTAGATTAAATGTGAGCATGATACAGTATGTAAATGAGTGCCATTTTCCTGTGTCAGTGTTGAATTCTATTTGTATTTTCTTTTGTGTTATGAAACTAGATTCATTAAAAACTGTACTTAGTTAGGATCCTTAGAAAGAAAAAAAAATAATATTGAATTTCTTTTGATGCAAATCTTGTATTCTATATCTTCAGGCTGCCATTTTTACTTTTTCATTCATTTCTTTACTTTTTTTTTAAATTAGCACATATGTTTGCCATATATCTTGACTACTTTTCTCATTGCTGAGACAAAATACCCAACACTCGAAGTTAAAGAGGAAAGGTTTGTTGTAACTCACAGTGAGTAATGACTTCAGTTCATAGTTAGCTAGCTCCAAGGCAGGGTGGCATGGTAGAGCGGAAACAGTTTATGCTGGGCGGAAGCCAGGAAGGTGGCTAAGCAGTAAAATAGTGAGTAATCCACAGTAGTCCTTTGCCTTTTCTTGTCATCCCTTCCAGGGTATCCACCATTTGGAGGGGCTGCCCACATTAGGCCAGGTCTTCCCATTATCCCATTACTCACACCATGAACCACGACAAATCAAATATTGGGTTAATTTACAAGTCACAAGCCTTTAACCACAGCACAAAACTCCTTGTATTTAAGCACCTCTGAAATGACCTCCTATGACCACATAAGGATTTGGGGGAACATCGAGGTGCAGGCCATCATGCCATGCATTGATCATATGAATATGTATCTGCCCCTCATATTTCTTAATTCTTTTTAGAGTTTTACTTTGTACATTAACCTTCACAAACAAAGAGGGACATATGACATGATAAGGACACAGCGCTGAAGGGAAGAGAGAAAAGAATACTACTCTGTCCTTACGTCATCCATATTGACATCCTAAGTGAGAGCAATACGTCAGTCCTCATCCTCATGACGCAAATGTTGCTGAAGTATGGTGAACTAATCTTTGGTTTCCCATTACTACATATCTTACTTTTTTTCTCGTGGCTTAGTTTTACCCTTATGCATTAACAATTCTGTCTCTTCTGTACCTTACAGTATCAGTAGTGAGCAAAAGAAGGGGATGACACCCTATACAAAATCCAGAAAAAAACAAATTTTTAAGGTAGACAAGGGGCAAATATTTTTGCTTTCTTAAAAGATGTGAGAAATATTCTCAGCACTAAGGTGTCTGAGTATACTTTACATGATAAAGGAGAAGCTCATGACTATACCTTTGCTAAATAATATTCATCTACACATAGTAATAAAATTACAAATTTTGAATCCTTAAACCTTTTACGATTTCCGAGATTGAAGAATAACTAGAAATTAATTGTCATCTAAGGAATTTTCTGCTATGCAATTATTGGAGGTGTTTTTTGTTTTGCTTTCTTTTTGTGCATGATGCCTGTTTATTTTTTATTATGATCAAATGGACAGCATAGAAGTAATCAGCTGTTGCACCCCTTTTCATCCAAAAATGCTTAAAAGACAATATGAAAACAATCTGGATTTATCTTATCCAGTCATGGCCACTGCCTCTTATTTGCACTTATTTCAGTTTGAAGAAATCAGTAATTAAGACAACCAATGTTATCATCCATCTGTAAAACAATACTTCAAGTTCAAGTACCAAGATTTCTATTTTCTGGATTTTCTCCCCAAGAGATTCTGGGTCAATAACTATAACATAAAACTTACACACACACACACACACACACACACACACACACACACACTTATTACAATTAAATTTATGCTGCAACCAAAACCACCTACATTCCATTGTACTGTCAATTTCACTATTTCACCTTAGACCTGACATAAAAAGGCTACAAACGAACAATGAAGAAGTGTTGATCAGAATACAGTATATGTAATTTAATAAGAGAAAGGGGGAGAAAGACCATCTCACAGGCATAATCAAAGCAAATATGTCACAGATTAGTTAATGCTGCATACTTACTTGAGAGGTCTCAATGTATAGCAGTGTGTAGACCTGAGAATGACTGTCCTGTCCATATTCTTACCGATGTACTCTAAT
Source organism: Octodon degus (assembly GCF_000260255.1). Classification (NCBI taxonomy): domain Eukaryota; kingdom Metazoa; phylum Chordata; class Mammalia; order Rodentia; family Octodontidae; genus Octodon; species Octodon degus. The sequence continues at coordinate 2,892,986 of NW_004524583.1, forward strand.
AACATTTCTAATTATTTTGCCTTACTTGTTATAGAGTAAAATATATATTTTATTCCATTCAACATGTATTGGTATTTAATCATTTTTGAAAACTCCATATTTCAAGATTCTACTCAATATTGAGATTTTTGGTAATTGTATATTCATGATTATAACAAACTTTGTGACTAAATTCTTTAATGGAACTTTCTAACATTATAAACATAGAACATGAGCTAACTTGATCTCTCAATGACAGAAATAGATTGTTTTAGGGATGGTATACAAAAACTTTGTTTCACTTATGTCATAAACACCCTTATTTAGTTATATTCCATAACTCACTTAACTTAATCGCAGTCTTAGTAAGTTCAGTTGCCTAGTACAGATTCACAGATACTATAAATAACAAATTAGAGAAAAAAAGTGTTAATAGTAAGATGCATTGAGTGTAGATATAAGTAACAATTGAAAATTTAAAATGAGGGAACAGTAAAAATTTATGAAAATTTAACATTGAACATCAAAATTTATAAGATTTTACATTTGTTCAACATTGTAGCATAATTATAAGTTAGTTTATTCATTTAGTAATTATTTTATATCTACAAAGAGAAAAATAAGTATGAGCACATGTATGAATAGATTTTATAACGGCTAATACATACAGTACTTATTCTATGCCGGTTGCCTCCTAACGTATTGTTTTGAATTAATTTATTTAAGTCCAATATAGAACACAGGTATTATTGTTTTATAGGTTTTATTGATAAGAGATTGTATACAGAAAGATTAAGTAGGCTGTCAAAGGTTAAAAACTCAAAACTGACTAGAGCTCAGTTCACTCTGGATCTGGAACTTATACTCAAAAACACTACACAATATTTGCTCTTGAAAGTCCAATTTTCTTTTAAAGTATGCCTTCGTCAATAAAAAATAATGTCAAAAGAGACCTGGGTCGTGCTGTTATTTGTCCTCTAAAATCAGCTACCTTTTTACTCCATAATAGTATGTTGTTATCTGGGCACATAGCCCATCCAATTTGGGGCTGCATTTCCTTGTGTCCTTGGAACTACAATGTGAGCTGAAATGATATATGTAATTATTGTCTCACAAAGTAAAATAATCTTGTCCTGTCTTCTCCTGGCCTGTCCTACAGGTTGTCAGAGTTGGCAGTGGCAACCAGCTGCATCTGTGTACTCGAGAGGAACAGAAGCAAGCTTGAAGTCATGTGCAATCTGGCCTAACTTCAGGAAGTGGGTACATTTTACAGTCCAGATTAATCATGGTCAAGTTTTTAAATATGCCTGAAGTTTGATTTTGCTTAGGCATCTGTATTTTTTTATTGTCTTTCTTGCAGCATGTTGATCCACTTTCCACTTTACACAGAAGTAAAAATATGGTGTGAAGCTAGCACATCTTTGGAATAAACATGCTGTCCACCTTGTGGTGAACTATCTTCACGGAAAGTGACATTTTACAAAGGGAAACTCTTTGGAGAATATGACAGAGATCTTGTATTACGTGTCTTGTTATGTATTAAGAATATAAAAAGGACATACTTTTCTTTAAAGAGAAAGTCCATAAAAGGAAGCATGATATGATATGGCAGCCACTATAATTAAGAAAATAGTTCTAAGAGATGCGAAAAAGTAATGAGCCTAAATTGCAAGAGAAAAAAGTAAAGGAGAGAAGACAGTGATTTCCCAAGAGTGCCGATGAGGAAGGTAAATTTTTACACACCAGAAGCAATTTCCTGGGCAGAAGGGTTTGCACACTGTGGGTACAGAGAGCATCACTTCAAAAGCAAAAGACATGTAAGTTAGCATGAAATCACTACTAAGCAGAGAGATTTCCTTATAGTTGAAATGCAAAATGCAAGCCTAGTGAAAAGATGATATGGAGGGGTACTTAAGAGTGTACATGTTTTCCTGAAAATAATGTGAAGTCAGTGAAATTTTTAAAATATAAGGCATATAGTATTAGTCATTTTTTATATCTAATACATAGTACACACTGTGTTTTCTGCTTGATGTAAGGGATAAAGAAAACTGATATATTATGTTTGTCCCCAAGGAACTCATAATCTTCCTGGAAATCACATGAATAACAAGGTGTTTTGATAAGCGCCATGACAAAATCAAATAGATATCATTGTGCTAAGGAAGAAAAGTGGAATGTGGGAAACTTTGAAAATGAGAAAGAAGTGAGCTGATTTGCAGAACTGCAGGTAGCTAAACAGCAATATTTTGGGGCATAGAAAACAGCAATGATGTCAGAGAGTGAGACCAGAAGATAATAAAGAATCACATCAGGAAATTATTTTAAGCCATGTAAAAACAGGTTGGATTTTATTCTGAATCTATCATAAATTTAAACAGAGAAAATAAGAAGGTGGAACCCATAGGTGTGATGTACAGGGAAAGCAAAAGGTATTGAACTTTCTGTGTCACACTGACTAAGGAAGAAACAGAGGCTTTAACTGAGGAAGAAAGGAGATAAAAGGGAAAAAGATCAATTTGAAAAAGAATGACATATGGTAGTTGGTGTCCTTGAAGAGCTTTTCCTGTCTGTATACTGTGATGAAAAGAACAACCAATTCTCTATTTTATACTTTAATAGTAGGTGATAGAGCAAAATTAAGAAGGTGGCAAAGAATAGATAATTGGTAGGCATGGCAGCCAGCATTTATATGTCCTAAAACTCCCACTCCTGGGTCTGTGTTTCTTCAAAGGTGCTAAGCAGGCTGGACCAGAGTGTGTTACCATGGAGCACAGAGAGTGTGCCATAGAGGAGCTATTCTAGAAAGACAGCTGGGGGCCCAGAGATGAATTACCAACTTGCTGAAGCTCTAAGTTCATGGTACATATTTATTTCTTCCAGTGGACTTTATTTAAAAAAATAAATTTAAAAACTACACCATTAATGATGCCAAGACAGAGACTCTGGCATACTGTATTCTAAGCAGAAACTCTATCTGAAGCCTGATATGGTTATACTGATTAGTTATTCGCGAAACTAGCCCTGAGTTGATGGACACTGTATCAGGGAAAGGAGGAAATCTGTGAGTAAAATAAATAATTTTGGAACAATTCTGAGTTGTTTTTCCTTTTCTTCCATGCAAGGTATCTTTTCAGTAACTTACATGGCGATATAGACGAGTTTGGTGTATTACTGTCCCCAAAGACTATTTTTTACTATATAGAACCCCCAGCAAATTCTCTCTCTTGCTAAAACAAGATAAAATAAAATGCAATGAAATAGAATAGAATAAAAGAATATCATCAACAATATCAGAAGTATAAAAGTCACACTTGAAAACACTGGCATGTATATGTTCTAATAATGTGGAATTCAAGTCTGAGAGCTCCTTATTGCTAGGTGAGTGGTTCCATTGATTAACTTCTCCACTTTTAAAATCTTATTCTTTCCCAGTGTGGCACCTTGTAGAGGACTACAGCTTTCAAGTAAAGGTACATAACCAAACAATAAAGGCCACCTTCTCATACTACAGGGAAAGAATCACTTTGCAAGTGAAAATACAGCTTGAGACTGTGACCTTTGAGTCACAAACATAGTCAGCTTTGAGAAATAGCCTACAATTTGTGCTTATTTCTTATCAAGTAGGTATTTGACTGCAGGCAGCAAATGCTAGTTTTACTGTTGTTTTATTTGTCTAAAGGAAGTAAGAGAGTTCCAGGATTGTAAGCATGGTGCTTGTATTTCTAATCATGCAGAAAAGTCCTGGGGAGAATAGTGGTTAAACCAAACAGTTGTTTTGTCTTTAGAAGGCTTCAGTAAAATTCAGTGTTGTTCCTAATACTTTCCAAAGAGTCTACAGCCACTTCCATAGCACCTTGCTGCCAGAAAGGCCCTGTGTAACAAGAGAGACAGAGCAAAGAAAAAGTTCAAGCATGAAATGGTAAGGGTGACTTCAAAATCACAGGAATGCCTGGGAGCAGCACAGTGGCCCAAGAGGAGAATAGGCCACATAGTGAGTTTTTGACCCTTAGAATGGCTCAGGAGTTATTACTACAGTGAAAAATAAAAATAAAAGATGTTTTCCCCTGGGGATGATTAGCACAGGCCACTGAACAAGAAGGAGCTCTTGGGATTACAATGACTATGCGTTGGTTCTCACAGAAGTTCTTTTTTTGCCTCTAATGAGTGCCCAGCCTAACAATTCGTAGTCTTTTCCTATAAAGTCATGGAGTGATCCCAGAAATTGTATTCAAGACAGCACCAGAATATTGTCATTTTTGCACTTTGTTTTATTGCAGCGGAAAGATGCTCAAAGCTGGAGATTTGCAGTGTAAAGGGAAGGGAGAGTTCAGTCATTTGGGACATTGCCTACAGGTCCATGTGTGATACTCATGATTTTCCTCTTCTATATGTGCCGTCAGAATGGATAAGCAAATGCCTGAGCACTGAGTCAGAGTGGGGCACACAAGAGCCCTCTTGATGCTTAATTACAAGGAAGCTTTCCTTGGAAAAGTGCCAGGGTATCTTGTGAACCGAGTTGTCTTAATTCAGTTCTGCTTCTGCCTAGCTGACACTGAGGTGCTGTGATCTTATTCACCGTCCCATACCCGAAAGCTGTGTGCAATTTTCTGCTCTACCTGGTAAGGATGATTTAGGCATTGTTATGTTTAGATGATAGCCAATGTAATCACTTGTAATGTTAATGTACTGTAATACATATGTCAATACTCATGGCATCCTGCTTAGGGGACCTTTGGGTTATTTAGTGTCAGCCCATTTCACCAACTCTGGGTTTAGGAAGTCTCATCTCCTTCACAAAACATCTTTGTATTTAATTCTTACACTGCTCTCGAGTGTGAGAAAGATTATATTCACTTTTGAAAAAGCAGTACCAGATGAAATAGTATTTTCCAGTACTTTCCTACACATGTAGTCCCCTTTGATATTATTTGCCAAGTAAATGATCCAATTACCTGATAGGCAATAAACTTCTATGACTCAAGCCCACATGTGTTGAAGTCTTTGTGTTAATATTTTGTGGCACTGGGTATTCCGAAGCTCAGAAAACAACTCTGGCCTGGGTGTGACTGTAAGCATGCTCATTATTCAGACAAACACGTCACAGTCACCCAAATGTTTCCTGTGACCACAACATTGCCAACTTTTAATTATAGTCCCTAGGAAATGCTTTAAATTACCTGAAAGAGTGAAGTGAGATGAGGGGAGGGAGATGTATTATCAGTAACGTCATGACTGTCTCAACATGATTAGTAGAGACAGTCTCATTTATTTTATAAGGAGGGAGAGATGAGGTACCAGTGACACGCATCGAGGAGACTCCTTGGCCTCTTCGCGCTTCATGTTCTCCAAAGGCCAATTTGTGAAGCCTGTCACTGAGGATTCCTGAAACCTTACATCCTTACACCCTAGAAATAAAAAATGATTTTCTTAGTGTTAAGATGTTTGCTGCCACCAGTCATTTGACTAAAAAGTAGGAGAACTTACACAATGCTAGCTAGACACTGGGGTTAGGAAAACAGAAAAGCAAAATTGAGCTTCTATAGTTAGAAAAATCTCTTTGTTAGATCATAAATTAGCACACCAGGTACCATAGGATATTATCACATTACACTGAAGAAAGTTATACTCCACATATTCCTTTTTAATGGGCAGAAATAGGGAGAAGAGGGTAAATACAGGGTGTTATAAATTTGAAACATGCAAGTGTAATTCAATCAAATACGCTATAAAATCTGCAAAATAGATAATTTTGATCAGGACTTGGAAGACTTTATGCCCAAATGCCCAAATATAGCAACTCCAAGGTCTTACTCTTATTTTTACTCACTTTCTCCTATGAAATATAAGTGAAAAAAAAATTCTTGGGGCTGAGGAGATGGCTCAGGGGGGCAGGGAGATGGTTCAGTACAATAAGCACTTCCAGGGGCCGGAGAGATGGCTCAGTAGAATAAGCACTTGCCTGGCAAGCGCAAGGGTTTGAGTTCAATTCCCGGTTCCGAAAAAAAAAATGAAGAAGAAAGAAAGAGAGAGAGAGAGAGAGAGAGAGAGAGAGAGAGAGAGAGAGAGAGAGAAAGAAGGAAAGAAAGAAAGCAATTCTTGTACCTGGCTCCTCCTCAAACCAGGCAAACTCTGCCCTGTGTGTGAAGGCCAAGGAGCATCTGGACACACAGATCTTTCTGAGCTCCCCATTTTATTATCAATAGGTTACGTCCTTCCATCCTCTTTTGCCCAGCTGCTGCCAAAGGTACAGCTGTCTGGGAGCCATTTTACAGGTTTTATGTCCTACAACGCTTTTGTTAAATAAACTGGTTCTGCTCTCTTCTTGTTGATCTGCCTTTGTTATACAGTTGTTATAGACGTATCTGATGAACAATGCCAAAAGTGTAAAACATGTATTACTTCTTCTTCCCTACAGTATGCATAGGAAATGACAATCTGAGTCATTGATTTGAAAGAAATGACAAAAATTAATCTATTAAATGCATCTGTGACTGCATTTATTCTTTTGCTAACTGTGATCTGTGTGAATCACCTCATTTAATAGAAACGTAGGAATAAAATAAAAGCACAATAGAAGAGACATCTTGGAATTGATCATTTTTTCTCTTATTTATTGGAATTATTTCCATTGGGAGATGAAATTTCAAGAGGCATTTGAATGATGAAGAAAAGGGAATTTGTCAGAGAGTGTCAGAAATTTTGTGAGAGAAAGCAATTTGCCCAAGGTCAGTTAACTAACCAGGGTCAGAGGAGGGAATTAAACACACTGAAAGGAAAAGAATGCTGTTATAGTGAGTCTCTGGTAAGAGACCCTTCAAGCTGATGTCGAAAAGTTTCTCCAGGAGATAGAAAAAAATTATAGTGACCTTCATGAAATTGTGCATTGTGTATTAGTAAAAAGAGATGCTGAGAATTTTTAGCTGAGAAACCTGTATTGCAAGGACAGATCTAAACCTACTTCCTGCATTAGCCATGAAAATGATTTTCAAATTTCTGCCCAACCTAGAGCAAGATTAAGTAATCTCTGTACAAAAGATGAGGACTTGCTTTTTTCCCATCCTTTAGTCTAGGAGTGTAATTCTCATTTTGCTCTTGAAAATAGGAGCAATCAATGAGTGTAAACACTTATAGCCACATTTCTGTCAAAAATCTCTATTTACTAGCTTACCTGTGTAAAGGTGGCATAAACAAGCAAACTAATAGGTCATAGAGATGCCAAATGCCTCTGAGTGGGCCATGCCACCTACACCTGAGAATTTGCATTCCCTGTGATAAAATCTCTATTGTACCTTTCCAGACTTGTTTGCTTTCTTCACAGCAAACACTCATGTTAAAATTTTACTATTATTTTCCCATGGTCTTTCCCTAACAGAGTGAAAACTTTGTAACGCCCTAAGTTCTATCAAGCTTCCCAGCTTACTGCTACAACCACTGCACCTGGAAATGGATCTAGCTCATAGGTGATTCTCAGTAAGCATTTTCTAAAAATACACTGGCATACAGCTTGGTTCCAGAGCATGTGCTTAGCATATACAAATCCCCAACATCCCACCCCAAGTACCATCCAAAAAGAGATGCCAACCAAATTCCCTAAAAATTGGGCCAGCCAGATAGCTCAGCAGATTAAAGCATCTGTTTAGGCAGACTCAGGGACCAGGGTTCAATTCTGGTGTATTGTGCCAGCCCTGCCTCCGAGGAGCACTGAGACAATGCCAAAGACTGGATGTGGCGGCATGCACCTGTAATCCCAGCACTTGGGAGGCTAAATACAGGCAGAGCAGTATGATTCTGACCTATGTAGTAAGACCCTATAGCCCCTATAGATCCTGTACTAAAATTTAAAAAAAGAAAAAGAAACAGAGGGTAAACAACTATTGATTTTCATGATATACTATTTAATACTAGCATCCTATTACCATTAATGAGATGGTTATTACTCATTATTCTGTTATAAATTATAAAAAATATCTTCTGATATGTATGGTCTAGATGATTCTACCTGAATTTAATATATGGAAGCTTCACTTAAGACACTAAAAGTCTTCAAATTATACATTGAGAATTACTGCTAAAATTCTCTTAGTCTTATTTTTGTTTTATTATTAATTTACAAATTTAAATATACAATTTACCAAACTTATTTATATTTAAGATATGCAATATGATTTGTTTAAATGTTATCATAGTCAAGTTAATTAACATATACACCACTATGTGTTATGGTTTGTGTATTCATGTCTTCCCCAAAGACTTGGTGAGTCTTAGGTTGGACCTTTTCAGATGTGGCTGGTTCTAGAGTGTGTGATGCTGGGATTGATTCATGGTACAGTACTATGATCGATCGCATTAGGATTAGGGGTGTGAGTACTCCACACACTGAGAAGCCTGGATAAGATAAAATGGTTAGAAAGAGCAGTGTCATCCCTTGTTGCATTTACTGTCTGTCTTCTGCCACCGTGAGCTGTTACTCCTCTGCAGGGCCCCTGTAGCAAGCCTCCCTGCCTTGGACACAGCTGATTAAGGACTGTCATAGCTTCTACCAATACCAAAGGTAAGCTAAATAGACCATTCCCTCTTTTAACTTTGGGTGTTGGGTATTTTGTCTCAGCAAGAGAGAAAAGTAACTAAACACTATCCATGTTTACCATGTGTGTGTGTATGTGTGTGTGTGTGTGTGTGTGTGTGTGCGCGCGCGCACATGTGTGACAATTAAAGTTCCTCTTACAAAATTTCAGGGAACTGAGGGAATACTAATTATAGGAACTATGCTGTGCATTAGATCTGCAGAACTTATTCATTTTATAAATGCCAAGTTGTACACTTTGACTAAATCCTCACTCTCAACCCTGCTACTGCTTAGCAATCACCCTTCTGTTCTACTTCTTTGCTTTCACCCATTTTAGGTTCCACATACAAATAAAATCATATTTCACTATGTTTATCTTTTTTTTCCAGGCTATTTTACTGTTTGAAAAATAGTAGATGTTTCTTAAAGCATTGCATTAAACATTACACAAAGATATCAAAATGAGAATATAATTTATTTGAATAGTGCCATGACAGGAATGGTCACAGACCTATGTGAGCTATTTGAGATTTGGATCTTATCTCTGATAATTATTGAAGTAGTGTACTTGGGGAAGTTATCCATACTAAGACTTCTTTCAGTAAATTATAAACAACAATATACATGTTACTGGATTATTATAAGCATTATAAGTATCACTACAATGTTATCAACCTGATTGGCCTGAAACATTGCAAATAGTCAGAGTTTTGCACTGTTTGTTATTTTCCAGGGATCCCTGAACATGCCATCTATTATTTTTCAAAGTCCTCAGTCAAGCAATCTATACTGTCAAAATGCCAATTACATTTATATGATTACAGTATTAATAGAACCAATCTTATCCATCTTATCAATTAGTGAGCCACTACTTTTCCTTGTAAACTCAGCTCAGATGCCTTCTATGTGAAAAACTGCGTAAGAATTCCTGGCCTCTGTGGAGTACATTCCTTTCTGCGCTAAAAGACGACTAGAGTTCACTTTGGGAATGTCCTCTAAAGGCTTGGTCCACAGGCCATGACACCATTGGGAGACTGAGCCTATTTTCAGGAATTCAGGCCACTGAGAGGGTGCCCTTGCAGGAGATAGTGAAACCCTGGCCCTTTGCTCCACTCTCTTTTACTGCTAGGCAATCTTGAAGTGAACAGCTGCCTCTACCATGTCATCTTCCATCGATGTACTCACTGCATTCCTGAAAACAAGGTCAGTGGACCATGGAATGGAACCTGTAAACTAAGAGCCAAAATAAGGCTTTCTTTCTGAGTATCTCAGATATTTTATCATAGTACTTGAAGCCTGGGTAATACAGAGACACCCCAGAGATACTGCCACAGAGCTTACTGTCCTGCAACATAACCAAAATTCATTTGTCTATTGCCCACCCCTCGTTGCTGTTTCCACTCTTCACCTCATAGAAAGATATACTACCATAAACACACACCTAATAAAATATCTTAAGAGTGGGGATAATGTCTGCATTCTTTGTATACCCACTACCTAAAAGAGTGGATTGTATACATCTAATGGGTAAAAATATTCACAGTAGCTGATGAAACTTAAAATTAAAAACTGAAATGGAGTCATCATGCAGCTTTCATTTCTTTTTCATCTTTTCTTTTTTTTTTTTTTTTCAGAACCAGGGATTGAACTCAGGCCCTTGCACTTGCCAGGCAAGTGCTTATTCTATTGAGCTACCATCCTGGCCCCTCATTTCTTATTTTAAATGAAAAATCTCCCTTTGTTATGAAATGAAACAAACATATGCTTCAAAATCATATGAATCCTTCTAGTAATAAATGGACTGTCACCTTCAAAACCAACATGATATCAGAATTACTCAGTGCAATTTAAGAAGCATAACTAATCCAGCTTTCCTACTTGGAGTAGCATTCTGGCTCTGCAATGATGTCTGAAATAACTAATTATTCACCTGTACATTATAGGTAACAAATGTTGTTATAGTCCCAGCAGCAATGTACAAGGTATTTTTTATTTATTTATTTATTTATTTATTTAGGGAAGGGTCTACAGGGTGTTCAGGGTATCCCTACTAGATTGGACTCACAGTGATCTGCCTGTTTACAGCCTCCCAAGAGCTGGGATTACAGGTACGCACCACCACATCCAGTCTCAATTGCCATATCAGTGCACCCTGGTTTAAGCATGGCAGGCCCTGGGATCAAATCCCTGGCCCCTGACAAGGTTTTTACTTTATACACATATAGCCTATACCTGTTTTATTTTTTATAACTTTATACCCATATAGCTATACCTGTTTTATTTTTATAACTATTTTGATAAAGGACATCTGAATAAATTTGAGTGGTATTTCATTGTGATTTGGTTTATTTTTCTTTATCAGTAGTGCTGGGCAGTGTTTTACATACCTGTTGGTCTTCATATCTGTTGATTGTTGGAGAACTTGTAGAAAGATCCTGTTAAGTTTTTTCCTTAGTGCACTGGGATTTTTTTTTTTTTTTATGTTGAGTGGAAGGAACTCCTACTATATTTTAGATATTAATCTTTATCATATGTATGATTTACAAATAGTTTCTTCCATTACCTCTTTAACCTGTTGATTGTTTCTCTTTCATGCAGAAGCCTTTTAGTTTGATGTAGTTCCAGTTGATTAATTTGGCTTTAGCGCTTGGGTTTTTTTTTTTTTTTTTTTTTTATTAGTACAGGGTCTGCAAGGTCTCACTGCACAGATCAGACTTGTAGTGATCTTCCTGTTCTCAGCCTCCCAAGTGCTGGGATTACAGGCATATGCCACCACACCCAGTCTCAGTCACTATCTCAATGCGCCCTGGGGGTGGTGTAGGCAAGGCACACCAGGAATTAAACCCTGGTCCCTGAACCTGCCTAAGCAGACCCATTGTGCTAGTGTTTGATTTATGTATTTATGTATTTATTTTGTATTTTAGGACAGGGTCTACAAGGTGTTCAGGATCTCACTACTAGATCAGACTTGTAGTGAACAATAAAACACTGCAAATAAAAGAAGAAAACTTGTGAAGGAAAAGCAAAGCTGGAGGCATCACACTTCTGGATTTCCAAATACATATCAGACATCTGGATCAATGCTCTAGAACAGAGGATGCAGAAATAACCCCAAGCATATCAACTATTTGATATTTGAAAAATGGGTTCAAAACAAACACTGGAGAAAGGATATTTTTTTTGATAAATGGTCCTCAGAAAATTGGCTACAAACATGCAGGGGATTGAATCTAGGTCTATATCTCTCACTATGTACTAAAATAAAAATGCAACAAAGATCTAAATGTTAAAACAGAAATCATTAAATGATAGAAGATCTAATAGGCAAAACTCTTGAAGTCATAGGCATAAGCAAGGATTTTTTTTTTTAAAACAGAACCCTCGTTAAGTCACAGATAGTATCAAGACTCAACAAATGAGATAACATCAAATTAAAAATCTTATTCACAGCAACATCAAACAAATAAATAAAGCAACAACATGTAGAATGAGAAAAAGTATTATGAGCTATTTTTCAGAAAAAAAGATCAAGGACCAAGGAGATTGTTCAGTAGAATAAGCTCTTGCCTGGCAAGTGTAAGGGCCTGAGTTCAATCCCCAGTTCCGAAAAAAAAAAAAAAAATTGAATTCTAGATTATATTAAGTACTAAAACAATTAGAGCCCAAGTATTAATGACCCAATCAAACATTGGGCAAGTGAAATGAGTAGACACTCATCGGGAAAAATAAAAATGATCAGTAAATCTATTAATAAATGTTCAACATCACTGACCATTAGAGAAATGCAAATTAAAACAACACTGGCATCCCATTTTACCCCAGAAAGAATGGCCATCTTTAAGAAATCAAGTAATACCAAATGCTGGTGAGGCCAAAAGGGAAAGGGAAATTTGAACATTGTTGTTGAGAATAGACATTAACACAACCACAATACAAGTCAATATTGAGATTCCTCAAAAAACTAAAATTAGAAATTATATTCAATTCAATTATTTCCCTTCTATATGACTTCCCTTAAGAGTTAAATACAGCATAGTAGAATGCTATTCGCATATCTATGTTTATACCAGCACATTTTTTAGGGGTTAAAACTTGGAAAAGCCCTATTAGTCCATAGATAGATGAATGAATGAATAAAGAAAATGTATTATTTTTACACAATGGAGTACTACTATGCCATAAAGAAAAATGTCAGTAATTTGTTCAAAAATAGATACACTTGAGACAATAGTATAATGTGAAATAAAATTAAATATTGCATGATTTCTTTTAAATGAGAAAGCCAAGTAAAAATAAAGAGAAAAATAAGATATAGTTAATAAGAAGTAGGGAGGTAGATCTTCCTCAAATGAACAGGAAATCAAGAGATGGAGAGAGCACAGAGGGAGGTGAGGGAAAGGGGTGAAAAAGGAATCAGAAAGTGTTATGTCATGTACTAACTCCACACAAAGAATGTAATCATTATGTAAGGCCAAACCATAGTGATTGAAAGTCAAGGCAATTGAAGGAATATTATAGCAAAAATAGATATAACAGCCAACAGAACAAGATAGAGAGCCCCAAAATAAGTCCACATTCATATGGATGTCAATCACATAAAATATTCTCTTTAGCAAATGCTCTTTAGCAAAATATGGTGAGCAAAGTTGCCATTAGCACACACACAAAAAAAAATTGAGCCCTTATATTTTTTCACATCAAAACCAAACTCAACATTTATTAAAGATTTAAACATAAGACCTGAAAGTATAAGAGTATAGCATTTTAAAACAGAAGGTATTACATTGTTAAACTTTTGATTTTTTAAAATGTATTTAGTACAGGATCTACAGGGTCTCACTACACAGCTTGGACTCATAGTGACCCTCCTGTTGTCAGCCTCCCAAGCAATGAGATTACAGGAGCATGCCACCACACTCAGTCTCCAGCACTGTCTCAGTGAACCCCCATGGCAAGGCCATCAGGGCATGCTGGGGAACTAAACTTGGTCCCTGAGGCACTGTAGTCCACTGAGCTATCTGACTGGCCTTCAATTTTTATTTGGAAGAGGTTAAAAGATGTTGATCCAGCTAGCCTCTGAATTTCAAAAGATAATTAGCAAAATTTAATGATTGTTGTAGGACAATGTTGCAAAATAAAGTAGAAGTGTAGGCTTCACCTTTGTCTTAGCCAAATAGGAGAGCAGATTTCTTCTCCCAGAAGGGTGGCAGTTCACTTTAGGCAGGTTTGCAAAGAGGAGGCTTCTGCAGGTGTGGTAATTTGCAAACTAGCCAGCAACACAGAATAAGCTTCTAGATGAGTATGGATGACACTCGGGAGACAGATCATATGAAGTCACCTCTTTTGGTCATTCAAATATCACAATAATATATTCAGATGACTACTGAGTGTAAGCCAGAGTTCTGGGGACCACGTACTTACCTTCAGGGGGTTATATTTTACTGGAGCTTTTGAAAGTGCTGTGAAAGACGTTTACCCAGGACAACTGTGTAGAGGAAGAGAACAGAAGCTAGTGACTTCAAAACTGTAAAGTTTGAAGAATGAAGTCATTTTTTTCTTGTCTCTTGTTTTCACTTATTACCCCTTTTTAAAAAGCATTTACTTAAGAGACAGTATGGCAGTAATTGGTATAAAATGACAAACAGTACTTATTTAGAAGAACAGAATGACAGGTATTCCAAGCAAGATCCTAGTATTACACATTGCTATCTTCAGTGCAATACTAGTTCACAAGTATTAACATATATAGTTAGTCAGGGTGAGAATCCTACCAAGTAAATGCTAGTTTCAAAAACCTGCTGAGGATTCTCAGGAACATTGCCTTAACCATCTTGTGCATATAAATGTATTTCTTTGCCCCTATCATGTTTTTAAGCTTTTCTCCTTGACCTCCTTTATTGTTTAATCCTCAAGTTCTCATTTCCCTTTTAATTGTGCTATACCATTTTATTTTTATTTCTTCTTTTGAGCTCTTACACTAGGGAGACTATACAATATTTACACATGTGGGTCTGGTTTATTTTGCTTATGATGATATCTTCAAATGGCATCCACTTAAATATAAATGCTTCGAGTTTATCATTCTTTATAATATAGAATGATATTATAAAGTAATATCACTTAGTATTACTCCATTATATGAACATACCACATCTTTTTCATTCATGCCTCAGGAGACAGGCATTTTTATTGTTTCCCAGATTTGGCTACCACAAATTTTGCTGCTGTAATAGAAACAAAGGTTAACATCTATCACTATATGACGTTTTCAGTTCCTCTGGGAAAATTCCCAGTAGGAAGATAAGTGGTTTGAATGGGATTTCCTGTCCTAGTTTTTAAAGAGTTTCCACCCTGATTTCCATAATGGTTGCACCAGTCTACATTCCTCCCAGCAGAAGAGGTTTCTTTTTCCCCACAGCCTCTCCAGCATTTGTTGTTGGTAAATTTCTTTACGATAGCCATTCTTTTTGGGATGAGATGGTATCTCAGTGTTGTTTTAATTTGCCTTTCACGGATGGCTAGTGATGTGCAGCATTTTTTCATATATTTGTTTGTTTCTTTAATGTCCTCTGAGAAGTGTGTGCTCATCTCGGATGATCATTTCTGGATTTGGTCTTCAAATTTTGGGGCCCAAATGTTTTTCAGTTCTTTATAAATTCTAGACAGCATACCTTTGTCTGAATGCTTATTAGTTAATATTTTTCTGAATTTATGTGCTGTCTTTTCACTTTGTTGAGTGAAAAGATCTGAGAGTAATTTCTTTTGAAGTGAAAATACTTCTCAGTAAGAGCAGGTCCCAGTTGTTAATTCTTTCAAGTGTTTCCTGTGCGATTTGATTTTTGTTCATTAACTCTTTCCCTACCCCTATATCTTCATGAGTTTCTCCTATTTTCTCTGCCAGGACATTGAGTTTTTCTGTTTTAATATTTAGATCTTTAATTCATTTTGACATTAGCTTAGTGCAGGTGACAGACCTGGGTCAAGTTTTAGTATTCGGTAGGTAGAGAGCCATTTTTTTTCAGCATCCATTTGTTGAAGAGGCTGTCTTTTTTCCAGTAAGCACGTTTGGCCCCTTTGTCGAAGATAAGGTGGTTGAGGGTGTTTGTAGAGGCTTTTGCATCTTCTCATCTATTCCACTGATACTCAAGTCTATTTTGTTGCCAGTATCATGCTGATATTATCACAGTAGTCTTGTAGTATAATTTCAAGTCAGGAATTGTAATACATCTTGCCTTGTCTTTGTTGCCCAGGATTGCTGTTGCTATTCTAGGCCTTTTCTGGTTCCAAATAAATTTTAGCAACAATTTCTCTAGGTCTGGGATGTATGTTGGTGGTAGTTTGATAGGGATTGCATTAAATCTGTACAACAGTTTTGGGAGTATGGCCATCTTCACAATGTTTGTTCTTTCTATCCGGGAGCATGGAATATCTTTCCATTTTCTGAAATCTTCTATGATCTCTTTTTTAAGAGTACAGCAATTTTCCTTGAAAAGATCTTTCGCTTCTCTGGTTAGATGAATTCTAAGGTACTTCAATTTCTACAATGCTATAGTAAAAGGTATAGTTTCTCTAATTTCTCCCTCAGTGTGTTTGTTATCTATGTAGAGTAATGCTATTGACTTTTGGGTATTGACTTTGTAACCTGCTATACTACTGAATTTGTGTATCAATTCTACTAGCTCCTTGGTGGAGATTTTTGGGTCTTCCAAGTAAAGTATCATGTCATTTTCAAATAACGATGGTTTAACTTATTCTGTACCTATTCTTATTCCTTTTGTTTCTCTCTCTTTTCTAATGGCTCTAGCTAATGATTCCAGAACTATATTGACTAGGAGACCTCCTTGTCTTGTATCAGATCTGAGAGTGAAAGATTTCAGTTTTTCCCCATTTAGAATTATATTCGCCATTGTGTTGTCATAGGTGGCTTTTATCAGATTGAAGTAGAGGCCATCTATTCCAATTTTCTGTAGGACTTTGAACATGAATGAATGTTGGACTTTGTCAAAAGTATTTGCTGAATCAACTGAGATGATAATGTGGTTTTTAGTTTTCACTCTATTGATATAGTGTATTACATTTATAGATTTGCGTATATTGAACCATCCTTGCATCCCTGGGATGAATCCTACCTGGTCATGGTGTATGATCTTCTTGATGATTTGCTATATTCTATTTGCTAGGATTTTATTGAGGATTTTTGCATGTATGTTCATGTGGAAGATTGGCCTGTAATTCTATTTTTTAGTTATGTATTTCCCTTGTTTTGGTATCAGTATAATACTTGCTTCCAGGAATGATTTTGGGAGCATTGCTTCCTTTTAAATTTCACTGAAGAGTTTGAAGAATAAAGGAGTATATCTTGAGTAAATTTCTAGAATTCCTCTGTGAATCCATCCAGACCTGGATTTTCTTTGCCAGTAGGTTTTTTCAATTGCATTTCATATTTCATTGGCTGTTATTCAGTTATTGAGAGTTGTTATATCTTCTTGACTCTGTTTCAGTAATTTATAACTTTTTAGAAATCTGTTCATTTCTTCTGTGTCTTCTGTTGTGAGAGACTAAAGATTCTCAAAGTAGCTAATGATGATCTTCTGAATGTCCACTGGGTCTGTAGTAATTACAACCTTTTCATTCCTTATTGCTTGTATTTGAATTTTTCTTTCCCTTTTCTGATGAGGTTAGCCAGGGATTTATCAATTTTATTTAATCTTTCAAAGAACCAGATTTTTGACTCCTAAATTCTCTTAACTGTTTTCTTCGTCTCAATTGAATTAATTACTGCTCTGGTCTTTATGATTTCTTCCCATCGTTGGGCTTTACATTTGGTTTGCTCTTCCTTTTCTAGATGTTGGAGGTGCAGCATTAGGGTGTTTATTTGTTCCAGTTCTATTTTCCTAATGTGTGAGTTCACAGTTAAAAATTTCCCTCCAAGAACTGCTTTTATCGTGTCCTATGAATTCCAGTAAGTTGTGCTTGAAATTTCATTCAATTGTAGACATTGTTCAATTTCTTGTTTAATTTCATCTGTGACCCATTGGTTGTTGAGGAGGGTGTTGTTTAATTTCTATGTATTTATGGGACTTTCCTGGTTTCTTTTGTCATTTATTTCCAGTTTCATTGCACTGTGATCAGACAATATGCATGGGATAATTTGTGTTTTCTTACATATACTTAGGCATGACCTATGGACTAGTATGTGGTCTATTTTAGAAAATGACCCATGTGCATGTACAAAAAATGTATATTCAGCTGTGGTTGGGTGGAATAGTCTTTATATGTCCACTAAGTCTGTTTGTTCTAGGCTCTGGTTCAGTCCTGCTACTTATTTGTTATGTCTGTTTGGCCTGTCTTTTTGGGATAAGGGGGTGTTAAGGTCTCTTGTTAAGTTTTTTGTATTGGATATTAGATTTTTCATGTCCATTGAGCTTTGTCTTATATAGTTCGGTGTTCCCATGTTTGGTGAATACATATTTATGAGTGTTACCTCTTCCTCTTGAATTTTCCTCCAACCAGTATATAGTGGCCTTCTTTATTTTGTTTGATCATTCTTAGATTGAGATTGAGACAGTCTGAGAATGGGATTGCTACCCCTGCTTTTTTCTGAGGGTCTGGGATATGTAGTATTGTTTTCCATCATTTGACTTTCAACCTATGAATTTCTTTATGAGTTAAGTGTGTTTCTTATACACAGTATATTGTTGGATTTTGTTTCCTAATCCCCTGTGCCAGTCTATTTCTCTTAGTTGGTGAATTGAGTCCATTTTCATTGATGGTTATAACTGAGATGTATAGTCATATGATTGACATATTATTTACCTGCTGCTGTTTACTCCTTCTTCTCCTGTGTTTAATTGTTTGCCCTATTTAGTGTGCTCCTTCTCTTCTTATTCATGGAGTTCTGATCATTTTGGTCCCTCTCTAGAAAATCTTTAAGTAGTTTGTGTAGGGTTGGTTTTGTCATCATGAAATTCTTCAGTTGTTCTTTATTGTGGAAGTGTTTCATTTCTCCATCAAACTTGAAAGAGAGTTTTGCAAGTTATAGTAGTCTGAGCTGGAATTTGTTTTAATAGAGGACTTGACATACTCTTCTCCATGCTCTTCTTTTAGGTTTTCTTTCTTTTTTTCCATACTCTTCTTGACTTTGTGGTTTGTGAAGAGAAGTCTGCCATTATTCTGATGGGTTTTCCTTTAAATGGATCTGTTTTTTTTCTCTTTTAGCTTTCAGTATGTTGTTCCTGTGCTGGATTCTGGGATCTTGTCTGTTACATGTCTTGGTGTGTTTTTAATTGGGTTGATGTTATTTGGAGTTCTGTATGCTTTGGCTACCTGACTGTCAGATTTTTTCCCCTTATTTGGGAAGCTTTCTGTTACTACTTCTGCCCATATTCTTTTTATATAATTTGTATTTTCTCCTTGTTTCTCACTGATGCCTATTCTCCTCTCGTTCGTCTTTCATCATTTTGCAGGTGATGAATTATTTTTTTCTTTGTATCCTAGTAGTTTCTTTTTTCTTTTTCTTTTTTTTTTTTTTTTTTTTTTTTTTCCGGGGATTGAACTCAGGACCTTGCACTTGCCAGGCAAGCACTTATTCTACTGAGCTATCTCCCCAGCCCCTATCCTAGTTGTTTTTAAGAGATCTTTTCTTACCTTTTCACTAGCTGTGACAACTTCAAGATCTGAATCTCTATCTTCACATTCACTCAAATAATTTTGCAAGCTTGTGATTGAGGTTTTAAGTTCCTCTATATCTCTTTGACTCTGCTTCATGTAATCTATTTCTTTCCTGTATTGCTCATTCAAGGATTACATTGTTTTTCAATGTCATCTCTTTTTTATCAATGTCTTCTTGAGAAGCAGTTATTAATTTTTTTTTTACTTCAGAGATTATTTTTGATCTAACTTCCTCTATATGTTTCTGCATTTGATTCTTTACTTCAGACTATTAACTCAGATTTCTTTTTCTATTTCATAGGTTATTTTGATATGAGTTCCTCTATCCCTTCCTCCAGTTATCTTTACTTCAGATGCTATTAATGCAAACATTTCAGCTGTGTGATTCCCAGTATTCTGTGATATTGTCTTTTGTAATTTTTCTGGTTGGACCTAGGGCCTGAGTTTCCATTTTTCTCCTTCTTTTTGTCATTTTGTATAGCACCTTCCTCTGACCTTTGGTGTAGAGCTTTGGTATAGTTACAGCCTTAGCACCTACTGAAATTCAGCTATAGATGTGCGATGTTTGAATTCATACAGTTGTGCCTGGCTTGGGTCTGTATATTGTGCTCAGTGTCTTCCTGCTGCAGCCCTTGGAAGTGAACCTGTGTTGCCCATCCTGCAAGATATTGAATTAAATCATGATAGCTAAGCTAGAAGACCCACAAAAATTGAACATTAACTTTTTTCCAGGGAGATTATGTGGTTGAAATGATTAAACAAAATTCAAGTACAACGAGGCAGAGTGCTGTATTCCTATAATCCTAGCACTCTGGAAGGCTGAGGCAGAAAAATCACAAGTTCAAGTTGTTCTCAAGCAAATAAACAATTTAGAAAGATTCGTCTCAAAATAAAAAAGAAATGTATATAAAAGGAATGGAGAAGTACCTCATTATGAAGGTTATAGTGTCTTTAATTCCCATGACTTCCAAAAAAGAAATCAATTAAGCTAATGACCAAAAACAATATAATTAGCAATGAATAATCTATGTACATGTTTCTGAGGGGTGTAGGTAGCTTCTAGGCCTTAATAAGACTTTGATAGCATGTGAAGAGAAAAGAAGTTGTACTCTAATGGGAATATTTGCACAAAGGGTGTGATATTTTGTTACTGAGGTTATTGTATAAATAGATTTAAAGATAAGGAACACGAAAAGGATTTCATTCATATTATTTTGTATCATGCTTTTAACATCAAAGTATGTGCTGGGGAAAACCCATATATAAATGCCATGTGTGCTTTTTCTTTGATAACAAATATTGAATTAAAAAGTCCCATAAATGTCATAGTAATAAATTATGTAACTCCATTATTTGGAGACTTTACTCATATGCATCCATTTTCTTTCATATATATACTGTAGTAGCCAGGATAAATAAGCACTTACTTATTAATAAATAATAAGTGAGTTCAGCTTAACTTATGACACTGAAATCCATTGAGCTTGAGGAACGAATAACTTTTGCCTCAGGCTTCCTGCCTTACTCCTGACTTGCTGCAGGCATGTAAAAACCACTAGGTATGGGAAGTTTTTCCACGTTTTTGATATGAAATAAATTATTTTGATTTTTATTTATTGGAATTTACATTTTACTGTATTGTTCATGCAATTGTTGAAGGTGTATCTTTGTCCAGAAATTTTTTGGACAACCATTCTTGATGGTTTAGGTGAATGAACCCCTTTAGGACTTTGGACATTTTGTTTTTAATGTATTCAGTACAGGAGTTCTTATATCTTCTTGATTCAGTTTTGATAATTTGTACCTTCCTAGGAATCTGTTAATTTCTTCTGTGTCTTCTATCCTATGAGAGTAAAGATTCTCAAAGTAGCTGTTGATGATCTTCCGGATTTCCACTGGGTCTGTGGTAGTTACACCTTTTTCATTCTGTATTGTTTTTATTTGAATTTTTTTCTTTCCTTTTTTTGATGAGGTCAGCTAGGGGCTTATCAATTTTGTTTAATCTTTCAAAGAACCAGATTTTTAATTCATTGATTCTTTGAGTTGTTTTCATTGTCTCGATGGAATTAATTTCTGCTCTAATCTTTATGATTTCGTCCCATCTTTGGGCTTTGGATTTAGTTTGCTCTTCCTTTTCTATGTGTTGGAGGTGCAGCATTAGGGTGTTTATTTGTTCCTGTCCTATTTTCCTAATGTGCGAGTTCACAGCTATAAATTTGCCTCTAAGAACTGCTTTCATGGCATCGCATCTCATGAATTCCCTTAAGTTGTGCTTGAAATTTCATTCAATTGTAGACATTGTTCAATTTCTTGTTTAATTTCATGAGTTGGTTGTTGAGGAGGGTGTTGTTTAATTTCTATGTATTTCTGGGGTTTTTCTGGTGTCTTTTGTCATTTATTTCCAGTTTCATTGCACTATGATCAGATAATATGCATAGGATAATTTGTATTTTCTTGCATATACTTAAACATGACTTATGGACTAGTATGTGGTCTATTTTAGAAAATGACCTATGTGCATGTGCAAAAAAATGTATATTCAGCTGTGGTTGGGTGTAATAGTCTTTATATGTCCACTAAGTACATTTGTTGGGTCTCACTACAAAGAGCAGACTCATAGTCATCCTACTGTTTTCAGCCTCCCAAGCATGGGGATTGCAGGTGGGCATTACCAAGCTTCGTCTCAATAACCATCTCAGAGTGCCCCGATGCCAGTGTTGGCAGGGCACATTGGGAATACAACCTCTGTCCCTTTTCCTTCCTAAGCAGGTCCTTCAGTCCACTCAACTATCTGGCTAGCCCCATTGACATGTTTTGAGTTTCAAAATTCTAGAGCTTCTTTCAGTCATTCTGCTTTTAAAAACAGTATGTGTTACTACACTTTTCTTTTTTTGATAATTTTTAGTTTTAAGATATTTAGTTAAAATAATTATAATATACATGAAATTTTATGAGGCTAAATATACTAATGTAAGAAACAAAAAAAGCCCTCACAAACAGGTATTATCAGCATATATCATGTCATTATGGGGGCATGCTGGTCCTCAGATGCAAATGAAGCTATCCTGCTTACCTTAGTATTTTAAATATAAAAGATGAAAAGGGACATAGTATTTTCTAAAATCATTAGGTTTTATTTCCTAGTTTTAGAAGAAAAAAACAGAGGTAGAAAATAAGAAGAGAAGCAAGGTCAAAAAGGGGAACGAAGAAAGAGTTCTACTAGGCAGATTAATAAATAACTTCCTATTTCATAGGTCTAATTAGAGCATACTTCTGGGTAAATGAGATGTACTAGAAATAATTTTCAAATAGTATTTCTTTGCTTAAGTGTTAAAAATTAAGATGTCTGATTGGATACTCTAAGTGGGAGGGAAATTCCTGAGAAGCAAAATGTACATTTTCATTCTGGTTTAATGACTGACAATTCAAGTGTGAAATTAGAGAAACACACAGTCCTTATGGAGCTAAAATTTGGAGATGCCTAGGGACTTGGCCAGCATCATGCAGTATCCCCGCTTTTCCTTTTGCTTATTTTCCATAAACTGAAGAGCTGTGTCAAATGTTTGTACTATGACAGAGAAAGAAAAAAAAATACATTTATTGTCTTTAGCATTTTTAAAAACATACTGAAATCCACGTACAAAATCCTCTGCTTCCCGATAGAGCAGGTGAAAAAAAAATCTCCTTTTGTGTAAAGCAAAATAATCTACTGTTTTAGTGGTGTTTGAAAAAAGATCTCATTGATGGTTCTCTTAAGAGAGAGGACATTCTTATCCACTGATTCATCTTCACATTTGCCACCACTATTCATGGAAATTGCAACAACTGATAAAACATATTACCTGAGAAACATACTTATCACTAAGGTCTCTAAGGAGATTTTAACAAAACTACTTTTGCTTCCCCCAAAAAAGTTCATTGAAGACAATCGTATAGGGGGCCGGGGAGAAGGCTCAGTAGAATAAGTGCTTCCCTGGCAAGCTCAAGGGCCTGAGTTCAATTCCTGGTTCTTAAAAGAAAAAAAAAAAAGACAATTATACAATTAAGTCCATGACTGTATGTATATTTATTCTAATTTGTTTCATCAGAGAATAACTTACTGATTTCTTCCATGGTTTTGATAAAAAAAAAAAAAGAAAGTACTCCACATTGTACATATCCTCAGGGTAGGGTAAGCAAGCACAGACAATGCTACCCTGACAGAATCAGTGAAATGAGGCTTTGTTTTTACTGTGTAGGATTTTTGTGATGCTACTGGACATTCTCTTACCCCAGAAAAAAAAAAAGCAGGATGCAGCTTCCAGAATATGTGGTGAGTATCATTGGGGAATAATCCCCTGTTACCATTGTGCTACTCCTTGATCCAGGGTCTTCTGGTTCATAGTATACAGTGACACAAATACTGTGTACTGAATCCTACAAAAAAAAGTGTGGGATATCTATATGTAGGAAACAAAATCAAATTCTGTAGAATGGTTCAAATTCAGCAATAAACATTTGCAGACCTTGCTGATTGAACCCCCAGTGTGACACATTTGGACAATGTTGGGGTTTCCCAACAAGGTGGCAAGGGAAGCACTGCCATTCTAGAGAAGCCCAGCAAGAGCTGCCACTTCAGCCGGCTTAAAGGGGCATTGTGGGAAGATCCACAGAAGTCCATCCTAGTGGCAGGATGTCTCCAGGTCAGAGAGTATTCTGGCATCTGGACAGCTCACAGGAACAACAGGTTTTCCCTGTGCTTGCATCAGGGGAACAAACACTGGGAAGCAGTCCAACTTAACTGCAAGTTTGGTAGAAGCCTAGCCTTGGCTTTTATAGTGTAAAATTTTAACAAGTCAAAAAGCATCACTTATTAGATTTTCAAATTCTAGGACATATTTTCCTCAAGAGAGAGCTGTCACCTCATGTATTGTTTTTCAAAGGTCTCAGAAAATACATATTTGCCTTGACCTTAATCCTCATTCAAACTGTGTGAATGCCATAATTTTCTTCTTTTTTTCCTTATGGGAAATGCAAAGAGAGTGAAAAATAATAACTAGAGTGACATTGAGTATTTTGGAGTTGTTATCGCATTATAATCCCGTAACAGTCCTTGTTCTTGACCCAACATATCTCTTAAACACAAATATAGATGATTATACCTGCCAATCTTCTCAAGAATCATGCAATTTAATTTTCCATTTCAAAAGCCCCTCCTCCTCAATTCTGCAAATATTCTTACATAAGGAGAGAAACCAGTGGCTCATTCAAAATGCAACTGGTGAAGAAGAGACTTATTTATGATCTTCTCTAAAGGTAAGCCTCCAGATAGACAAAGCATCAAATGGTATGAGTACCATTTATAATTTCATTTGTAACTTTTCCTCATTCTTTTTCCTGCTTCTCTGAGTGAAATTTTAAGTTTCCTCTTCAGAAAACATCAGAATTAGATAGTTTATAGCATTTAGTTTTATGCCCAGAGGCAAAATAACATACTAGGAGGAGAGTGATAAAGACATCTCACATTCAGGAACAAATGTTAGCAGGACTTTTGTCAAACAAATACACAGAGCCACCACTGGGTTCCCATAATTTCCATTCTGAGGAAAAGAAATTGCTAAAAGAATTCAGATATAAAATCAAATGATTAAAAGTATTTTAAAAAATCTGGCCAAAATCAGTCCAGCAATGTCTTGTTTTTGGGTGAATAAATACTATTGAAGAGTTCTCGCCCTTCTCTATTTAGTTTTGTTTTAATATTAAAGGTAAATGTTATAAGTAAAAACAATGTCTTTTATCATTTGTCATGATAAATTTTGGTCACATAAGATACCTCACTGAAAATCTGTTTTGCTTGAGAAATATCGACCTGGGAAACTAACAATTTTTTAAAAGAACTTTTAAAAAGGTATTTTTTATTTACTCAATTAGAATATTATGTCCATTGCATACAATGCTAACAAATTGTGTCCCAAGTACTTAACTGTATAAAGTTATTAGATATAACATTTTAAGAAAGCCTATTATGAAGTTCTGTCAGTAGCTCGTGAACTACTCATTGTCTGCATATTGATGTGGGGAGTTGTGAAATTCCACACACATATGTTCTCTTCTTCATAAATAGCCAAAAAAAAAATAAATAAATGGCATTAGCATTTCTCCACTTAGGTTAACCCTCCAGTTAATCAGTTTGAGGTTTTAGAGTTGTGACAATTTTCCATTACTGGTGGAAAACCTATACATGTATTTTAAATGAATGTCCATTTTGTTTCTGTGTATTCAAAGTGGTTAGGATAGATATATAGTTACATTCTCTTAACGAATAGAGGGATTTGTTGTATAGTGTTTGTAAATAGGATATCATATCTGCATCTTGTACAGCAATTAACCACTAGGAAGAATGTATGTAATGTGTTAATTATGGAATCTGTCCTACCAATTTGGTTTGAAACTGTCTCATTGCTATTTGTTTCTCAATAAAATTATGGAAAAAATAATTGGCAACAAGTGCTCTCTGAGGTGAGATACTAGGGAATTTTCACCTGACTTTAAAATAGAAATTGTTAAAAAAAAATAGAAATTGTTTACTGTCTTTTGATACTAAGTGAATCCCTTTATGTGGTTAAGGGATGGTTTTATACACCAGAAAAGTTTTTCAGAGGGACTTGTCACTATGAATTGCTACAAATTGGGATAGGACTATCTTGTATTTTCTAGGCTTTAATACATAATTTAGAAAGAAGCAATCACAATGTATAATTGCATATAATAAAATTAATTTAAAGAGTAAAAAAAATTCATTAACCAGTTAAGTAAATAAATAAAGAAAAAAATGCTTATTTAGTCTACTAAAATACATAAACTCAGTATGCTGGTTACTTCCTAGAAATCATTGAATTTATTTAATGTTTTCTTTAGCCATGCTATTATGGATTATTTTCTACTTCCTCCAAAAGAAAGAAATTTGAATTTGTATCAGTCTCTGTTTTAATGGCTTTAAATGAGTGGATGTACATATCTAGGATGAGTTCTACTGAATATGAGAGATATGACTCTTAATTTTGATAGGTCAATTTCACTTGAATAAGAATAGCCTAGGAGATTAGTAAAACTCTGGGTGTGTCCATGGATGATTGGCATGCAGGCTGCAACTAAGGAGGTAAGATCCACCCCAAAAGTGGGCAGAATAAAACAATAGGATTCTCGCCTGGACAGAATGAAAAGGAAATGAAGTAGGAAGTTTGTCCTCTTTTTACTTTGGAGACTCCCAGCCTTGGACACTATCTTTGGACATTTGTTTCCTGTGCCTTAGCATTCCAGCACAGAGCTTTTAGCATTTTGACATAGACTTACACTGGTCTACAATGAACTCCAGGCTTTCAGCCTCTGGTCAAATCTTCTGACCCTCTAGCTCAGACTGCAATTTGATAACCTTCCACCTGATCTAGCAGTAGCCATTGTTTTCTAGTTTGCTTCCAGGACAACAAACCTACCCAGGAAAATCTTTGGATAAGTACATATGCATGTTATATTAAATCATTCTGCAAGTACACTCAAACTAACACAAGAATTAGTGCATAGAGTTATCTCTCTTTCCTCAAAGCGATCACATATGACTGATATATCATAGCCATATAATTTAATTTTCCACGGATTGCAATCTCTCTGGAAAATAATAGCCTGTGTATTATAGAATAGTTTCTCAAGCTTAATGGATATAGGAATTACCTTGTGGCTTAAATTTTAGTCATTAGAAAAAACTTTGAATTTGCAAATTTATGAACAGTATATTTCCTCAAAAATGTAATTTATCCATATTTTAAGTTATGAAATCATTCCATTTTAGAGCTTTATGTATCCTAGGAGTTCTATTGAATTTGGTTAAAATGTGATTGTCATTAAATTTTAGGAAATGTTCACTGTGTTCTCAACTTGGAAAATTTAAAAACAATGTTAGTATATTCAGAGATATAAGTCCTATCACAAAGAAAAGTCTTTAAATTTGATAATCTAATATTACCTGCATTTATTTTTTAAACAAGATTTTTAAGCATAGAAGCTAAACAGGTGAAGTTTTTCTCCTCATGGAACATCCTTTAGAAATGCTATTTTGATGTGGCTGTTCAGTTTTATATGGTCTTGTTTGCAAATCGGATACATAATAAGCACTCAAGAGATGATGCAGAGAATGCTGCAGGAAAACAGGGATTTAGAGTGAAGATGAGAACTTGACTTGCACTTGGAGAATCAAGAAACTGTGTCTGTTGCTGAGATTGGTCTGCAGTGTGTGGAGACAGTCAACAGAACTCATCACACTTAGATGGACAACTGCTGAACCTAAAATTGAAACATAAGCATAATAGCCAAGAATATATCAGGCTGTCCTGACCAGAGGTATGTCTGCATTTTCCTCTGCTGAAAAGAAGGAGGCTCAACAAAAAGATTTACCTATGCTTTTTTTGTGATACTAGATAAGGTCTCACATCTGGAATTTGTGTGATTTAGAAACAATACAAATAAAAGAGTGAAATTCAGTACTTTTGGTACATTAAATATTTTGAAAGAGTCCATATTTTATAGCTGAAACACGTTTGGAGAAAAATTAAATAAATAATAATTATAAGAGAGGCAAGAAAAACCTAAACACAGACTGAAACATGGATTATACTGACAGAACTGAGATGTAAATGAACTATAATAAATTGGTTTAAGTTCCAAAAAATGGAGAAGAGAACAAGGAATCCAGTTGACAATAAGCCAATTGATGCATAAACTCTTTTTTAAAATCATTTATTTATCTATTTGGTACAGGGTCTCGCTATGCAACTTGGAATCATAGTGATCCTCCTGTCTCAATCTCCCTAGCACTGGGATTACAGGTATACACCACCATGCCCATTTTCAATTGCTGGCACAGCATACTCTGGGCTCTGGAACCATGACTGGCATGGAATGTGGTATTGAGGATTGAACTCAGGTCCTTGTACTTGCCAGGCAGGTGCTTAGACCACTGAGCTATCTCTCCAGTCCCATGAACAAACTCTTATCTTGCTGATTCTTTCATAGCCCAGCACCATTCTGTATGAACTTCCTATCTTCACATTGCTTCTGAGATGTTGGGCTATGCTGGAAGGAAAATAGATCTCAAAAAATTTTTTCATCATTGTAGAGTGTTCCACTGTACTATGAAACAATTGCATAAAGTTTCATCATTAAACTATAATGAAGAATATTAATAAACTTCTCAAAGTTATACCCAGTATGACTTTTTGGTTAAAAATATATTTACTATCATTTTTCTCCTAGAAACTATTTTTGACAATTTTGACATTTCCAATGTGTAAGAACAAAATTGATTTTGATATTTAGCTAATATATCTTGTTTCATTTTTATATTCCACTTATTAGTGAAAAACAGATATAATAAAAGGAAAAGCAAATAAATGCCTGTGTTAATCTAATGATGATTATCAAGCTTTCTATATTAATCTCATGTAAATTACATAGAAAACTAAGTAAAAAGACTCAGATTGAAGGTATGCACCTAAGTTATTTGAAAACTCTGAGAATTTCATTATCAACTTTTTGACAAATAATACCTTTACTCAGCCTTATTAACTCTGATGGATAATTATGCAATCATTTCATCATTATTCAAGTCCTATAGACTTAAATATTCTGAGATTAAAATGTGTGCATTTATTTTTCTACTTCATAGTATAATTTGCTATTAATTTTCTTTTACATTTTATACAAAGCCAATGTGAAAACATTCATCATTATAAAATGTCTTACTTTAAGAGATTTATTCAGACCTTATGGTAAATTATACCAAAGTCATTTTCTATAATATATGCATTTTTGTACATAGCTTAGGTTGATCCTTAGAAATGGTAACATTTCCATTAATTCAAGAATTAATTGGTCAACTGTGTATCAAGCAATGTGTTAGACACTGGGAATAAACTGGTAAATATTTTGAAATACAATATTCCTGTTTTTGATTTTGTTATGGAATTTATATTTAATGTGAGTTAGCAATGTGAGTAATGAGAGCGAGATGATGCAAAATGAAACATAGTAATAAAATAATTTCAAATAATGATAAATATGACAAAGTAAACTATTGTGATGTGAATGAGAATGGTTGAGTGGTTTTACTACAGGATTCACAAAGTTATTATTTACTGAGGTAAGTATGTATTCTACAGTATCTACAATGATAATATTAACAATCTGAAAAGTCAAAAGATATATAAATGGAATTTTACAGCAACGAAGATGTTTTGTGAAGAAAAAGATTCAGTTTCTTGGAGAAATAGCATGAAGGAAACGAAACTGAAGCACAGTGAATGAGATTTTGGTGGCAAAAGGTGAAGTAGCAGGATGATTTCTGACCAGTCACTCCCGTGAACCAATAACTTGCAGTCAAAATAGCTCTTTGCTGCCTAATCTAGGAAACAGCAACTTTTCCCTAACCGATAGGTGGAAAAATACCACACTTGGCATACTATTGCCCTGCGGAATGTGGTCCTGATCACATACAAGGCAGAGGTGCTAATTCTTGGTTTAAGGTTGGAGCTGGTCCACAGAGGGGCTCTGATTGTCCTAAAAGTATTCTGGGAGAGAAACTGAAATATGTTGCACTATTCAAAAGTTTGGAGATTTTATGTGAGATGGTGACTTCAAAGTTCTTGAAAAATGATATCATTTGACAACATCAGACCCACATTTCCCATGATAATCATGTTGTTTTTTAGATAGCAAAGTCATTTTCCATTTTGCTTTCCCACAATACTTACTTGTGCATCCTATCTCCACTCTGTTCTTCACACTTATATTGCCTCATTGCTCCTGGAAACTCTTGAGTTTTGTTATCCCAAGGACCAATATGGATAAATACCTGTGCACATTTTTCTCTTTTTATAAGGACCACAGCTGTATACAATTAATTGTAGTCTTAAATGTCTATGAAGTTGCCCCATTACCAAATAATGTGACTTTTTGCTATTGGATGTGTTCAGAAAACAATTCAATTTACTTCATGACTACTTTTTCCTATTCTGAAGCTTTTTTTTTTCATCTGGAAACAATAGCTATCTATCAATATATTAACTATAGTGGGTACTTGTTTAATAAATACTTAATGATCAGATTGTTGATGCATATAAATGCATGCCTTTCACAAAAATAATCTTGATGTGCTTTGATTGATGCTATCCAATTCCAAGTATGGTGTGTCAATTATAAACAAGCTAAGAAATTACTCTTCAGTAAATGAGAAACACCTGCAGGTATGAAATGACAGAAGCATATCTCATAATCCTCAATCAGAATTACTTTCCCTCAGGACAAAATAAAAGTCAAATGGATGGTTAAAATATATTCAGATTAGTAATTGTAGAAAAAACAAGTATAAACAAACAAAACAAAAGCATTTTTGATGGTGAAGTTATCTGTATTTTGCTATAACGGTGGGCAAAAGTCATACATTTGTCAATTCATAGAATGTACAAAATTAACGTGGAATGCTTACTTCAACAATAGATTTTAGGTGATATTAGGATGTAATTGTAGGTTCATTGATTGTAAGAAGCATAACATTGTGATAGTGGTAGAATTTTTGTATGTTTGGAAGAGAATACATATGGAAACTCTTTGTGTTTTCTGCTCTGTTTCTATGTGAATCTTTTTTTTTTTTTTTTTCCCCGTAACTGGGGATTGAACTCAGGCCGTTGCACTTGCCAGCAATTGATGTGAATATTAAATGACTCTAAAATAATTAAGCCTATGAAACAAAAAATAAACATAAAGATAAAAGTTAAACACAATCATTTAAAGTTTATAATACATAATTATTTAACCTGATTTGGAAGAAAAGAACTATCAGATCAATGCCTCATTGTGTTGTTTCTCCTGAAAAGTCTTAACTAAGGTTTTGTTTGACTTCCTATGAAAATAGATATTTTGAGAATAATACTTGTATGTGTGGAGTTGCCTATAAAATAGCAAGGAGAAAGCAAAGAGCAGAAGTGAGGGGACTTTTTTCTGAGTTTTGTGCTAGAAACTAGCTGCCATCATGGCAACACTACTTGTCTTTCAAGTTTCCTCGTTTTTTAAAGTTTCCTTGTCTATAAAGTACAGAGAAAAACCCGTAACATATAAAGAGCCAAACAAATTCAAGAGCTAAGTATAGAGGCTTAAATAATTACACGCTGGGTGGATAAGAGAAGGAGAGGAACAGATAGTGTAATGAGAGAAAGTGTGGGAGACGGCGTGTCCCAAGAGCTACAGAGAGAGAAGTAAAGAGTCTAAGTTTGAATCTCCAATCTACAAGCTCTAACTTGTGTGGCATTTGGATAAGTAATTTAAGATTTCTGATTTTAATTTCTTCTTCTATATAGCATCTATATAAGTAAATACATGTAAATTTGACTTTAAATGATGATATAGTAATTAATATTAATTGAATGTCTATTGTGATAGGTAATGCTTCAAATGCTTTGCATTTGCAAATTTCGTATTATGCAGGCAAAACCAACAAAATGAAATCTATTGCTGCCATTAAACTAGTGAAAATCTAACTACAAACATGTTATGTGAGGTTTGAAGACCAAAAACTAGAAAGAGAGATGTGCCATGTGTTGTCCCAGTGTTTCTAGGTCAATGAGAACTCATGACATAAGAGAACATTTACCACTACATCCTACAACTCAGTGAGTCCCTTATCCTGTGACGGGAGATATTTGGTACACAAAGGAAGGAGGTCAGTGGTATATATTGTTCCTGAGCAAAGTCACCAGGAGAGAAAAGTCTCCCAAGCTTTTATAGAAAGCAATTTGGTCAAGCAATGGCGGTGCCTCAGACAGCTGACACTGACAAAAGAACTAAAAGGTACTGTACACAGTTTCAAGGTAAATGCTAAGGACACTTAGTATTTACCTTGGAAAATTGAAAGAAATCAGATTTAATTAACATAAGTCTTGCCTTACCTTGGTCTTGAATCTCCAACAGAAAAATATAAACACAATGTTTATAAAACAAAGCTTGTAATACATTAGCTGTAAAAGAAAGACAAATCACCACCTTTTAACCATTGCCAGCTACACTGGTGACTGAATACTGTTGTGGGTTAATAGGAAGCATAGGTTAAATTGCTGAATGCAGGATCTCAAATTCTTGGATTGTGTATATAAATGAGTAAGTTCACTCAGAATGAGAAGGATTTGAGAATGAGAAGATCTTCTACAGAGTCCTTCACACACTGTTTCTACGACTTCAACTGACTACCATCACTTGTAATTACAAACGAGAAAAGGAGGAGATATAGGGGCAGGTGAAGCTGGAGATCAAATATGCATGTGTGGTAAATTGGGGCCAGCTCTGAGAAAATGAAGCACATGAACAAGCTATTCCAGCTGTGAGAACATGAGGTGCCTAGGGTGAGCCAAGCAAACAAGTTGCTATGCAGGGGGATTTCAACTGACCATAATCTAAGTGCATAATAAATGTCCTGCAGTCACTGGGCATTTTTGTTCTCTCCCACCAGAAGAGGAGGCTCCACCTAAACTCAGCTTTCTGCATCTTGATGCTTGCTTTTCTTCACCCTTTACCGCACCCCTCCAGAGTTTGAAGACCTGTGTTGGATACCACAGGTATTAAGAAATGGGATGAAATAAAGAAAACATTTGTTGTTAACTGATGGTATGAGGATAACCATTCTTTTTGGAGTGAGTTGAAATATTTGTGTTGTTTTAATTTGCTTCTCTCAAATTGACAGTGATGTTGAATAATTTTCCAAATACTTATCTGCTCATTATATTTCTTCATCTGAGAGATATATATTTCAGGTTCTCATTTTTGGATTGCATCTTTGCATTTGGGTGTTCAGTATTTTAAAGTTTTTTCATGGCAAGGCTGTGGGAAAAAAGAATCCTTCTCCCTTGTATTGGGGAGTATAAGTAGATACACTTAATATGGAAATCAGTGTGGAAATTCCTCTAAAAACAAATACTAGAGTTTCCATTTGACTCACCTGTGCCCTCTTTTAGAAATCTTCTTAAAAGAGTTAGAAGCATCATACATACTTACAATTAGAGCAGCACAATTTATAATGGCTAATTCTTGGGAAAAGCCTATAAGTCAATAAATAGATGAATAGATTAAAAATTTGGTATAGTAATTATATCCATTGCATTGCTACTTTTCCATAAAGAAGGATAAGCTTGAAGTATTTTTAGTGAAATGGATGTACCTCAGGGCTACAACGACAAGTGAAATAAGTAAGACACAACTTTAAAACATTGTATTTTTCTCTTGTGTGCAAAATCCAATGGGTAAATAAGGAACAAAACAGAAAATAGCTTTAGCAAAATAGAAAGAAAATGTTCAAATGCGAAGTGAAAAGACTGATGGGTTGGGGAGGGAAGTAAAAGAAACAAAAATGGATTAAAGGGGAATAGAAGGGAAAATGGAAACAAAGCTTTGCAAATGAGGAGGGTAATAAGGGTTGAAGAAAAGGAAGGAAATGAAAAAAGAAAAAAAACACACCTTATTTGTAGGTTTAAATTCTGTATGAGAAATCTTATCATTGTGAACACCAAATATGCACCATAAAAATATATTTTAGAAAAGCTTAAGAAGACCTAAATGCACCATCATCTAAGAGAGGCAAGGGGATCCATTTGACTTCCAACATTAAAATCACTTAGATCTGTTGTACTTCAAAAAAAAATTAATAAGCTAGTTTATAAACATTATACTAAGAAAAATGAACCAAATCATCTGAGGAATAGAGCAATTATGAGAAAACTGACAAAAAATCCAGAATCCCTTGGTTATGTCCCTAACTAGGAAGCCGAAGCCTTTGAATATGGTTCAGTAAAATGGCTGATGTGGGTAGAGAATCAAAATCTGTGGGGATTGTTTAAATTTTATGACTGTGAACCCAAAGCTGATTGATAAAGCTTTACTGGGAACTATAACCAAATTGAGAAAGTATCTAAATGTAAGGATTGATAGAATTAAATTTGGATAAAAGTTGGAATATTCAACGAGGCTTTATGTAGAAAGAGGCAACAAAATCTCCATTGCATTTGCTTGATGGGAATGGATGTTATGTCTAGCTGGTACATACTTACTCTACTTGCTATAGTACAAGCACAATTTGTCCATGACTTTGTAATGAAGGTTATAGTTAAAAATATAAGGGTTGACTTGATAGTTTTTGCATGAAATAGTGACATTTATTTTACTTGACTATATTATGAGTTGGAAAATATATCTGAAATGGAGAATGTTTCATCTACCAAGTACTGTTAAGAAAATATATAAATATGCTCCTCCAATAGTGTTCATTAGACATGCTGAGTGGTAATCGATATGATTTCTTGAGCATTATATTGTAGGAGAAGCTGAAGTGCTGGTTGGCTGTTTGTATTAGCTCCATATGGAGACTGTGAGCCTATGAGTGTCTCTCAGCCTTGACCAGTGACACTTAAGACTTAGAGAATTGCTATTTGGGGAACATTTACCAGCAATCTATTGCATATTAATTGATGTGATGCCTATGACTAAAGGACATAAAATGATCCTGAATCTTCATATAGCCATGATGCTAGATGATGTCAAAGGAACATCTGAATGGGGTGACATTGCTCAAGACATTTCCATAATAAAATAGAAATGGCTTGTATAACTAAGAGAACACAAGGAGATGCTCACAATCAAGGACATTTCCCCCTTAGGAATGAAGTTGGAACCACATAATGAGCTGCCAGCTTCTTTCATTGTTTGAGTGATTCCTTATAAATGGATCTTGACTAACCAACATAAAGCTGTGCAGTTTGTAGACTGCACTTCCAAAGCGAGAGGACAATATCTTATTTGGAAGATAATCACTTGCTCAAAGTTGGTGAAAATAAACCAGGCTATTAGGTTGAATTCTGTAAGTAATGGAATGAATCAACAGTAATCAGACATTTATGTTTGAACTTTAACTGACTCGTGGCCCAAACTCAGTGGTCTGGCAAAAGAAAATATAAACCTTACCTATTTAAAGGATGGTCAAATGGGTCACAAACATATGGATACAACTATGACATTCTGATGCATTCATTCAAGTAGACCATGTCCATGATCATCAGGATCTCTTTCCAGGTATAGAAGATGATTCAAACCATCAAGTAGATCTCTTGGTGCATTACCTTGAAATGATCACCTGGCTTCATGACACACAGTTAGGTTTTGAGTTGAATCTTGACATGTTTCTCTTAAACTATAAAGTATAAAAGACAGTATAAAAACAATTACTATGGCTATTTACAAAAAGAAGAGGTTGTACATTTCCACATGGTAAAGTTCCTGAGGAAAAAGCCTTGAAGATGGCTAGAGATTTAGTCTGATATGCATTTGAAGTCCCAGGGAGTTAAAATTGAATATTGATAGGAATAGGCCCAGTCTTTGACCTCAGGGATGGTTCTCTAATAGAAGACACAAATGCTCAGTGTGGCATGAAAGAACCAGGGCAGCAGGTATTACACCAATTTGGAAGGCTGACCCTCAAAATTTTTCAGACCTAGTAGCACACTTTATTATAAATAATAAACATTGATGACCAAGGAGACATCCTCTTCAGCACACTAGTCTGCTACAAAATTAGAATGGGCAATAGAAATATTGACTAACTGTGTGGGAGCGAAAGGAATTTTCTTCCAGCAACTCTTAAGACTTGATCATTAAAGATATGTTTCTGCCAGGGAAAGTCAGTAACAGCAAGCAAAGCCAGCCAAACTGAGAGACCATGTGGAGAAGCCAGCCTACAAAGCAGAAGAATGATCTGCTATAGAAAATACTCTTTTTCTTGGTAAGGTGGTCCATTGTCTTTAAAAAAAAAATATCTGGCACCCATAACTTTTTTTTCATAATTTTATTGAGAAACAAATAGCAATGAGGCAGTTTCAAAACAAATTGGTAGGACAGTTTCAATAATTAATACATTGCATACATTCTTCCTAGTGGTTAATTGCTGTACAAGATGCAGACATGATATCCTATTTACAAACACTATTAGAACAAATCCCTCTATTCATTAAGAGAATGTAACTATATATTTATCCTAATCACTTTGAATACACAGATACAAAATGGACATTCATCTGTATCCCCTTTTTTTGTTTTTATACTTTTCTGCTGGATGGTTAAGACGAAGTAAAACAGGACCTATGCAACAAGAGTTGTAGCTTTTGGGTCTGATAAGGTCAGTGAAATCCCCTCAGGATTTATCATGACATCCTGTACCTCAGATTGTAGAACCTTTGTCAGTGTCAGCCATGTGGATGAGTCACGGCCATTGCTTGGCCAATGTGCTCTCTGAAAGTCTGAGAGAATGTTTTCTCTCCATGTGACTGTCCTTAGGCACACTCTACATCATCGATCACTTTCCTCTTTGGCCCCATAATCTCCTTGATCAGAAAATTTGGGACACTACCGAGTTACATGATGTAATACTACAAGTTCTCATATGTCCCGAGTCTTAATTAACCTTGAAAGTGTAGGGCCAAAAAGTTGGCTTTCCTTGCAGCCCTCCTTTTTCTCTAATTTGGTCTGAAAACTTAGGTTGTTAACCACCCAGAAGACAAGCTTATTGTTATTACCATATAACTTAGGTTGTTAAGCTTAACCTCACTATCTGTCTGAATATCAAACATCTTACATGGAACAGGTATTTTTCATCAAGTATTGATATGCTGAACTTTAAGTCCCTACAGAATATGATAAAAAAATTAAAAATTAGAATATATTTTAAAAGTAGGCATAAAGAATTTTAAAAGTAGGCATAAAGAAATATATACTTCTTATGCTTACACATAAGTCCAAAAAACTAACCATATACAACCTTGAAACAGGACAGTCCCACAATATTCCTTTTCTTGTCTCTTGGCACTCATAACTTTAAAAAGGAGAAGTTTATTTTTGGCTCACAGTTTCAGGGATTCTGGTCTATTTGTGTGAAGGGCACATTCATGAAGATGTGAAAGCTAGCTCTTTATCCTTATACTCAAAACTTTGAATTCTTGGGGATTTCAATATGAATCCCTCACATCTCTCCATGCCTCTATTCCAATGTGTAAGACAGAGCTTTCTCCAAATTCTTTTATCTGACTAAAAGAGTACCTCCAGGAGTAATGCAAATAATTTGAGATGTAAGG
This sequence comes from Octodon degus, assembly GCF_000260255.1. NCBI lineage: Eukaryota > Metazoa > Chordata > Mammalia > Rodentia > Octodontidae > Octodon > Octodon degus. Next base: position 2,930,393 of record NW_004524583.1, read on the forward strand.
ACCCAGAAGCTGCTTTTATTTGGCTCCCTTGAAAGCAGGAACTTCATGGTGGGAGGGCATGTGGACACCACGTTGCTTAACTATATGGCACCTGGAAAGAAGAGTGGATTGGAAAGAGCTTAAGAAAAAGGAGCATCAGACCAGACATATTCCTCAAACTGCACTTCCAAGAAAAAAGAGCATCAGACCAGACATATTCCTCAAAGCTGCACTTCCAAGACCACTTTTTCCTACTGGGTCCAAATTCCTAATAGCCAATTCAGCCATAAATTCATGAATGTGTCCATCCACAGAAGAGACTATCCAGGAGTCCTTTACCCAGTGAAGCTGACAGAGATGAATGGCACATTTCTTAAATGACTAACAAACTACATGCATTGTTTAGTCAGAATCTGATCCAAAGTTTTAAGGAAACCAAGGAAAAAGATGCAACATGTAGGTAGAGAATCTAACTTTTATCTTATTTTTGTCACTCAGTGGGCTTAAAAATCTTTTTTTAAATGAAAGCAACCTCTGGGTCATTACATTCTAAATTATTTGTATTACTCCTGGAGGTACTTTTTAGTCAGATGAAAGGATCTTGAAGAAAGCTCTGTCTTACACTTTGAGAGAGAAGAGGAATGGAGAAATGTGAGGGATTCATATTGAAGTCCTTAAGAATTCAAAGTTTGGGGTATAAGGATGAAGAGCTAGCTTTCATATCTTCATGAATGTGCCCTCCACACAACATAAGAAAGTATCCCTGAGATAGGATATTAGAGCATGCAAAAACTGGCTGGAGAATTAGGCATTACTTGTTGATTACAAGATTTCAGATGCATGCACTGCACAGTTCTCAAAGCCCTGCACATGGACTTCGCTCAAACGCTTCAGCGGCTTTCAATAGGCTGGCCTAGACTTGATGTTAGCCTAAGAGGTGACCCTACCTGTTAGGTCCTGAATGTAGGATTTCTCCCATGATCCCTTGAGTTTAGATATCATAAAATCAAAGAAAAGCCATGACAAGCTTGCTATTGTAACCTTCCAAAGTATTCCATGCTCATTTCTCATTTCCCAGAGGTAGGATATTCATTCATTCATTCATTCATTCATTCATTCATTCATTCATTCATTTGGTACAGGGTCTCACTCTGAAGCTCAGAATTGTAGTGATCCTCCAATTTTCAGCCTCTTCAGTGTTGTGATTACAGGCACATGCCATCATGCCCAGACTTGTTAGCTGGCTCAGCCTACCCCCAATCCAGCATATGGGATCGAACCCTGGTCCCTGTGCTTGCCTATGTAGGCACTTAGTCCACTGAGCTATCTGCTGGCCCATTAGCATGTACTTTTATGTTTGCTTTCATCCTCTTTTTCTCTTTACTCAGCCCAAGCTTAGGCTGCAGAGCCAGTCTCTCCTCCACTCTTCTGTTTTGTTTTCTTTCTTTTTTCTTTTTTTTCTTTTGTGGAACCGGGGATTGAACTCAGACCCTTGCACTTGCAAGGGAAGCGCTTATTCCACTGAGCCATCTCCCTGTCCCTTGTTTTGTTTTCTTGAATAAACTTTGCTGCTGCTTTTTCATTTGTTTGGCTCAATCCTTTGTTTGAGATTAAAAGAACTTGGAACTTAACTCCTAAGGCACAGCTGAGCAACCCACCACCCAGTAATGTTTAGCAGGCAAGTCACTTTTAGAGGCCGGCTACTCAACAACATCCTCACTACATAAATAGATTATTTGGTTTTACTAGCAGATTTAGGGAAGAAAAAGTGAGAAAATGTTGTAATATGACATTTTCAAGGTGTGATGAATGCTTATTTTCTGTCTATATTTCTTTTGCTCTCACAGTTACTTTTTTCTCTGTGGCAAGATTTGAACCTTAGGAGGAAGTTGTAGAAACCCTTAAAGCATCACTGGTAAAACAGAAACACTGGTGCTAATCTGGAAATCAAAACTGACATCCAAATTGGGGTAGATCTGTTGGACTGAGCCCTTAATCTAAGAGTCTAACTTAATAGAATCAGACTTGAATTGTTGAGTAAGCACTTATAGTCTAGATAATTGGGTGTAGGTACTGGAACATAATCCATGAAAAGCAATGCAACCTGGTGATAAGATTTTAGTTAGAAAGAATACTACTCATCTGTTAACTTCAACTATTTCTTAAAGTAGAAATAAACATGATTAAAACCATAAAATGACTTACTTAGTTTCCTAGAACTATTTGAAAAGAAAAAATATTTGCCTCTTATACATTTCTCTAGCTATTTAAAAACATGTTACGTTTCTCATATATTAAAACTGACAAGTCTCAAGTTATATTATGTGTAATGAATAAATAAGTTCAATATTATAAATTTATAGGATATTAAAGAAGACATGCTAATATCTTCTGGCTTGAAAATAGTCAAATTAGTACCATATCAGCAATATTTTAATATCAAAAATCTAATAGCACTATTTATTCCATAGTTTGAGAAGCATGAGAACTACTGAAATCATCATATTACATTTTAATTCATATCATATCCTTCTTTTATTTCCATTTGATTTTTATTAACTAGTCTTATCATAGGTGTCTGTTTGAGTCATTAACTTCAGGCTGTTACTCCTTGTGTTCTTGTGGCTCAATTTATCCTAAAGTCACAAATCCACTGCTGCATGTTTTTATCTAATCAATAATTTTCTTTTTGTTTTCCTACATTATACTTACATAAGAGGCTGAATTGCTACATCTCAAGCAAAACAGAGTCCTTACCATCCTGACATGAGTGTCACATTTTTTCAGAGAAAACTCTAATAGCTGCTAAATGTCAAAAAGCATGTGAAAACACTTTAAAAATCAGTATAAACTAACATAACAAAGAAAACAAAATTTTAAGACTTTTTCTTTCCCCACATGAAATGACTAAAGATTCTAGTATAGCTAGCTTATCTACTAGTAAATTTTACTGGTGAGTAAGTACCTTTATTTAAAGGGTTAAATTAAAAAAGCATATTTAGGTAAGTTTCTTTGTATTTAGAAACCTATCTTTCTCTCCTATTAGGGCAATACATAATTTTAACACAGTGAATATGGTGTCAAATATTGTGGACACCCAGACATTTATTATTCTTGCTGATACGGATATATTTCAATTTTAAAACATGTACTTTTTAAATTTTTGCTCTTAGACATTTCAAATGTGTTATCACACATTATTAGCAACCATGCAAAGAGACACAGTTGATATATAAGATGAAAGAGACTTTATTCAAAACATTTTAGCCTAAATATATATTACAAACCACATTTCCTAAGACAGATTAAATCCATGGGGATGCAAATCTAGATGTGCATCTCACTACTTCCATAATGGCTTCTCACCTATGTGTATTAAAAATGAAATGAAATGAAGTATTAATATAGGACAGCTGCTACAGAGGCAGGTCATTAAGACAGCAACGTTTTTCTTAACTGAAGGTTTGTTTTGTTTTGTTTCTAAGTTGCTTCACTGAGTCCCTTTCTACTGGGGAACCTTTCCATAGAAGTAATTCTCAGAGAACCCTGGAGTAAGATCTTGACCTTCTAGGAGATAGGGCACATGGCAGAAAGAAAAGGCAACAGACAAAATAGCAGTGCAGCAGGCATCTGGGATGACCAGTTGTTCACGGAGAAGAACTGTGGTATTTATTTATTTTTTTTTTAATTTTTTTTTTATTTATTTGAGAGAGAGAGAGAGAGAGAGAGAGAGAGAGAGAGAGTGGTGCATGTGTGGCCAGCTCAGCCCACCAGGGGGCGGGGCTGGCTGGCATGTGGTGCTGGGGGATTGAACCGCAGTCCCTGATGCTTTGCCAAGCTTGTTCTAAGTAGGTGCTTTAGACCACTGAGCCATCTCTCCAGCCCAGAACTGTGGTATTTATTGATTACATCCTAGTCAAGGTCAGTGGGTGAGGAGCAGTGGGTGTTTCTGGGAACAGTAAAGGTGACTACAGTGTGATTGGAAAAGAACAAAGCATTTCTGCAAGGACAAGGATGAGATGGAGTGGGGATGGGGCAATAAGGAAACTGTAGTTTCCCCAGGTGACTTTTCATCTCAGCAGATCTTAACTTCCCCTGCCAATGCACAGCAGTCAGTATCCCTACAGCTTCCTGGGTGACCAGAAGAGAGCAGAATTTTCTGCGTTCCAATTTGGTGCAAAAGGGCAGGACAAACACAACCTTGGATATTCCCTAAGCTTAATTCCAATTTGTCACCCTTGACCCATTTAACATTTTTTGAAAGGCATATTTGTGGTGAGGAGTGTTTAGACAGGAAGCCCAACTTATCATGTAGACCTTGCAGACTCCCTGTCAGGTTTTTTTGGGGAACAATTTCTGAATAGTAGGTGGTATTTTTTTAATTATAAGCAAATAAAATTTAGTCTAGATCCCGTGAACAGGTCAAGGGGTAAAATTAAGCAGAAATTTTCTCTACATGTGAGTTAACAGCTGCTGCCAAATAATCTCTCCTATCTTACACCTTAAAGCAAACATATAGCAGATAGGTTCGATATTTTTCCTTGTCATGAATCACCAAGTGTAGTTTCTTATTGTCATGAGAACTATGATGGATTCTAAAGGTCAGCCCCCTTATTTTCTGAGAAAAAGCTTTTGATCCTTTGAAACAATACTGTTTCACTTTATAAGACAAATTTTAACTATCTCCCACTTTATTTTTCTAGAGTTGAAATTATAGGAAAGATTAGCCCTCTAACTTTAATTGCCTATAATTTTGCTATCAAGACAGCCATCAAAGTGCTCTACAAACAGAGGAGTGATTGAAAATGAAAGACAAGTGTCTAGATATCTGCAAAACTAATTTGAGCACTAAATTAGAATCACTCTGTTATGCTTTGCCTGGATCTCTTTCATTTGCATCTTGTATACAAACCACCCTGCAAACGCATATCTTCCTTTGTCATATCTTTCCACATCATGTTAAATGATGGTGCTTGAATACATCTCTAGGGCTCAGTCTGCAATCAGATTCACTGTCAAGAATCAGATCTTGACTATAGGAAATGCACAAATTTCAAATTTTTGATATAAAGATCTATAAAAGTACAGTTGGGGGAAGGGGGCAAAAAACATGGAATGAAAAGGTCACCTTCAATTAATGTATGATAAATAAAATAACGTTTAATGACCTTTTGAAAGACAGCCAAAACAATAGATGACCAGTTCTTTCATTTTCCTTTTCTCAACCATAGTTAGCTTTGTACATATTCTCTAGTATAATCAATTGTTTAATATTTAGCTACTTTTAAAAAGCATTATTCTACCTGTTGCAGTCAATATAACCTCACTTAATACTGTCTGTCAGGCTTTATAACAAAAGGGAACAGAAATGCTATGGTTTTAGTATGTTGTCTTGTAATCAGTGGAACCAGGAGCCTGTTGTACCCTGGAGATGGATGTCACTGTTGCTGTAGATTGGAATAGGGTTGCCTTGCTACTTGTCATGTGGTCGTGCTAGTATTTTATTTTTACAGAAATAAATGATAAGGCACAAAGTAGAGGTGAGTATACTATAATGGTTTTCCAATTAGGGATTTTGGTGGATTTCTCATCTATGACATTTCTGGTCTTAGCTACCCTTTCAACACATATCAAGCAAAACAATTCTAATTAAATCCAGGTATTCTAACCTAATTCTTTGCATTACAGAGATCTACTTTTCCCCTGAATCATTTAGAAAATAAAAATTTAGGGATGATGATGCATTTCTATATGGAGGTTACCAAAATAGAAAAATTCTGTATTTTTTCTGTTTACTCAAATTTTATATTTATAAGATGTGAAAGTTATATGAATATTAGAAAATAATGGTTGATTCACAAGAATTTACCCAGCAGTTTCCTTGCTCTACAGTGGTAAATCACAGACAGAGGGAAGTTATTTAAATCCAGAAAAAGAAGATTTTCTGTATGTGTTTGTATATACACATGCTATTTAATATGTATAGTTGCATATTTATTTATATTATATACAATTTTATTTAATTAATTTATTCATTGTCTTTTATAGGCAACTCACTTTGTAGCCAAGGCCTGCCTCAAACTCATAATGATCTTCCTGTATCAAACTCCTAAGCGCTAGGATTTCAGGACAGCACCACCACACCTGGATGTTATATATAATTTTAGAAAAATGTATAAAACAAAATAAAGCACGAAGGGACCAAAGAGGCCATTTTAGCAGGAAATTATGGACTGCAAACTACTTATGGTATTTTATGACCATACTTCTGCTAATGTCTTCTGCTCTTGCTTGGATTTAATGTACTTAACATGGTCTGTTTTGGGTTTTATTTTTTGAGAATCAGACTCAGAGAAGCAATAATACATGAGGTTCTTTTCCTTTTTAACCAGCTTTGTTGAGATATGATGGATGAGTAAAATATTTAAGCTCTCTAACAGTAAAATGATAAGCAATGTGTCACAATTAAACTTATTCACAAATGTATCAGTTCAGATAGTTTTCTTTCTTCAATGCGGTTATAACACTTTTTAATGAATTTCAGATACATAATATAATCAATTATAATCATCATGTTAACGGGCCAGCGAGATAACTCAGTGGACTACGTGCCTGCTGAGGCAAGTGCATGGACCGGGATTTGATCCCTGGTACCACATGCCATACTGGCCATGCTGAGCCAGAGACTAAGTCCAGACATGGTGGTGAATGCCTGTAATCCCAGTGCAGGGAGGTTTGAAAACAGGTGAATCACTATGAGTCTGAGCTGCATAGTAAGACCCTGCAAGAAATTAAAAAAAAAAAAAAAACAAAACACCCAAGAGATCCATCTTAAATATTAAGGTCCAAGAAGTCAATCAGCTTTTTAAAGACATCATTCGTATTCATGATATATAATATAAATTCTTATCATGATTTATTCATCTTTTGACTATGCATTTGTATACATTGGCCAATATCTCTTTTTTCCCCTTGTCTTCTGACTTCAGGTAAGGACATATCTACATTCAGTTTCTATGGTTTTACTTTTTGAAATTCTATGTAGGATTTTTGCTAAGAAGTGCTTTTGATTTAACAGCATTTGAAAAGGATAAGGAAATGTAAGCAGAATTGGGGAAAGAAAGCCATTTGTTTATAGCTCATTACTAACAAAAGTTGTCAACCAACAACACAGAAGTTCCTCAACTGGGCTAGATTTTTAATGATGAGGCCAGGAATTTTATACTAGTATTTACCAGGCACTGGTTATAGGTTACATCAGACAGAGGCAGAAATTAAAGTGAATTTTGTTTTTCTATGTTTGTTTTCAGCTGGAGTCATATGAAACAGGGCTGTCTGCTAAGGGTCACATTGCTTTTGGTGAAGAGAGCAGGTCCTGTTTTACTAAGAGAATACAGAAAATGCAATCATTTCAGAGCATTAACTAACTCCTTATTTGTGTTTCTACATGTGAATTTCTACAAACATCTAAACACTTGTGTGAAATGTTATCCTACATGTGAAGGTTTCTGATTTTTCACATGAAATTGGCTATTTTTATGTAATGACTAAATCCTTTACTGACATAATGACATATTTAAACATTTTTAAATGAATTTTTCTTTGAATATTAGTATTTTGTACAATACTCTCAGATGTTTATATATAGTAAAACTATTTCACTCTTTTCTATAGTTTTTTTTTATTTTTGTAGGACTAAGTGTGGAGGCCTAGAAGTTGTGGAGATAGTTTGGCAGTCTAAACGCCTGCCTGGAAAGTGTAAAGACCCAAGTTCAATCCATGACACTTCATGCTGTGGCCAGCACTGAAACCAGGTATGGTGTCATATACCTGCAATCCCAGCACTGGGGAGGCTGAGACAGGAGGATAACTATGAGTCTGAACTTCATAGCAAGACCCTGTATCAAATAAATATCTTTTTTAAAATATGCTCAATGAAACGAAAGATGAATTGCCATTAAGGATTCTAAATATATTAAGCTTAGACTAGAAAACAATTAAGATAGAACATTAAGAAAACACCATTAAAAAAAAAACACAAATAAAATGGAGGGGGAAGTTTTGTTCTTGGAAATTCTATGCATTAATAAAAGTGAACAGGTCATCCAAGTTGTTTTCTTATAGCTATATGTATGTGTCCTACAGAGTAGGCAAACCATCCACGTGATGGAAATAGATAAGTTCATCATATCTCCTACATGCTAGGCAACTGAATAAGGAATATAGAGAAGGCACGTTTTTTTAAAGGTATATATTTCAGTAGACAGATTATCAGTGCCTATCTTTTAATAACACAAAGCAGAGCACAAATTGAAATGCAGAAGGATAGGGGCTTAGGCATCTCTTGAGAAAGAAAAACTATTATTTCTTAGGGAAGGTGTTCATAAAATAAACAGTTGGAATGATTAGAAGAGACTTCATAAAGGTAGTGGCATTTGAACTTCACCTTGATTGTTTTTTATAAGTGAATGTGGTAAGTCTGGAGATGTGTGCTCTGAGGAGCATGAAGAAGGGATTCAATGTGGGAAAGCTTCGCTTGGCAAAATGTCTAAGGAGAAAAAAAACAAAAACAAAATGTCTAAGGAGAATAAAAGGAGAAGGAACAAGTATAGGCAGAGTAACTCAGCAATAGAGGCAGAGAAAATATGCTGCAGATCAGATACCTATAAGAGGACAAAGGGTACTACGAGAACTGAATAGAAAGGACAGAAATTGCAATAAAATCCAAAGAAAGTGTTAGAGCTAATACTGCTCAGTACAAGACAGCCTCATGACTGCCCTGCAGCTGTCCAGGAAGAGGCACTCTTGGTACGAATGTGTGTTGCATCCCAAGGGTGGTAGCTGGAGGCTGCTGGCACTCGGCACAAATTCTCTCTGGGAAAATTTTAGTAATGTGGGCTGTGGGTTTCATATGTAGAGAAGGAAGGTATTCCAGAGTGAGACCCATAATTCATAGGGACACAGCCAAATTTTTTTAGTTCCAGATAGCAATAAGGCCTATAAACCAACCCTGGTACCTAAGCAGGCATGACAAACAACATGCTGAATCAAGTATGATTTTAAGTACTTTCTTATTTTATTTTTGTTTTTTCAGTTTCTTCATCTCTGCCATCATTTATCTCTTCAATCAAGGTACCTACCCATGTGCCCAATAGCATGCCTGACCTTTTAACCACTGTTCTAGAAAATATAAATGGAAGCCCAAAGGCAATTCTCCTCCTAAAAGATACTGAGTTGTAGTTTAGTCTCATTTTTTTTGTCTCCAAAGCAATCATGCTGTGTTCCTTTCAAGAGGAATTTGAGTCCCTCAGCCAGGTTCACTGCATGTTCAACTACAACACACAATATTTTCAGTCCTGAAAAAAGAGTAATTTAAAATAGTTCACATATAGGCATTTGGGAGAAATATTTGCAATTGTGTCTGGCTCCAGTATTTATCCATCTTCTACAGAAAGTTTGGTTTCAACAGATGGTTCAGGTGTTGGTTATAAGTAGGTGGATTTTTTTTTTTTTCTGAGTGACAGTAAGAAGCACATGATAGGATGTTCTGAGTATTCTTTGTAACAATTTCTCTATGATAACTTTCTTTGTATAATTTAAAAATGGGCCAGGTGACTGAAGCAACCTGACTGGGAGAGAATTCATGCTGGGCCTCAATTATGTTATTTCTTTCAGCTTCCTCTGACAATGAGCTCTGTCACCTCAAATCTGTGGAAACTCCCGTTTAAAAGTGCTTTGATGACCAATCATGTTAATGGAGTGGGAAAGTGCTCCACTAATGGGTCTGGCCTTCTGGATTTTCTGTCAGTAGTGGTGCATACTTTGGAAGGGCAGATGCACTTTGATTTCACTTTGTTAATGAATCAGAGAAATCTATATCCTGTATCTCTAAAGCAAAATCAGCAGGAGTCCTGAAAATGCCAGGGATTTTTGGTACCACCTCCCTTGGTATTATTTGGTGGTCCAGGGTGAAGTAAAAGGAAAATTAGAGGAATGGGTCACAAATTCCCTAATGAAAGGTGAGTGTTAGAGTCTCTTCTCTAAGATCACAGGTAGACTTTTTTTTTTTTTTTTTTGCAGAACCGGGGATTGAACTCAGGCCCTTGCGCTTGCCAAGGAAGCACTTATTCCACTGAGCCATCTCTCCGGCCCCCACAGGCAGATTTTGATCTACATTCAAGATCTAGGTACCCACTGAGCATACATACCAGCCATGTCCAGAGCTTTCTAGCCTGGGCAGTGAGAGAGAAAGGAACTTCAGGAAGCATGGAGATGCCGGAGAAGGAAGATCCGTGAAAGAGCTACACCATTTGCCATTGTAAAATATTGTTCCCACACTGGCACCTTAGAAATAGGAAAGCTTCCCTGCGCACAGGGCTGCATGGAGGGACATGCATGAAACAATAAAATTGCCAAAGCACCTCTATATTGTAACATCAACGTGTCTCAAAAAATTGTGTCTCCATTTATATAATCTATTAATTTTGTCTTTACCAACTTATGTTTCTCAGTTGCTGTTTATAATCAGTCTTAAAATTATATTTGACAGTGGATATAGATGAAATTTATTAATCTCAGAATATCTTCATAATATTAGAAGCTGAGAACTTTGGTCTCACCTAAGAACAACTGGCACTGTCTAAGAAACACATGCTTTTCTGTTGAAATTTGACCTAAAAGCCATGACAAGATCCCAAGGTGGTTTCTCCTCCACAGGATATCAAAACAGTTTATGCAGAACAAATTGGAAACTTTAATCTAATTTATATAAAAAAGAAGTACAGCTAGGTCCTGAATTTCCAGAAAAAGGATGAGTCAGCATTTTCCCCCTATTATAAATGCTGCATTTTTAAGACTTCTAACTAAAGAGCAAGAGAGAAAAAGTCTTTCTAATTGTGTGGTGTGTTACAGAATTATGCCCAACTTTCAATGATGTTGACTTTTTAAAGAAAATTTATGTTCTCATTTCCATGCTTCTTTACTCTGCCTTGTCTTGATCCATAAAATAATTTTTTTTTGATTGAACTCAGGCCCTTGCACTTGCCTGGGAAGCGTTTATTCCGCTGAGCCATCTCCCCAGCCCCCCATAAAATAATTTTGACAAAAGAAAACCTAAGACTAAATAAGTTAAAGTTTTCTTTTTATTTTTAAGATTTATCCATCTAATTTATATTTTAATTTTATGTGTCAATGTTTGATTTTGTGAATAGCTTCTCTAGAAAGTAAAGTATTGTGATAAAAAATATTCAACTGTGATATAGTTTTGAAATGAAAGCCTCCAATCATTTCTAATCATATAATTACTATAAAATGAATGTGGACACTCTGTTTGATCTAATATTTTATCATTACTCTACCATCATTGCCAAATTTTTGATCAATTTATCTTTCATTTCTTCCTGTAATTTATTAATTTCCTATGTATCTGAACTCGAGGTTCTCACATAAAATTGACAAGTTGATTCATTTTTCTATATATTTTTCTTTTTCTTTTTTTAAAAATGTATTTATTATAGGGTTTACAGGGTCTCACTATGTAGTTTGGACTCATAGTGATTCTCCTGTTTTCAGCCTCCCAAGTTCTAGGATTGCAAGGTGTTTACCACATGCCCAGTCTCAACCCCTGTTTTAGTACTTCCTGGGGGCAGGACCGGATGGCAGGCCAGGGATCTATCCTCCAACCTATGCATCTGCCTAAGCAGACACTTTAATCCCCTGAGCTACCTGGCCTGCCTTTGATTCATTTATAACCTGTCCCTTATAAATCTAATTCTAAGTGTACAAGCCTTTTATATAAAAACAGCTTTACAATTAAATTAAAAGCATTACAATGCTCTTCAGTGGTAAAATATTTTTTATCTGTGAGCCTGACAGATAGTAAGTAGATATCAAGGAAAGGGTTTGTTCCTTCTGAAGTAGTGTTCCTGTTTAACACTGAGCCATGAAAGAATTGCAGGATAAAGCAATGATTCAGCACCCAAGTAGGGCAACAAAACCCAGGGGAGTCTGGATGAGGAAGACGTGAATTCTGTTAGCTAGAACTTGGAATTTATAATTGAGTTCAATTCAGGGCATTAAATAGAACTCAGCCATCTCCAAATGACTTGTAGCTGTCCATACAAATGTGAAGAACGTCTCATCCCATGCAGAATGTCCAGGCTAAAAAATAAGCCCTGACAATTATAATCTATGAGTGCCTGCTTGAGGTGGTAAGCAGAATTTTATTCATTTAGTTCTAAAGTGGAATAAAATTACATCCTTTGGAAAGTAAAATAATCTATTTCTTTTTTTTCATCATTCTTTTCCTCTTTGGTCTCTTTCTTTCCTTTGTCTCTTTCTTTCTTTCTTTCCTTTTTTCTTCCTCTCTCTCTCTCTCTCTCTCTCTCTCTCCCTCCCTCCCTCCCTCCCTCCCTCCCTCCTTCCTTCCTTCCTTCTATCTTTCTGGATTTTCTTTGATTTTCTTTGTAATGTGTTATTTTAAAATCCCATTTATTATTCACAAAACCTGAATAAATACTATTATGTAGCGACATTCATTTAACTATTCATTGATTCTTTTGACTGCTACATATTAAGTGCTTACTATTTCAGATATATGCCCTTAGAGATGTAACTGGAAAGATCCTTGAAAAAGAAAACAAGTAATTTAAACCCTTGGTACTATACTTCCAGTATAGTAGGTCATATAATTTTCACCAGTGAAAAATTTCCATAGATAAAATTGAAAATAAAGTTTTTGGTATTTGATAATCTATATTGTTGTTTTGAAAAACTTAGGCAACTTGTTTCATCTCCCTTGTTATCAAAACATATTATTTAAGACTTTTGAACTGTCATTTTTTTGAAAGGTGAAATATAAAGAAAATGAGGAAAACAAACAACAATGAAAAAGAGAAAAAAGCCATGAGTTACACCTCAATAAATCTGGAATCACTCTCAATTTAAAATATTATTACAAAAATGTTTTAGAGCACTAGATATAAAATTAACTTTGTTTGAATAACAAAATATTATGTGCTTCTTAGAAGTGATCAATGTTTCCTTAATTTTCTGAATAGATCTTGACTTTTGAAGAAAAATAAATTTGATATTTCATCTCATATAAATGTGGAAAGATGCTGTCTTGGTATCTTGGAAAACTGAACGTATAATTCCAATGAAGAAACAACCCTATCGTACTTGTAACACACAGTTTGACAATTGCTTGTGGCACAAAGCAAATGAACTGAAAGCTCTTGGTTTCATTTTCTGTTTGCTGCAAAGATTGGTTTCTTACTCCAGGAAGACAGATCTCAGCAGTGGTACTATACCCTTCTATTAGTTACAGATTGTTGGATTCCTGTGTCTGTCTTTTATTGTCTGAGATAATTGGTGATAAAATACCTCTTTTGTAGGACTGCTGTGAGGATTATGAGTTAATGTTGCAACAGAATGGTAGGTGGCTAAAAAATGCACTCACTCTTAACCTGCCACATCAGCCCTGCAATTCTAGAACTCCAACACTTTCATCCTATGAGCAAAGACATGACTGAACCAAGAGGGTGAGGAAATTTTAATGCAGATCAGGAATATCACTGTATCTATCAAAACTACTACATCACAAAATTCAAAGAAAGGCTATAGAAATGTTCTAGACTAAAAGCCACCCTGACACCTCTATGGAGTACCTGTCACTGAACTAATTTGGTTCTGGAAGCAAATAAAATGCATAGCTGCTATCCTTAGCTCTAGTGGCCAAATTATAAGTAGTAGGCTAGCATAGAGTATGGTATCATCATGTAATATATTACAGTTGCTAACTGTGCTCTTTTTAACATAATTATTTTTAGGTAATAAACATTGAACTGAGGGAATATAGCATCATAACATACATAAACCAAACTCAAATAATTCAAGAAATAAAAGTGTGCATACATATGAGTGTGTTTGTGTGTGTGTGTGTGTCTGTCTGGTGAGGAGTAATTGTGGGAATGTGTAAATGATAAAGTGATTAAAGGGAGAAATAAATGATATTAACTAAATCTGGACAAAGGGTAAATTTATTTTTGACTCTAATTTTTACAATTTTTTTTGTAAATTCCATAGCATTTTCATATAACTAAAGAAATAAAATGAAATCGACACACAAGTAACATGCGTTAAAGAATTATGGTTTTAGAAACCTTAAACATCATAGAGATGCAGCACCTGACACAGCTCCGAGGAAGGAAGGTTTATTTGACTCACAGCCTCAGGAATATCTCTCCCAGGGTGGTAAGCGGCAAGACCAAGACCATAACTGTAGTTGCCAAGCAGGCAAGCCTGGCTGAGGAGGCTGCCCAGCTGGCTATAGTAGGCAGGAAGCAGGATTACTGCAGATCTAGACTGTAACAAATACCAAGAATTCTTTCTACAAAAAGAAACAGTTCAATATGATTCTACAGAAGAAAGTTTTCCTGGATGAAAACATAAGAAAGAGGAAAAGAGAAAAGACCAGAATGTGTAAAAATGTGAATGGACTTACTGTTACCATATCAAACAAGATGTCTAGATTATTTCAACATATGTGCAGAGTCAAAATATGTAAAACTAATTATACAAATGGTAAAAATAGGAAATGTGAAAAAGTTGTTGAAAATCATTTCACTTTAACTCATGAGGTATTAAAGATAATAATTCAGATAGAATCCACTATGTCAATAATGTGATGTACAAATAGCATTACTATGTAATCTATGAATATAAATGCCAATAAGACCAAATACATGTGCGCACACACACACACACACACACACACACTCTCTCTCTCTCAAACACACACATAGACAGGTATGTGTATGAACTGAAAGGAGGGGCATACAGAATGATGAATGTGCTAACTTAATTTGAAACAAAGAAAAATGAGATGACATGTCAGATACAAAATAAGTGGTATCTATAAACAGTTAGTAATTATAATGAAGGAAGATAAATGTATTAAGCTTTCCTTAGATCTAGTAATATTAATATCATGGAACATTAGTGATGGTCCACTAAAATTGAAACATCCTGCATTCCTAGTATAAATCTCATTTGGTTATTGTGTGTTCTTACTCTGTTGTTAGTGTTTTCATTAATATTGAAGATACTTATTAATTAAATTTCTCAGTATATTTTTCTGTAAGTGTTTTTATATTGCCTTGAAATTTTAAGGATTTTATTTCTGGGTGTAGTATTCTGGGCCACCGCCTCCTTCCACTAATTAGGAAGTTTTAATGTTACTTTCCTAAGTTACACTGAGGAATAACTGAATCACTTTCCTTGGTAATTTTAGTGCATTTCTCATATACCAAACTCTTCCTACTATACTGACTTTATCAGGTATTCTGCTTTTTCTCAAATCAAATATTTCATGTTGTACTTTTAGTTGTTTTTTCTGTTTTTTGGTTTTTTTGAGACTGGCTTTGAATCTATCTTGTAACTGAAGCTGGCCTTGAACTTGCTGTGTTCTTCCTGCCTCAGCCTCCTGATTGCTGAGGCTGATGCTTCCATGTCCAGCCTAGATTTCTTTGTATTTATTTTGCTTTTCTTCACAGAACTTCTTGAATCTGTGGTTTAAAGTTTCTCACTTCTCATTTGAGTAATTCAATATTTCTTCAGATATTATTATAGACAAAATTTTATTTTCTTCTTTGGGGATTATATATTAGCTTTCTATAGTCTTATTTGTCTTTTACAAATACAGTTTATTTATTTCTACGTTTAGCTTCAATATTTTGGACAGACTTTTCCAACCTTACTAATGCTTCCCTCTCTTTGTTAAGACTGCTGAGAAAGCTGTCTATTGACTTCCTTGTTGCAATTATTGAATTCCAATTAAAGATTTTTGCTTATTCTTTTCAAAATATCAAACACTGGAGATGGAGACTCTCTTCCATTTTGTTGTTTTATTAGTAAAAGTTTTATAGTTTTGTTACTTTATTAATAAAAGTTTTCTACACTTGTTAATAACAATATCTACATTCATTGTAAAACTTGTTCTACTACTTTTAACCTTTGCTTTTGAACCCTTTCTTCCTGTTTTCTGGGACTTTTGCTTGTTTGTTTGTTTGTTGGCTTACTTGCTTATTAAATTGCAATCAAAATCCGGATGCCTTTATCTTGAGAAAGAGATAAAACAGGGAATATCATGGTAGTTACCTGGAATTCACCTTTTGGTTTTTTTAGTACTGGGAATCAACCTCCGAACCTTGCACCTGCCAGGCTGGTGCTTGTGCTGCTGAGCTAGGCTCCTGGACCCCTTCAGCTTATTTTGAAACTTGAGAAAGTTTATTTCCTGTTTATCTTACTTACTTCTATCATACATTCCCAAATTAAAGTTGATGAGTTTTTTACAGTGCCTCACAACCCCAACCCTCTTTTCTTCTGAGGTTTCTTGGTCTTCTCAAGCCTTTAAGACACTCAAATGCCCTGTGTGTCTGACTTTGCTTTATTGCCTTTGTCTACTTAGAAATCCCCAAGTACCTTGAAAAAGAAAGAGCGTGGTAATGTGAATGTTGTTCCTCTCTTTCCTAAACTTTGAGTCCTCAAGTCTGACTTTTTCTTAGAATATATACTAAGTTTTATCTCCCCAGCCTCATGATTCTGTTCAACTTTGCTTGGGTTTTCAGTTAATGTTGACAGTGATGGCAGTAATTCATGTCAATTGAAGCACAGACAACAAAGGCTGCAAAGAACTATCATGTAGATAGAAGTTTATTTTTATATTCTAAAGCAACACTATCTTGGCTGCTGTAGATAAGTGATATAAGCATTAGACCTAAGTGATTCCTTATTTTTGACATCTCATTTGGTTATATCCAATAGGAGTGTTATCTGTTGCATTTAAAGAAAATCACTGTAATATAGCCATGTTTTAGTTACTCATAAAAATCCTTTTCTAGGGACTTATCCAGATGACTTTCAAGAAGTTCTCCAACTATCACAGTAGTAAGACTTAATACATGTTACATCCTCTCCTGTTTTTCATTCTAACATGCATATTTGCCTTTTAAAAGGCTTCACATTCACTTTATTTACTCTCACTTCACACTGAATAAAGTATTATATTGAGGTACCTAAGAAGTTGTGCTTGTTATAGTGGCTTCCAACCAATAACATTTTTGCTGAGTGAGATTTTGGATGTTTCCTCCATGCTGTTATAAAATATAAAAAAAAATATTGACTTCATACAAAGTCTAAAGTAACTTCCTTGGCAAAATGTTTCATATTACTCTAACTATATACATATATCTAGATAGATAGATAAATAGATAGATAGATAGATAGACAGATAGACAGATAGATAAGTATATATGTATTCAATGAATTTTACTAAATTTAAAGGAACCAAAAAATTTTAAAAGCTTGCCTTGGTTTAAAAGTTAAAATTTTAGGGTTATCTAAAATGATTAAGCATAAAACAGAATTTTTAAAGTTTTTAGGACTTTTAACCTCCATTGGAGGAGCATGGGTCGAAGGAAGGTTAGGCATGTCAGACTGTAAGAACATTTTCATGCTGTTCCATTGCACTTATTCTGTAATTCATTTTCATAGAAACATAGATTTCTAAATGTTTTATTATTGCTAATATTTGGTATAACATCAATAACATATTCTTTAAAAGTTATTCATGTTTTATTCAGCATCATTTTAAAATTTTCATTGATTTTTAAAGCATGTCAATTCTGTCACTCTATATTTTAAAATGAATGGACTAGAAGCTAATGTCCTTTGATGTAGTGAAATAGAATGAACTGATTTTTGATTAGTAAATCTCCTGGATATTTGTTTTGAAATTAAAGTCACTCAGTATAAAGAATAAATAATTTAGTGAGGAGAGTGAGTGATAACTTCAAATAAACTTGATATTGTAATTATTTTATTAGGAAATATATAGACACAGTTATAAACTCATTCATCATTTATACACTTTAAAATCTTATAGTATATAATTGTAAAATATTGGTTCAAATTATCTTCTTGTTCTTATTTATGAGGGAAACATTTGGTACCACAAAACAAGTTTATCAGCTAAATATAATTTTATTGGCTAGTGACCCAGCCAAGTTTAGCTTCTGAGTTCTCATTCTGATGTGTTGTTGACATTTCTGTATCATTTTCTGCCTAAGAATTACAGTAATGATAAGGTTTTGTGAGAAAGATTTGCAAATATTTAATACAGATGGCAGTTGTTCCTACTTTCCATGAACTATGGACTTTTAAACACAGACATCCTACTGGTTGTTATCCTCAGCTTGTGCCCCTACTGGTGTTTGCGACACTCATTTTCTGCTGCCATGAACTGTGGCCCTTTGCTATGTGTCACTGTGCCTTGGAGACAGGCAAGTATGAACTGAAACCTGCGCCAACTGTGAGCTGAGTAAACCTTTCCTTTGAATTTTGGGTGTTAGATATTTTGTCTCAGCAATGAGATAAAAGTAACCAAGATATTCTCCTCAATAAAAGTGTCAAAACTTTAAGTAGTATAGGGGCTGAGGAGATGGTTCAGTAGCATAAGCACTTCCCTAGCAAGTGCAAGGGTCTGAGTTCAATCCCCTGTTCTGCCAAAAAAAAAAAAAAACTTTAAGTAGTAAATAGCCAAAATTAATATATATTGTTAGAAAAATTGTGTTATTGTGATAATAAAACTGCTCTGAAATTAACTGTCAAGAAAAATAAGAAATGCTGTTTGGGGAATGATTCATCTCCTTGTGTACTCACAGGAAGAAAACATACTGGATGTCAGTCATATGTGTTCATATCTCCTAAGTCTATCTATACTAAGTTTTAGCATTTTTGTCAAAACATGAACATCTTGAAAAATGAATCATGTATATCAGTAGTATAGTAATCAGACCTATGAGGTAAAACCTTCTATGTAAGACGACAAAATGCACCACCAGACTGTTAGGATGTATAATTTCTAAACCAACATAGCTGGATCACATAGTGCCAGCCATTTAGATAAACATTGTTTCTGGCTGTCTCATGGCATGTCTAGATGAAATGAGTGTTTGAAATCAGTGTTCTGAGGGAAATTATCTCCCTCAGTGTCAGTGGGCACTATCCCAATGAGGGCTTCAAATAAGAGTAAAGGAGAATCTACCCCCTTGTTCTTCCTGTATGAGTGTTGAGCTGGGAGATTGGATTTCTCTTGCCCTTGGATGTATATTGATCCCATAAGCTTGCCTGTCGGCAAGACTTCACTCTAGATTGAGCTGTGCTACGACTTTCTGAATTACTACATTACAGATGGCAGACTAAAGGATTTATCAGTCTCAGTAATCTTGAGGGCCAGTCCCTCAGGATCTTCCCCTGCCTGTTCTCTTGCTTCTTTTTCTATGGAAAACTTTAACTGATACAGACACCAAAGCTATCCAACATACCTTTGACTCTCAAATAAGCTCAGAGCTCCTAAATTAGATGTCCAACTGTATGTTAGAGAAATTTATATGAGAACTGATACCTAGGGCATAATCAAAAATAGATCCTTATTTGATAAGAGAGCCACATCACTAGGTCTACAACAAGCTTTTACCCTAAAGATACTGAAAGGAAAAGGGAAGTCTCATCTCAACAAAAGTGCTATAAACATAGAATAAAGAAGGAAGCAACTACTATTGTGTTCAGAAAACAAACAAATACATTATTAATGGCCTCAATGCTGGACACTTCTGATCAGTACAAATAGATGACTGTTCAAGAAAACATTCTATCATATAGCAACTCTTTTTTTTCTTTTTTGTATTTAGGACAGGGTGTACAGGGTCTCACTATTTAAATCGGACTCATATTGATCCTCCTCTTTACAGCCGCCCAAGTGCTGGTATTACAGGTGTGCACCACCATGCCCAGCCTCAATTGCCATCTCAGCACACTCGGGGAGGGGGGAGTGGTGGGCGGCACAGCAGGCCCAGGGGGATGGAACTCTGAGCCCCTACATCTGCCTGGGCAGGTGCTTTAATGCTCTGAGCTATTTGGCCAGCCCTCTCTTTTTCTTTCTTTCTTTCTTTCTTTCTTTCTTTCTTTCTTTCTTTCTTTCTTTCTTTCTTTCTTTCTTTCTTTCTTTCT
>NW_004524583.1:2950541-2965984 GCF_000260255.1 Octodon degus
CTTTCTTTCTTTCTTTCTTTCTCTTTCTTTCTTTCTTTCTTTCTTTCTTTCTTTCTTTCTTTCTTTCTTTCTTTCTTTCTTCCTTCCTTCCTTCCTTCCTTCCTTCCTTCCTTCCTTCCTTCCTTCCTTCTTTCATAGTTCTTGGGATCAAACTTTGTGCATGATAAATGTGCTTTACAGGAATTTTGTATTTTCCTGTTGAATTCCTATACTACAAGATGCCAAGATGCACCCTGGCTCTCTTGCATTCATTTTTTCTCTGCTCATCTTGGCAATATAGGACTTTATCCTACTCTCCTGTGTTTGTAATTTGGCCAGTTATCAAATTCTATTTAGAAAATTTTCAAAGTATTATTTCATTGTCTTCTAGCATCTCAAATTACTACTGAGAAATCTGATTATATTGTAATTCCCATTTCTTTTTATGTGCTCTTTTCTTTCTGCTTGATGCTTTTAAGATTTTTATTTTATTCTGTATATGCTGAAATTTTACCGTGTCTGTAAATAAGATTAAATGAAAATATTTACACACTGGCTTTCATTGTGACATTTTATTGGAAACAGATCTTATATTTATTGTGAATTTTCTAACTATATTTTGTGATTTTTACTACTATTTCATTTTCTCTCTTTCTAGTATGTCTGATTGTCAGATTTTAAGTACACTGGACATATTATTGTTTCAAGTTTGAAATATAACCTTTTATCTCACTGAAAATATGAACTATACTTTTTCTATATTGTTTCTTTTCCCTCTAAGTTTGTATCATGTGCTTATTGATCTTGCTCTTTAATATCTTCTTAGAATCTATAAATGTCTTTCGATTCTTGCTTATATAGTCACATGTTGGAGTGGTGCACTAGAAAGTTGATTTCAATATCTTTTTAAAAATTTGGCTTATGAAATACTAGTGTTCACTGAGAACAATGAATCTGCAACTGAAATATGTTTAATTCTGGGCAGGCTTCAGAGTTTAATAAGTCCCATTCTAGGACACTTCTATTCTCCAGAAATTAAAAAGAATTCTCTCCTCTTCCACCTATGTGCCAATAAACTTGACTTCTGAAATTTGGGGTCATGGTCAGGACAAAAAACAAAGCTCACATTAATAGATATGCAAATCTCTTTAGAAGAAACACCATGCCTAACACCAGGTGTTTCTAAATGTTCTTCCTTTCCCTGCCCTTTCCAAGCTTGAATAGGATTTGGTTCCACTGCTGTGATTTGTGAATTGTTTGAGATAATCATCAGTCACATTGAGAAATTTAGGGCACAAAAAAGATTTATCATTTTTAAGTCATATACTGTGTTGAGATCTTATTGTTTCCATAGGATTGCATCACTGCCACATTTCAATCCAACCAAGTGAATTTTAATCAGAACATGTTCATTTGTATTGCTTAGTTTGTGCTTATGAAATGTGTCATTTCTAAAATATATGAAATAATCTACTCTTTGAGATGATTTAAATAATCAGAGTTTTGAACATGGTTTCTAGAGCTGAATTTCTGCTTTTAAATTCTTCTGTATATGTTACTGAACAAGTACTTATGCTGTTTATCGTTCAAATTATTCATGTGTAAAATAAGAATGTTACAGGAAACTTTTTCATACAGATGTTATGAAGAATTGAATCATATAAAACTTTTCATAATAAATATTGTGAGCTCCATTTGTATAGTAGAACCAAATTGTTTTGAGTTAAAGATTTTATCTACAGAATATTTTACAATTTTTAAGAGCTACTGTACCTGAGTAACTTATTGTACTGTCAGAATGCTTGTGTCTCCCAACCCCAAATTCATATGTACAATCCTAATACTCAGTAGGACAGGATTACAAAGTTGGTCATTTAGTGATTCAGTTATGAGGATGGAACTTTCATGATGATGATTAGAATCCTCATTGAAGAGACTCAAGGGAGACTGTTTGCCTCTTATACAAAGAGAAGATGCAGAATGAAGCCTCTATCAAGGAGAAAATCCCTTGCCAGACACCAACTCTACTTTTGCCTCAATCTTAGCTTTCCTGGCCTGAAATGTAGAAATGCTTGCTTTGTATAAGCTGTTTATCATACTTCTGTTAAAGCAGTCTACAAGGTCTACATTTACTAAAATACTTCAAGTGTAAAAAAGAAGACTTAAAATGAATATTAAGTATACGATTGCCACTCTTGGCATAGTCATGAGTAGAATTACACCTAATGATATGTGTGGGGAAGGAACACCAAAAACACTAGTCAGAATATAATATATTTTAAACTGTGGAATGCAGGAGAGAAGAGGGGACAGAAAAAAATGAAAGAAGTTTAGAAAACCAGTGCATCAGAGTCTGTCGCTGATTGCAAAGGTTGCAGCAAATTTAGAACGCTTACCCTCATAGCAGAGGAAGTCATGCAAATGCATTGTTTTAGAACTCATTATAGGCAGTTGTCCCGACTCGTGAGTTAGTCAACGAGGACCCTGGAGGGGGAGTGGGGATGAGAAGGGACAGGAAACACAAAGAATGGAGACAACACAGAATTCTGATCAAGTCTTGTTTATTCAGGGGAGGTGCTGGGTATATATATAGTGGAGGCAATGGGAAATGACGTCTGCGGGTAAAAGGCGCGAATAACTACGCAACCCAGCTATGACAGGAAGTCCCACCTCCGGGGCATAGCAGGAGACTTATGGGAAATAGGCGGGGTAAGAACAATTAGGAGCTTAGCTCAGCAGATGTAGGGGAAGAGGAACCCAGAAACCCATTTGCAATAGGATTGGTGGCCTGGAGTTATTGAGCCTCCCACAGGCAGTATAGAGAGAATATGATAAATGTTTAAATTTATTGTTAAAACATAACTTCTGCATCCTCTAATTTGCAGAATTCTAGAACAGTCTCCATCTTGTATGAATAATTGCTGTTCTGGCCACATGTGTTCTCTAAAGTTTTGTATTTGATTAGATGGCAATCAATATTTTCATTAGACAACTCAGATAGCAATCCTTAAAACTCAGGAAGATGAAAATTTATCAAATTTGTTAGTTGCTGCAGCTTGAAAGGACAGGGTGGTCTGATTGTATTGAGATCTGTGCAAATGTTTCTCATGAATACAGGAATTGAATCACATTTTCTTCGTAGAAAAATTGCCTAGTTCTTGTATAGATGCAGTTAGTGTTATTTTTAAAGTAAAATTACAGGTGCTAGAAAGCTAAATGAAGTAGTAGTTTCCTTTATAAAATTTGTAGCATATATAAATATATACCAACTAGAGCACTTTTACCTTATGCTGTTTTCCTAAAGCAAATGAATTTTTAAGGTGGAGGAAGAGCCTGCATTTGCTTTTAGGAAGCAAACTGTTGTTTCTAAGAGTGAGATCTCTACGAGACAATTTTTTTTTTAACTTGAAATTTTAGAAATTTTCACTTACAGTTCTGTCAGAAGCTGAGCTGTTAATTTCTTTAATAGTTGTTTTATCTCACATGTTGAAATCTTTAGAAATATTACAGAGATAGATAATAAAACAGTAGATATTCATGACAGAGGCGAAAGAAAAACTGAAAGTTATGTGGCAGAAAGATAAAATGTTTGCTTTAACAGATGGTGGAATTCAAACAATTTGCTATAGCTTATAAAATTGTATTTATTATTTAGGCCCTTTCTTTGAAGAATTACACTTTTATCTGCTTTATTCATAAAAATATCTCCATCAAATGACAGATATGTTAATTTGATTCATTATACTTTTAACATCGGTATTTATCTACAATATTTTGCATACATTTCAGTTGAAATAATTATTCATTTCTAATGAAATAAATGAAAACATGTATAGGATAAAATTATCCCTGACCTTTTTTAAAATAGCATACCTTTTTTACTTTTTATTAACTTTATTGAAAATGTATACTAATTTTATAGCAAATTAAAAATTGTAGATGAATAATGAAATGTGGAAAATATAAGATGTACAGAGTGAATTTTAGAAAAATATTTCTGAAATGAATACATAACAAAATTAATAATAGATTGCAAATTGTGATAAAATTTTTAACAAACTTAAATGACTATAACAATAAAAATTATCTAAAATAAACACAAAGAAGAAAGAGTTTATAGGATAGTCATACAACAGTTTTCTCTATGCCAAAATCAAGAAACTTATGTCCATATAGTTAGAATTGCCAAAGTAGTAGGAGGCATGCAATAAATATTTAAAGATTTAAAGTTCCTGAATTTAGTTAAAATCATAGCACCACATTTCTGAAAAAATGAAACTTTTGCACAATAAATATGAATAAAATCATACCAAGATTCACAAATGTGAAATTGTCCAAAACTAATTGTAAAGCAAAAAATCATTAAAGCACATACATAGAAAAAAAATTAGCAAGGGCTGGCCAAATAGCTCAGCTGATTAAAGTGCCTGCAAGCAGGCACAAGGGCTGGGGATTCAATCTCCAGGCCTGCCATCCTGACCCCACCTCCAGGGCGCACTGAGACTGCTCTTGAGACTAGGTGTGGTGGCATGTGCCTGTAATCCTAGCATTTGGGAGGCTGTAAACAGGAGAATCACTATGAGTTTGATCTAATAGACTCATAGTGAGACCCTGAACATCCAGTAGACCCTTCCATAAAATACAGAAAAAAAGACAAAAGTATTAGCTATGGAAGAACAAGATTAAATAGCATCTTATCCTACATTCAAAAAAAATTAAAAAAGAGCAAATTGGTAAGAAACTAGACTTATTTATTCAAAGGACTGAAAAAAAAAAAGATCTGTCTTCATTGAATTTAATACTTAGAAAACATACGTTTGAACACTAAAAGTAAAATATTTTCCAGTTATATAAACTCAAATATTCTAATACCTCTAGACATGGCAAACAGAAATAAAACAAAGATCATAATCCAGAAAACAAGAGATGTTGCTGTATGGTCCTAAATAAAGAATAAAGAGCTCTCAAAATGGTAGTTATGCAGGACTATGTAAAATATACTTATATTAGATTAACCATTTAAAACATCATTGAAGAATTCCACAAAATACTATCAATCTTATGTCAGGTTATATACATATTTTTGATGTGTGTGTGTGTGTGTGTGTGTGTGTGTGTGTGTGTGTGTAAAAGACAAGCAAGAACTAATATAAAGTCAATGGAAAATGGAAATATGCTTTTAAAGTTTCTAATACTAGGAAAAAATATCATACCATATCTCGTAAGTAGATTGTAAGTCAAAAAAAGTATCAATCATAATAATTAACTCAAAATAAAAATAAATGTTTCAAAATAGTATTCCAAAATTAAGATTAAATTGTGAGTTCAACTAAGAGGCCAGAATGTAATGTATCATATGTGTGAATCTGACATCAATTCAGAGTACTCACACAGTATTTGATTAGGTTAATATATACAAAAATATTAACTAACAAAATATTTTCATGATAGTAAAGAATTCCTAAGAATAATTAATAACAAAAATATTGGAATGGCAAATATATGACCCAAACTTCTAACAGTTTGGGGATAGGATACGCACAAAGTTCTAGTATGTGGTGGACGTGGACAGTGTCCATGATGCTTACTGGAGGCCAGGTATAACTTGTGGGACTGAGCTACTGCTAGTTCCTTGATATCCACCCTGTAGACCTGGACAGAATCATGACACACAGGGTGCAGGAGAAGTCTATTTGTAGAGTATGCTGATAGAAATATTTTGCTGCTGTATACAAAAGAATAATTGAAAGACTGCTGCTGAATACCTCTTTTTCTCCTGTGATTAATTGTTTGCCCTATTTGGTGGGTTCTTTCCATTCTCATTCATAGAGCTGTCATTTTGTTCCATCTGTAGAACCTCTTTTAGTAGTCTGTGTAGGGTTGGCTTTGTTGTGATGAAATTCTTTAGTTGTTCTACGTCATAGAAGTATTTCACTTCTCCATTAAACTTGAAAGACAGTATTGCAGGGCATAGCAGTTTGGGCTGGAATTTATTTTCTTGCAAAACTTGAAATGCTTTACTCCATGCTCTTCTTGACTTGATGCTTTGTGAAGAGAAATCCGCCATTATTTGATGGGTTTTCCTTTAAATGTGATCTGTTTCTTTTCTCTACTGGCTTTTAGTATACTGTTCCTATGCTGAAATTCTGAGAACTTGATTATTATATACCTGGGTGTTTTTTGAATTGGGTTGATGTTATTTGAAGTTGTTTATGCTTCAGTTACTTGAATGTGAATGTCAGATTGTTTCTCCATATTTGGAAAGTTTTTTGCTGTTACTCCTGCCACTATTCTTTTTATATCGTTTGTATTGGCCTCTTCTTTCTCATTGATGCCTATTAGTCTTACTTTGTTCATCTTTGCCTAATCTTGCAGATGTTGAATTATTTTTTCCTGCATCCTAGTTGTTTTTAAGAGATATTTTCTTACCTTTTCACTAGCTGCAATGGTGTCTTAAAGGTGTGAAACTCTATTTTCACTTTTATTCAAATGGTTTTCCCAGCTTATGATTGAGGTTTTAATTTGCTGTGTATTTCTTTCAATATGTTTCATGCATTCTATTTCTTTCCTATATTGCTGATTTAAGGATTCCATCATGGTTATATTCTCCTCTATTTTTTGTCAGTGTCTTCTTCAGAAGCACTTAGTATTGCTATCATTATAGTTATCATTTCTTTTTTTACTTCAGAGATTATTTCTGTTCTGATTTCCTCTATACATTTCTGCAATTGTTTCTTTACTTCAGACACTATTATTTCACAGATTTCAGGTGTGTGATTTCCAATACTTCTATGCTCTTGTCTCCTGCATTTGTTCTGGTGGGCTTGGGACCTGAGAATGCATTTTGCTCCTTCTCTTTGTCATTTTGTACAGCAATGTCTTCTGACTTTTGTTGTAGAGCTTTGGTAGAGTTATTACCTTAGCACCAGGTCCGGATCTACCAAGTTCAAACTCGTCCAAGTGGGTGTTACTTGGGTCTGGCTGCTGTGCTCCACTTCTTTGCTGCAGCCTTTGGAAGTGAATCATCTGTGCCACTCTGGCAAGATGTTCTATTGCTCCTGGATCATTTGTGTGGGTCTTAACTCTAGCATCCCTGCAGGGAGTTCTGCCGCAGGGCTCCACACTGGGCCTGTCTGATGAGAGAAGTTCCACACACATGCCTAGCCTGGTTGCTGGCTGGCATGATGATTCAAAGGGCCCTGGGCAGTCCCACTGACATTCTGGGCCCAAGTGTTGGCTGGAATGAGGGTTTGGAGGTCCCTAAGTAGTCCCATTCACATGCTGGGCCTAACATGGCCTTTTTAATTTTATTTTTAGTACAGGGTCTACAGGGTTTTGCTACACAGGTTAAAATCATAGTGATCTTCCTGTTTTCAGCCTCCCAAGTGCTGGGATTACAGGCACATGCCACCATGCCCAATCTTAGTCGCCATCTCAGCGTGCCCCAGGGGTGGTTCCCTCATGACATAGCTTGTCCTTTTAAAAATGTTGATTTAACCAAGATTAGCTATGCATTTGTTATATTTGATTGTGTCCCCTACAGATAACTTGTGGAAATTTAATCTTCAGTAAAACAATAGTGAAAGGGAGAATGTAAGAAGTGATTAGGCCATGAATGGATTGGTGTTGTATTCTCATAAATGGCTTAAATGTATTGGTAGTAGTTGGGTGTCAAAATAACAGCCTTCACATCCTTCGGGGCATGTTCTTTTTTTTACTCTTTTGCATTTGTACTTTATGTGTTGCACACAGGATTTCCTTATGTAGTTCACACTGCTTGAACTCTATGTAGCTCAGGATGATCTTGAACTTATGGTGATCCTCCTGCTTCAGCTTCCTAAGTGCTGGGATTACAGGCAGGTAGCACCACTGACAGCTCTCTGCTCTACACATTCTACCATTGGATCCATCCAGTTCTTCACCAGATGTCATACTGTGATATTAGGCTTGCCTTGAAAACTGTGAGAACGAATTTGTTTTCATCATAGTTTGCCCATTGTGATATTCTGTTATAGCAACATAAGACTGAATAGGCCAGCAAATGAAAGAAATGAGTTATTCACAAAAAAAGATTTGCTCCCTAATATCACATGTCATATCTGTTATAAACATATTGTGCAATTTAAAAATAAAATCTGCCAAAATACATTGAAACTCTGGCCTAACAGTAACACTGTACTTATTATCTAAGGAAAGTGCAAGAAATATTATTTTCTTAGCCAATTATGTGATGATAAATATTTAATAACTGACATTTCAGAGAACCAGAAGCCTTGATTTTATCCATATTTATAATTATACATATTCCCACCACAGTTGATTTCGAGGTACTAATGTCATAGTCATCACCTCACAAACCTGTCACTGGATCCACTCTCTGAGCTAAGAACACAGTGTATTTTTCCTCTGTTCATTCATTTATGAGAATGCAACTTTTGGTACACTTGCTGCAACTCCACAGTACATTACTCCATGCAAATAATGATATTGCACTATTTACTTCAAAGAGCTAAAAGAAAGAATTCATTGTCTTCATCATAAAGAAATGACAAGTGATCAAGAAGATAAATGTCTGGATTTGACTTGGTCATCCCGCAATGTAGTATACATGTATCAAAACAGCACTTGGTGCTCCAACATACCCATAATTTTCACGTGTCAAGTACAAAGACAAATAAGCCCAGCTCTTAAAAACACAACAGACTTAAAGCCACAAAACTTTGATACATAATATTGATATACTTTCACAAGGTCTCTCATGTTTGTCCTCACAAATTTACATTTTTGTTACTACTGTGATCAGTTATAAATGATCCCAGTATGCTTTACTATGTATTTCACAGTTCATTACCCATCTCTTGAACTGAGTCTTTATACCAGATGGTACAATTTTCCTGGTATTTTACTTGTTGTGAGCATATTTTATGTGGTCCTTATTACCTGGAAGCAAGGCATTGTAAATATGGGTGTGAAGGACACTCCGAGTACCTCTATCATGTGTGCTCACAATGAACAGTTATATTAAATATGAGTAACTATTCCATGTATGCTTGCCCTTAGTAAAAATATCTCAAAATAATACCTACAAAAATAAAAGATTTGAAGCAATTCATAAACACCTTATAACTAAGAGTCAACACTAAAGTTACTGTGACACTAAATCTGCATTTCATTAACCCACGACTGGCTAATCAGTTGCAACTCATTTTTACTAAAGTTGAGTTAAAATGTTCAAATTTCAATAAAACAACAAACTTACTATATTACATTTAACTTACTTTACTTTTGTGGACACAGTGTCCCACTCTGTAGTGTAGGCTGGTTTAGATTCCATGATGTCGCCCAGGGTAGCCTCCAAATCCTGTTGATCCTTTTGCCTCAACTTCCTCAGTTCTGGGATTTCAGGCATGTGCCACCATGTCTGACACTATAATTATTAATTTTAAATAATGTTTCCTCTAAATAATGTCTCTCTTGATCAAAGCAAACTTTTTTATCTTCTTCTCCATTCTACATGATGTATTATCTTTTTTTTGTTGATTTGTTGATCTTTTCATTTCTATGTGCTTCTAGCAGTTCCTCCAGATTATTTCCCAAAATGTTCTTCATTATCTTGTCTATTTTTTCTTTCTCATAGAAATCCTATCAATCTATAAATCACATCAGCATTTTATAAAATCTTATGTTCAAAGCTATGCAGTCCAAAAGTCCTTTGTAACGCAGTAATTATGAAATGAGTGTTCCTGGGTCTTTTTTTTCATTTTCTACTCATTTCTCAGACATCCCATTGTCAAGTGGAAATGAGCCACTGTTAAACTGTCCATATTACATTGTTCCAGGTTTATTACATGGTGACAGACTTTGTTAAAACGTTGCTTTGCTTAGAAACTCAATGTGGAGCTGTGCATACATTATGTCAATCAGTTTCTGACAATCTCGCAAAGTGAGCACTTGTTATCCACAATTTACAGATGAAGATAGTGAATGGTACTTCAAAAAATCCAGAAATCCTATAGATAGGAATTTATAAAGCTAAAGTTGAATCTAGTTCAGTCTGGATCAAAATCTATTTTTTTTCTCTGATCCTATACTTTTCTTCTTAATAAATCAATGATAGCAGTAACATCACCATGCTGCTTTTACATAAGTACTTTTTTAAAAAAGCATTGAAACCATCTGAAAAAAAAATATTTGGCTCTTTCCAAAACAAGCAGTGAAAGGTTCTGAGTTTGATCCCAAGTACAAAAACTATGGCATAGTTACAGTAATTGTAAATAAAATATATTAAAAAATCTTAAAGCAATCATACTTAGTAAAATTTTTGGCAGGTTGGATTTTCGGATAAGCCAAAAAAGGTCCTGGTTGATAAATTGAAACTGGCCATTGTATAATAAGTTCTTAGATGTAATGAAGAATACAAAGAAAAGGCATAATTTTATTAAGATTTACATATTAAACAATGAATAGAATGAGCCTCTAGTTTGAGAAAAAAAAATACAAATACAATGGATTTATCTCAGGCTGGAGACAAGATGGCATGAGACAGCCAGAGTCAGGGTGCACCCTGAAAGGAAATCATAGGTGATACTGAAATCGATTTTGAAGAACCAGCTTCTTTTGATGAGATGGTTATCAGAGGAAAGAAACCTTATGAACAGAAACAAAATTCGGTACAGATTACAATAACAAAATGTGCTTGATGAAAGGAGTTATGTAGAGTCTACGAGTACTAGATGTAATAGCTTTTGTACTGCTGGGACATAATGCCTGACCCCTGGAATTTAAAGGAGGGATGTTTAGTTGAGCTCACAGTTTCAGAGGTTTAACTCCATCGCAGCTTGGATCCAGGGCAGAATGTCAGAGCTGAAGGACAGGAGAAGACAAAGTTGTCAATGGCAAGGCAACCAGGAAGCAGAGCACAGGAAAGAGCAGCACAGGGAAAGGGGCTCATGAGCAGAGATGGTTTCTCAGGTCACACCTCCTTTTCCCACCCAGAAACATCTAGATTTATGCTTTTCCTAACCCTGGGCAGTTCTTCAAGAAGTTAAGGTGGCAATAATGCTTAACGGTCATACTAGAAAAGAAGGTGAGAAACAGAATGGAGTTCAACAAGAAAAATGCAAGTGGTTATCACATTAAGTAGACAGAGGAGAATGGACAACCGAGGTTCAGTCTGTCAGTTAAAACCAGGAATAACAAGGGGTGGTATGCTTAGATTCCAGTGTTTCTCAGATAGTCCAGTTGAACAGAAAACAAGGCCCTTCTTTAATTCTAATTTTTATTAGAAGCAATGCAATTTTTAAACAAGCTCAGCTGTCTGAGCATTTTATTTATTATGGAAAAAGAACTCAGAAAATACAGAGACAGAATATTCACTAAAAGAATAGAATCTTCATTTGCTCAGCTGGATCAGAAGGTTCCTGCCTTGAATCTAATGATTTTTTAAAAATTTCAGCTTGTTTTATTCTGTGAGTTGCATTATATTTATACTATACAGCATCTATAAAATAACACTTTTCAGAGAAATGTGAAATGCTCAAATAGGAAGAAAAGGCTATAATATTGATTAAGGCAGAAGCATGACTCTGCAATTAAAAAGTGGCATCAGATCTTAATTCATAATTAAGTTATGCCTGTGAAACCTTCCCCAAGAATGATGTTTTCTTTTGGGTTCAATTGAAAACTCTTTCTCTGTTCATTTTAAAAATTAATTTTATTGGTACATTTTGATATACATAATGATTCTTTTCATCATAGGAAATTTCTCTCTATGCATGATATATGTTGATTCTTTTTTCCCTCAACCCTGTCCCCTCCATCCAATTTCACTTCCTCTCATTTATTAAAGCTTTTTTAGAATTTTTTGTTCTATTGTCTCTTTTCATTTCCTTTCCATCTTTTTTCCTCCTCTTTCCCTCATTCTTCTTTCCATTTGAACATTTAAAGTATATAATTGATGCTGAAAAACAGGAAAATTGTTTTTAGCTTTCTAAAGTACTGTATACTATATTTTTCTAGCATTTAAATATGGGTTCGTTGTACTTAAGTTAAATATTTGTAAATTTTAAATTGTGGCTTTTTTCTGGGAAATTCTATTTACAATCTATTCTTGAGAAGTTTCACAGTCTCAGTGAATGTTCTAATGGTTTACCTGTGTTAATTTGCCATTTTAGTAGTGTGAGGGACTTGATGATCTGTAAATTCAGAGATTTATTTGATGCTATTTCTTCTTTCCATGAAATACTCTGGGATGAGCTGAACGTTCAGCATGAAGTATTAGCCCTTTTGTCCAGGCCTCTTTCAATGTAAATGTTCTGTTTTCTTCTCACATAATGATATAATCCAGCTCCTTAGCAAAAACTTAAGTTTTGTGAGCTTAATTACATTAAATGTTTTTTAAAATAATATAATTTAGTATAAATTATTAAAATCTATTTAACAAATTTAATTAATTCTGAACAAAATACCAACAGCATTCTTCATTAAACAAAATAATAATAAAATTCATGTGAAATAAGTGATCCAGAATGTTAAAAGCAGAACTTAACAATAAAAAAATGAGGCATCACAATTCCAAATTTAAAGTTATTTTAAAAATAATTTAGATACTTCTTCATTTCCCATGCATGTCTTTTTTATTTGTCTGTTTCTTTATTGGTCTGGGTAAATTTTGAATCCTATATTGATCAGAAGTATTGAGACTATACATTGTTTTTCTGATTTTAAAAGAAATGCATTCATTTCCCCCCATTTAGTATAGTGTCAACAATTGGTTGATTATATATGGCTTTTGTTAGTTTGAGATAGGATCCTTCTATAACTGTTGTTTGCGGTTTTTATCATGAGTGAATGTTAGGTGTTGTTGAAGACATTTTCTACATCTATTCAAATTAGCATTTTCCCCCTTGCTTCTGTTTATATGATTATTACATTTCTTGATTTATGTGTGTTGAAGCATTCCTGCATCTCTGGAATGAAAATAACTTGTTCATGGTATGTTGCATTTTTAGTAATTTGTTTCATTATTTGAAGTAACTATAAAAGTTTTGTGTCTATGTTCATTACAGAGATGTGTCTGTACTTTTTCTTTTTACTCTTTTTTAAAAATTTTTTTAAAGTCATTCTCTGGTTTTTGTATCAGGGTAATGCTAATTTCCAGGAAGCAGTTTGGCAGTTCTCCTTCCATTTTGTTTTCTTGAAAGAATTTGGGCAGTATTAGCATTAGACCTTCCCCAAAATTCTGGTAAAATTTAGCTGGGAACCAATTAAGTCATGGACTTTTCTTAGTTGGTAGGGTTTTTATTATTGTCTCTATTTCATCAACTGTTATTGGTCTGTATCATTCAGGGTTTTACTAGAGAAATAGATGAAATACAGATACACAAAGGTATAAGAAATCACAAGATTGGGTTACAATGGTCAGAAACGGTTGGATGAGGAAGTGTACAGAGGGTGCATGCACCCTAGAAACTGAAGGGTTTAGTCCAAGGTCTGGAGCTCACTTCAGTATTCCATGCAAGTCCATACCAGGAGGCCAAAGAGTCTACATCCAAAGGCTGAAAGATCAAAGGAAGAAGCTGAAGAGCCTGTACTGGAAGCCAGGAGAAGACACCTAAACTGAAGGGGAAGGCTGGAGCTGGTCCAAATTACAGAAGCTAGTCTGTTTGGTACCATCCAGTTAAAGAGACATTCTAGGCTGTATCCTCTGTACCCTGGGGTAAAGATGGCCTCCCAATGGCTGATCCTCTTCTATACCCTATTCTTGGGCATGGAATTGCTAAGCCAATTGAGTTAAGCTTCTAAACCTCTCAAGTTTGCAGAATCAACCAACAACCACGTGATCTATTCTGGTATTTTTTTTTCAGGGATTCTCTTCTATTTTGGTAATTCTTGTGATGAGGAATGTCTCTATTCTTCCTAAATTTTCCAATTTTTTGGAATATAGCTTTTCAAAATTATTTCTTATAACCTCTGATTTTTGGTTGTATCCACTATGACTTCACCCTTTTCATTTATAATTTCATATATATGTTTGTTGAGACAGGGTCTTGCTATGTAGTTTAGATTGCCATTGAACTTAATGTATACTCCAAACTTTCCTCAAATTTGTAATGATTCTCCTGGCTCAGCCTCTAGAGTGCTGGGATTATAGGAATGCACCACCACACCAGGACTATAATTACATTAATGTGATGTCTTTTCCTTCTTTTTTTGTTAGTTTGGCTAAAGCGTTATCAAACTTGTTTTTTTAAGAAAGCTACTGATTCATTGACGCTTTGTACTATACTTCTAGTCTCAGTTTCTTTAATTTCTGATTTGATCCTTATACCTTTTTCCCTTTTGCTATTTTCAGATTGGAATTGTTATTGTTTTCCTAGAACTTGAAGTGCCATCGTTAGATTATTTTTTTGAAGTTGCTCTGTTCTTTTCATGAGTGTATTCACAGCTGTAAACTTAGCTTTTAAAAACTGTCTTCACTATGTCCATATGTTTTTGTATTTGTGCTTTCACTTTAAGTTCATTCTACAAACTTTTTATTTCTTCCTGGATTCTTCTGTAATTAATTAATTATTCAATAATACGTGATTTTTTCTGTGATTGCTTTTACTGTTCATTGTGAGTTTCATTCAGTTGTGATTTATTAGTGTGTATGGAATTAGTTTAGTTTTTAATATTTATTGAAGCATGCTTTATGGCCTAGTACAAGCTCTCTTTTGGAAATAGGTTCAGTGGGCTACTCAGAAAAATGTGTATTTTGTTGGGGGATAAAATATTCATGTACATATCTATGAAATCTGTTTTGTCAGAGGTGTGGATTAACTGCTACATCTTTGATATTTGTATTTGATTGAACAGTTTATTTGTTCAAATTAAGTATAGTGTTCCAATACACTAGCATTGTATTGACATTGATCTGTCCTTTATGCCTAGCTGGTTTTATTTTATGGAAATGGGTACAATAACATTTAATGCATAAATCTTTACAATTTTCCTTCTACCAGCATGTTAAAATGTTCCCTCTCCCAGCATGTCCTGGCCATATTTCTCTCTTCTGATCAGTTTTGATTTGAAATTTATTCTATCATAAATAGACAGCCATTCCTGTTTGCTGGCTACATGAAATGGCATTTACCATCTTTTCACATTCTGATATTTTTTTTTTACCATTATGTTAGTTTATATCTTGATTGGATAATTAAGATCATTCATACTGTGAATTATTATTGTGAGGAATTTATTGAATTCTGAATTGCATTTTGTACAGCTGTGATTCTTTAGTGTTTCACATCTGTATCCATTGGATGGACTCTTTCTTTATTATTATTTTTTTTTTTTTACTGTTTTATTTTTTGGATGGACTCTTTCATGCTGATGTCCTCTCTACTTCTGTTAGGATTCTTTTAGGTTTTATTTATTTATTTATTTATTTATTTATTTATTTATTTAGAAATACTGGTTCAGTA
>NW_004524583.1:2966084-2966857 GCF_000260255.1 Octodon degus
TTTTTTTTTTTTGGTGGAACCAGGGATTGAATTCACGCCCTTGAGCTTGCCAGCAAATGTTTGTTACATAGTTTTAAAATTTTCACAGTGAGTTCTGTTGGCCTTTAAGGTTTGTATTGGGCATCTAGTTTTTCAGGTACTCTTGCCTTAAAGATTACTTTCTGTTTTTCTTTTACACTTTTAGTATGTGTTGTTGGAGTGAGCACTTTTGCTTACAGCTTTTAATATTCTTTACATTAAATTCCAAGAATTTTTATGATGCATTAGGGCAAGGTTCTTTTCTGGTTGTGACTATTTTCTGAATCAAATCCTGTATTTGAATATTCAATTCAGTTTACCTAGATTTAGAAAACACACTGCTATAGAATTTGATGAATAAATTTTTATACATTTTGAGTCTACTTATTTTTCATTTATTCCTATATTTCTAAAGTTTTTCTCTCATGAAGCAGCTGTAGAATCTTTACTGAATGCATGATTTACCATATCAACATTTTCTTCAAGTTCCAATACTTTGTCCTCTTACTGATTGAACCAAGCTTTCAATTGAATATTTTATATCCTGAATTGATGCTCAACTTGTTTTTATAATTTCTAACTCTTGAATGCATTGGTCATTCAAAACTTTTAATATTTTATTAATTAAATCTTTTATGCATTTATTTAAATCCTCTTTAAGCTCACTAAACACCTTTTGATTTTATTCATATATTTTTTCTTTGTTTGCTTCAAACATTTTGATCATTTTATTTTTTGCTTCAGTGTTCCTAAGA
>NW_004524583.1:2966957-2985812 GCF_000260255.1 Octodon degus
TTTTTTTTTTTTTTTTTTTTTTTTGTCTTACTGGTCTTACTGTCTTGATTTAGCCTACTCTTATTGCTTTTAAACTAAAGCCTAGATATCAGCTAACACAGGTAACTGTTCAAAGATAACTGGTGTTATTTATAAATAAATGGCCAGAATCTTCCAAAGTTTAACAGTTTAATATGTTTCCTGCAAAAACTGTTATTCTAAAAATTAGTGCTACTTTATCAGAAGTATGTAGTTTTTAAGGAGTTCCTTATTTTAAAGGACATTTAATTCTGTTATGAAGTAGAAGAAAATATGTAATATATTGAAACTCATGTAAAAATTTTCTAAGACATAGTCAAGATGCATAGGATGCATTAAGTGGAGATCATGAATAAACAAGCAGCTAGTGCGATACATGAAGAATCTGTAATTTAAATAAAATACAAGGAGTAGAGGTGTAGCCAGTGTGATATGGTAAAGGAAGAATAATTTTAATGTAAGGTAAAATAAACAAAAAATGTTATATACAGATAAAACTGTATAGAAATATCGTGTATTGATAAAGCATCCTCTAGGTTAAGTGGTACCTCATTGCTACATGAGTCACCCAGTGTAGACCTCATGATAGTCCTGTTTTTTCTAAGATATGTTCTGGTAGAAGAGAGGTAAAACCCATAGCTGTTCAACGAGCTAGTTGGAAATCTCCTTGCTTCCTCATCTGTCTGAGACAACCACGTACTCCGCTGTCCTGATACTTTTGTCTGTGATCTTCCTGCTTTTCTTGACCTCTGGTTTTCACACTTGCACCATCATCAGGGAAGGATATGTTTGAAGTGTGACAGGAAATTTAAATATGATGTAGCCTAGAATTCATTTAGCAGTTCTCTTGAGACTCTACTTGAAGTGTGTTAGCCTACTTACTTCAACTCTCTCTCCTAGGTCTTACTTCAAATTTTAAAAATATAAAATAAATTATAATAAGCCAATTTTCTATGCTGTGCTCTCAAATGTTCTTGGTCTGACTCTGTTCTCATAAAGTCCGCATCAGGCACTTTCCTGTATGATAGGTGGCATCAGAGGGATTAGAAAATATTTAATAATATTTTCTCAAGTAGATATTAAAGGACAATTACAAATAAATTATAAAGGTATCAGTACAATATATGCTAGGTAAGGAATAGCTAGCTTTACTTACTATATAAGACAATATTTATTCTGTGACATCCTTTTAACCTCGAACAATATGAAATATTTCTAAGAATTAAGGGAAAGACAAATTTTCCATAAAGATAACAATTAATCTGTCAACTATCTTAGAGCACATAGAGTCTGATCCCATCTTAATATGAAAACAAGTCCCAGGAAAGGATAACTTGTGCTTCATGATATTTTGATTTTCTTATTTATTTTTTATCTATTCTTTTGGTTCAGGGTCTCTCTATACAGCTCAGACTCAGTGATCCTCCTGTTTTCAGCCTCCCCCGCACTGGGATTACAGGCGTGTGCCACCACATCCGGACTCAGTGGCCAGCTCAGCACATCTGGGGGCTGGGCCAGCTTGACATGTGATACCAAGGATCAAACTCCAGTCCCTGTGATATTTTAATTTCTATTTGTATGATTTAACACAGTTTGCTTTATATAAATCCATCATCCTTTTCTAAAATACTGCTGTACCCCAATGGTCTCATACTAAGAGCGTATTAAAAGCTACGTTTCAAAAGTGCTTATAGTATTTCTCTCACTGTAACTCCTGTCTATGATTTCACAGTCCCAATTTATAACACATTCTGCTGTCAGATCACTCTTGTTAAAAAGATGCTTCAAATCATTGTTATTTTTAAATTGTTGCAGTGGGTTTAAGCTTATGTTCAGTAAGTTCAAATTTCTTACTCTGCCATTCCAAAATTTCAGAGAATCAGGACATACTTCCTCAAATTATACTTTCTATTATTGTAAAAATAACCAGTGATTCAAATGCTTGAATGCTCTGTCTACCCTCTGAATACAAGAAACTCTGCAGAAGTAAGA
Organism: Octodon degus; assembly: GCF_000260255.1. Classification (NCBI taxonomy): domain Eukaryota; kingdom Metazoa; phylum Chordata; class Mammalia; order Rodentia; family Octodontidae; genus Octodon; species Octodon degus. The sequence continues at coordinate 2,968,968 of NW_004524583.1, forward strand.
GATATGTAATTACAAATGCATGTCTGTTTTGTATGAGTACCTAATTTTTTTAAATATTTTATCCAATATTATCATCATCTACAAACTAAGAAATTATTGTAAGTGTAACCATAGCCATAGTCATCCTGTCCTCAAATGCTATAAATATTAAGTTAGGTATTCTAGATAAATCCATAATATGTCTTGTAGTCTGAGGCCCACCTATTCCTCCCCTAATTTCTCCTATACACATATATTTACATGTTGATTTATATACTAATATAGGTAGATATAGATACACAGATATATTTTCTAAACACTGCCTTATTGCTCAGCTACATGTGTATTTCAAGAATTCCACTGTGTTTCTGAACAATAGTAAAGTCCCATTGTTTTCCTAATAAGGAAAAATAACTCTACTTTTTACCTTAAAACTTCTCATAATATAATCTTCATACAGTGTCTTGTATGAAGTTCAGACTTATAGTGATTCTTCTGTCTCAGACTCCCTAGCATTAAGATTGCAGCTGTGTGCCACCATGCCTGGTTTCAGGGTTAGAGCTGTGCTATGTGCCTGAAACTCTGCAGGCTGCCGGGCAGGTTCTTAACCCATGGAGTTATGTCCCCAGCCATCATGACATGATCTCTACAACCTCACAGATCTCACCTAAATGGACAGAATAAAGCTGGATAGAGCTCCCCTCTTCATGTAGCTGACCCATTTAGTGCCAGGCAGCCTTTGTGCCTGAAAGAAACTTGAGGACAATATAGATGAGGCTAAGAAAAGACTCTCATTAAATTTTAAATATATTCAGAAAGGCATCAAACATATAGGTCAAGGAATCTATGGATAATGTCTAGAACATTGTAAAGATAAGCATAATTGACCCAAAACATTTATTAAAAACTGGATGAAGTTTGTGACATTCAAGGTTTAGCTGGGCGGGGTAGTACACAAGAAAGGATCTATGACCCTGTGTCACACTTTCATTTCATTCAATTCAAATTATTGTCTGATTTCTCTTCACATTATAGGAATTCCTATAAGATAAAAGTGCACTAATAAGTCTCCAAATATTTTCAGAGTTTTGGTAGCTTAGGCCATTTGGACTGTCACAAACACTACCCTGGGTGACTTATCATGGAAGCACTTATTCTACTGAGCCATCTCCCTACCCTGGGTGACTCATCAACAACAAAATTCCTTGTCCATAGTTCTTGATGCTTGACATTCAAGTTCAAGTTGCCAACGTATTCCATGTCTGGTGAGGCTCTCTTATGCAGATGGTCAATTTCTTATTGTACCTTTAAATGCCAGAGCAGAGAGAAGCAAGATCACTCTGAAATCTTCTTTTTGTAAGTCAGACCCTACATTAAACATGTTAGCCTACCTGTTCCATTTCTTTCCCTGCTTCTTGCTTCAAATTTTAAATATATCTAATAAATTGTAATACATTCTCATGCTATATAAACCAATTCTAAATGGTTAAAAGTAAAGGTATTAGGAAAGATATATCATGGTAATATGAATCAAAGAAAAAAAGGGACTGACTACATTAATTGCTCTCAAAGAAAATTTTAGGAATAAAAGTGCAACATAATTATATAATCACAAGATGGTTAATTCTAGATAAGGCATAATAAACTTTATTGCATGTACACTTAACACCAAAGCATGTAAATGCATGGGAAAGAGTTGATAGAGCTGAAAAAAGTAGACTAATCTATTAGTATATTTGATGATTTCAGTGCTTCTCTTTGAGTAATTGATAGAACAAGCAGACAGAAAATGAATAAAGATGAAGCTGACCTGTGGGTACTATCAATCAACTTCATCTAATTGACATTTGTAATGTAGTCAAACAACAGAAGAACCAATTCTTCATGATCTCACATGGAAATTTACTAAGATAAATTACATTCTGAGTTATAAATCACACATTAGCAATTTAAAAGGGCTGGAATCCTACAAAGATCTTTTAGACAGCAATGGAATTCAACTAAGTGAATAATGGAAAAATAATTAGAAAATCCTGAAACACAGGAATGAAAAATATTTCTTTGTCCCAAGTGGATAAAAAATGTCTCAGAATATATTTTTTTTAAATTTGGGCCACAACAATATAAGATTTATTTTAGATGGTGAGAGATTCAATCTGCTGAATAGAAGAGGGGCCACATTAGAGTTACTGCAGAAAATCAACTGATTGGAAGGAATTAAAAGAAAGGGAGAGACATACATCCTGAGTTCAAAATCAATCTGAAATAAGAGACTTTTAGATCAAACAACATATAGACACAAGACTCAATAAAATACCAATCCACCTCAGAGGGCCATTGGTGGGACACCTACCTACTGTCAAAGCAGAACCTCCATACTGGGAAGTTAAAAGAAAATGAATAGGTTGAAATAGTGAAGTTAACCAGAGCCACATAGAATAGACTCAGGATGAAAGGTATCTTGCTCCTTTTGCTTTCCTCTAAAAAGAGTATGATGAATCATGGCAGCAAATTTCACCAGCACAGATGGAGAGTGATCTAGGAACAGCTCCTTCCCTGAAGGATCACCAAAATTGTTATTTGTATCAGTTGTGTTGTGGTTGTTTTGTAGTGTGCCAGAGCTGAGATGCTAACTGGAAACTTTAGGGACAACAAGGTTAGGGATCATAGTAGCAGTGGTAAAATTAGGACAACCCCTCCTGCCTCATGACTGGTAGCTTAAGAGAAGAGTGCCTATGCAAAGATTTAAGCAGCCTTGGAGCAATGGTTGGAGTAAACAATCTCTCCAGGGAAGAAATTGATGTTGAACTGAGCAACTTTGGGCTGATTCCACAGTAGTGACAGGAACAATAAGGCAGCCCACAGCACCCCACTCCACCATGCTCTGAAGAAAGTGGTTTGAAATGACAGAGACTTGCCAATGGAAGTGGAGCAGAAGAGAAAGTACAAGGACTGGTAGAAGCCAGGTGTACGTAGGATTGAATGTAACCATATACTGCCTCTATCAGAAGGTGTTGCAGCACCAGGGAGATCAAAAGAGACAAACAAGGTAAGGAATGAGTGAGCTACTGAGGGTCATGTGAAGTTACTGGTTGGAGACAGACCCTAGACCAGAGGCCAAGAGCAGCTTGACACCCAGCATGTATCCTATTGCACGTGTGGTATTACCCTGCACAGATCTAAGCACTGACTTAGCCAGTTATATGTACACTAAAGGATCTTTAAAATTCTCTCTCTGTGTCTCTCTCTGTCTCTCTCTGTCTCTGTCTCTCTCTCTCTGTCTCTCTCTCTCTCTGTCTCTGTCTCTCTCTCTCTCTCTCTCTCTCTCTCTCTCTCTTTCTCTTTCTCTCTCTCTCTTGCTGTTGTTTCATTTTCATTTTTCTAGTTGGATTTTCTTTCATTTGTTTAAATTTTTATTCTTATTGTTCATTTGACTCACTTCTGGTCTCTCTGCTCTCAACTTTATTGACTTTTTTATGTATTTTCAAGGGAGTGAACACTTGATTAGAATATCTCTAATCTTTCTTGTTTGCTCCACCATTCTTTTTATTTTTTTTTTATTTTTTTCCACCATTCTTTTCATAATTTAACGAAGTTGGGTGATCGTCCTTTCTCCTCAGCCTTACTTCCACTATATTGGTCTTCATTTATTTCTCTACTTTGTCTCTTATCCCTCTTAAATCTGCCCCACAGGGTCAATAAGAACTAGAATGTATTGTAGAAATTATGACATAGGAAGAAAATGCTCAGGTGGGAAGGGGAACTAAGGAGGGGTTAGGGGAAAGAAACAAAGGGATAAGAACAAAGGAAAAGATTAAATAAAGCTTTTGTAAACAAGGAGGAGAAGAGGGTTTGAACAAGAGCAAGATAATGGGAAAAACTAAAATGAATTAAGATACATCATGTACATGGATGAAGTTCCTATGATGAACGTGATCATTATGTGTGTTTATAATGTTCCAAAAAACTAAACAAAAACGAACAGACTTACCCTACATGGAAAGATTTTTAAAAACACATAAATATAACATGGAGAGAAACAAGCTAGACATGGAGGAATAACACTATATGATTCCATTTAGTTAAAGTTCAGAATGGATAAAATTGGTTATAGAAGTAAGGATAATAAGTATCTCTGGGGAGCATTGATGATGTAGTGATCAGATGGGGAAGAATGAAGTTTAAGAGATGCCATTGGGGAGTGTTTTTCTCAATGAAATTCACATGTAAATGCATGTGTTCATTTCATTAAAAATCTCTGAGGTTTATAGTTAATATATATATATTTCAATTAAAACATTTAATTAAATGAGAAAAAGATTTATTGTATGTGAGGAAGACTAATTGCACATCTTAAAATTAATCACTATGGCTCTCAGCATCAACTTACTAAAAGACCCAAACCATGGGTCATATCATCAAGGCAGAAAAAATATTTCATTTTATCTGATATCATACATAGTAAAAAATTTCAACAAATTAATAATCCAAAAAACATTTTCAGGTGGTAAATATGTAAAAATGTTTCCATATATGGATCAGAAGATTTAGCAGCAAATTACTGCCTATTAATAAAAACTTGATAAATTAGAGCTTATCAAAATGAAAAACTTCTTCACCACACAAAGCACTACTGTAAGAGTGAAAAAAATAGACAAAATCTTGGAGAAAAATCTTTGCAAGACACATGTGTGATTGGACTTATGTGTAGATATAAGAGGTATATAATTCTTTATGCCTATTTTTAAAAATATATTCTAATTTTAAAATGTTTTTTCATCATATTCAATAGGGACTTAAAGTTCAACATATCAATACTTGATGAAAAATACCTGTTACATGTTATGCCTAATACTTTTGATATTCAGACAGATAGTGAGGTTAAGCTTAACAACCTAGGTTGTATGGCAATAACAATAAGCTTGTCTTCTGGATAGTTACAACCTAAGTTTGCAGACCAAAATTAGAGAAAAAGAAGAGCCACAAGGAAAGCCAACATTTGGTCTAGAAGGTCACTTAAGACTCAGGAAATATGAGAACTTGTACTATAACATCATGTAACTTGGTAGTGTCCCAAATTTTCTGATCAAGGAGATTATGGGGCCAAAGAGGAAAGTGATCAATGATGTAGAGGGTGTCTAAGGAGAATCACATGGAGAGAAAACATTCTCTCAGGCTTTCACAGAGAGCACATTGGCCAAGCAATGGCCCTGACTCATCCACATGGCTGACACTGACAAATGTTCTACAATCTGCAGTAGAGAATCTCAGGATAAATCCTGAGGGGATTTCACTGAACTTATAAGACCCAAAAGCTACAACTCTTGTTGCATAGGTCCTGCTTTACCTTGGTCTTAACCGTCCAGAAGAAAAGTATGAAAACAAAGTATAAGAAGTAAAGCCATGGTGTTACATGAAGCTGTAGGGGACTCAGGTCAACAATTTCTGACACTGCCAGTAAGGTGGAAGACCCAATACCATTATGCACTACTGAACTCTTTTAGAATATTTTGCTGAGTTTACACACCTATAATATTTAAATGATGGAACTTAAAAAAGGGGATACAGATGAATGTCCATTTTGTATCTGTGTATTCAAAGTGGTTAGGGTAGATATATAGCTACATTCTGTTAATGAATAGAGAGATTTGCTCTAATGGTGTTTTTAAATGGGATATCATGTCTGCATTTGCACAGCAATTAACCACTAGGAAGAATGTATACAATGTGTTAATTATTGAAACTGTCCTACCAATTTGGTTTGAAACTGTCTCATTGCTATTTGTTTCTCAATAAGATTATGGGAAAAAAGAATAAAATGATACTAAGCACAAAAAAAGACACATGTGTAATAAATGCCATATATACAAACTGCAGGAAAAATGGTTGATCCTTAACAGTGAGTAACCAAATAGTTAAAATACATGCAAATATAAAACAATTAAGTATCTCATAAAAAGATCAAAAAAATGTCATGCAAGTATAGCTATTGAGAATTTGAAGAATAAAGCAGTATTGGAGTCATCAATCTTTTCCTGCTTTCTTTCCCATCACATTGCACAAATGTTACTCCCAACCTACTTAATTATTTTTTAATTTTTGATTTATTTATCGGATACAGTGTCTCACTACACAGGTCAGACTCATTGTGACCCCCCGTCTCAGACTCTCCAGCACTGGGATTACAGGCATGTGCCACCACACCTGGGTTTGGTGGCCAGTGCAGCACAAAGGGGGCTGGGCTGGCATGGAATGTGGTGCTGAGGGTTGAACCTCAGTCCCGGAGCTTGCCAGGCAAGTGCTTAGACTGCCAATCTATATGCCAACACTTCCTCTGAATTTAACTATTACACTGACTTGTAATTTTACTTTGGTATATACTTCACAGAGAGCCACATCAAGAAAATGTACAAATACTATCAAAACCTGTTGAGAAGCTTACCCTTGCTGGTTTCGTTCTCTGCATCGTGATATTACTGATTTTTGACTGAGAAATATTTCTTTGTGATTATGTAACTATGTCTGTCTTCATAAAGTATTGATGAGTTTTAATGAATATATTCATGTAAACTCCTCAAATGATAGTTTGAAAAGTTTTTCATCCTTTATCAGGACTGAAGTAAGATCTTAAAATAAGTGTGAATGATTATAGAATAATATATTATGGGGCCCTACTGTAAGCACTTTTTGTTAGTGTCACAGATATTTATTCCTTACAAATATGTATCCTGTTATAGGAAAATTTCATAGAAAATTTTTATGATCCCATCAAATTTGTATAGTTAAGAATAATCATTTTTAGGGTAGACCATATAATTTTTGTGAAACTTTTGACCCAAGGAAAAGAAATGAAGTGTATAATTTTCTGTTTAATCACTATTATTATTATTATCATTATTTTTTGAAAAGCATTCACTTTGTTTTTTATTTATATTTTTCCATAATTTTATTGATAAACAAATAGCAATGAGACAGTTTCAAACCAAATTGGTAGGACAGTTTCAATAATTAACACATTGCATATATTCTTCTAGTGGATAATTGCTGTACAAGATGCGGACATGATATCCTATTTACAAACACTATTAGAACAAATCACTCTATTCATTAAGAGAATGTAACTATATATCTATCCTAACTACTTTGAATACACAGATAAAAAATAGACATTCATCTGCATCTCTCTTTTTTTGTAAAGTTTCATTATTTGAATATTATAGGTGTGTAAACTCAGCAAAATATTCTAAAAGAGTCCAGTAGCCCATAATAGCATTGGGTCTTCTGTTTAACTGGCAATGTCAGAAATTATTGACCTGAGTCCCCCACAGCTCAACTTAACAGCGTGGCTTTATTTCTTATAATTTCGTCTTCATACTTTTCTGCTGGATGGTTAAGACCAAGGTAAAGCAGGACCTATGCAACAAGAGTTGTTTTAATTTGCCTTTCACAGATGGCTAGTGATGTGGAGCATTTTTCCCTATATTTATTTGCTTCTTTAATTTCATCCTCTGAGAGACATATATTCATCTCAGATGCCCATTTCTGGATTGGGTCTTTCAATTTTGGGGTCCTAGTGTTTTTTAATTCTTTATAAATTCTAGAGAGCAGACCTTGGTCTGACTACTTATTTGTCATGATTTTTTCCAAATTTGCTGGTTGCCTTTTCACTTTGTTGGTAATTTCTTTTGACATGAAAAACTTCTCAATAAGAGCAGGTCGCAGTTGTTAATTCCTTCCACTGTTTCCCATGAGATTTGATTTCTGTTCATGAACTCTTTGCATACCCCTATGTCTTCAAGAGTTCCTCTTACCTTCTCTTCCAGGAGATTTAGTGTCTCTGCTTTAATGTTATGTCTTTAATCCATTTTCACCTTAGTTTAGTGCATGGTGATAGACCTGGGTCAAGTTTGAGTTTTTGGCATGTAGACAGCCAGTTTTTCCAGCACCATTTGTTAAAGAGGCTATCTTTCTTCCAGTGAGTATGTTTGGGCCCTTTGACAAAGATAGTATTGTTGACTGTGTTCATAGGGGATTCAGTGTCTTCTAATCTATTCCATTGATCCTCAGTTCTATTTTGTTGCCAGTACCATGCTGATTTTATCACAGTAGCCTTGTAGTATAATTTCAAGTCAGGAATTGTAATGCCTCCTGCCTTGTCTTTTTTGCCCATGATTGCCTTTGCTATTCTAGGTCTTTTTGGTTCCAGATAAATTTTAGGAATGATTTCTCTAGCTCTGAGAGGTATGTCGGTGGTAGTCTGATAGGGATTGCATTAAATCTGTACACCAATTATGGGAGTATGGCCATCTTCACAATTTTGGTTCTTCCTATCCAGGAGCATGGAAAATCTTTCCATTTTCTGAAATCCTCTATGATATCTTTTTTCAGAGTACTGTAATTTTCCTGGAAAAGATCTTTGACTTCTTCAGTTAGATTAATTCCAAAGTACTTCATTTTCTGGGATGCTACTGTAAAAGGTATTGTTTCTATAATTTCCCTCTAAGTGTGTTTGTTGTCTGTGTAGAGGATTGGTATTAACTTTTGATTATTGACTTTATAACCTGCTATGGTAATGAATTTCTGTATTAATTGTAGTAGCTTTTTGGTGGACTTTTTGTGTCTTCCAAGTAAAGTATCATGTCATCTGCAAATAAAGATAATTTAACTTCTTCTTTACCTATTCTTATTTCTTTTACTTCTTTCCCTTGTCTAATGCTGTAACTAATGATTCCAGAACTATATTGAATAGGAGTGGTGATAGAGGACATCCTTGTCTTGTACCAGATCTAAGAGTAAAAGATTTCAGTTTAACCTCATTTTGGATTATGTTAGCCATTGTGTTCCCATAAATGTTTTTTAAAAGATTGAAGTAGAGGCCATTTGTTCCAATTTTCTGTAGACCTTTGAACATGAATGAATGTTGGACTTTATCAAAAGACGTTTCTGCATCAATGGAGATGATCATGTGGTTCTTAGTTTTCGCTCTATTGATATGGTGTATTACATTTATACATTTTCTAATGTTGAACCATCCTTGCATCCCTGGGTGAATCCTACCTGGTCATGGTGTATGATCTTCTTGATGATTTGCTGTATTTTATTTGCTAGGATTTTATTGAGGATTTTGGCATCTATGTTCATGAGGGAGATTGGCCTGTAGTTCTCTTTCTTAGTTGCATCTTTCCCTGGTTTTGGAATCAGTATAATACTTGCCTCCAGGAATGATTTTGGGAAGATTAATTCCTTTTCAATTTCATGGAAGAGTTTGAGGAGTATAGGCACTACATCTTCTGTAAATTTCTTGTAGAATTCAGCTGTGAATCCATCCAGACCTGGACTTTTCTTTGCCGGTAAGTTTTTAATTACATCTCGTATTTCTTTGGCTGTTATTGGGCCATTGAGAGTGGTTATATCTTGTCAATTTAGTTTTGGTAATTTGTATCTTTCTAGGGATCTGTCCATTTCTTCTTTGTCTTCTATTCTGTGAGAGTAAAGATTCTCAAAGTAGCTATTGATAATCTTCTGAATTTCCACTGAGTCTGTGGTAATTACACCCTTTTCATTCCTTATTGCTTGTATTTGAATTTTTTCTTTCCTCTGATTAGGTTAGCTAGGGGCTTATCAATTTTATTTAATCTTTCAAAGAACCAGCTTTTTGCTTTTTTATCAATTGTTTTCTTCGTCTCAATTGAATTAATTTCTGCTCTAATCTTTATGATTTCCTCACGTCTTTGGGCTCTGGGTTTGGTTTGCTCTTCCTTTTCTAGTTGTTGAAGGTGCAGCATTAGGGTGTTTATTTGTTCCCGTTCTGTTTTCCTAATGTGTGAGTTCACAGCTATGAATTTCCCTCTGAGAACTGCTTTCATCGTATCCCATAAATTATGATAGGTTGTGCTTGAATTTTCATTGAATTGTACATGTTGTTGAATTTCTTGTTTAATTTCATCTGTGACCCATGGGTTGCTGTGTAGGGTGTCATTTAATTTCTACATATTTAAGGTTTTTTTCTGGTTTCTTTTGTTATTTATTTCCAGTTTCATTGCACTGTGGTCAGATAATGTGCATGGGATTATTTCTGTTTTCTTACATATACTTAACTTGACCTATGGATTAGTACGTGGTCTATTTTAGAAAATGGCCCATGTGGTGCTGCAAACAATGTGTATTCAGCTGATATAGGGTGGAACTCTCTGTATATATCCACCAAGTACATTTGTTCCAAGCTCTGGTCAGTTCTGTTATTTCTTTGCTAAGTTTTTGTCTGGTTGACCTATCTTTTGGGGATAAGGGGGTGTGAATTTCTCCTGTTAAGATTGTGGTATTGGATATTAGGTTTTCATGTCCATTAAGATTTGCTTTATATAGTTCTGTGCTCTCGTGTTTGGTGCATACATAGTTATGAGTGTTACCTCTTCCTCTTGAATTTTTCCCTTAACCAGTATATAGTGGCTTTCTTTATTTTTGCTTGATCATTGTTGGTTTGAAATTGAGACTGTCTGAGAATAGAATTGCTACCCCTGCTCTTTTCTGAGGTGGTGGGGCATGTAGTATTGTGTTCCATCCTTTGATTTTCATCCTATGAATATATTTGTGAGTTAAAAGTGTTTTTTGTATACAGCATATTTTTGGATTTTGTTTCCTAATCCACTGTGCCATTCTACTTCTCTTAATTTGTGAATTGATTCCATTTACAATGATGGTTAGAATAGAGATGTATTGACTTACTATTGACATGTTATTTACCTGTTGTCGTTTACTCCTTTTTCTCCCGTGTTTAATTGCTTGCCCCATTTAGTTGGTTGCTACTGATCTCATTCATGGAGTTCTGATCATTTTCATCCCTCTCTAGAACATTTTTCCGTAGCCTGTGTAGGGTTAGCTTTGTCATCATGAAATTCTTTAGCTATCCTTTTTCATGAAAGTATTTCACTTCTCCATCAATCTTGAAAGAGAGTTTTGCAGGGTATAGTATTCTGGGTTGGAATTTGTTTTCATAGAGGACTTAAAGTTCTCTGCTCCATGCTCTTCTTGCCTTCATGGTTTGTGAAGAGAAGTCGGCTGTATTTATGAATGGTTTTCCTTTGAATGTGATCTGCTTCTTTTCTCTAGCAGCTTTCAGTATATTATTCTTGTGCTAAATTTCTGGGATCTTGACTATTATATGTCCTAGTGTGTTTTTCATTTTGTTGAGGTTACTTGGTGTTCTGTATGCTTCACTTAATTGAATATCAGATTGTTTCCTCATATTTGGGAAGTTTTCTGGTATTACTTCTGCCCATATTTTTTTAATGTCACTTGTATTGACCCCTTCTTTCTCACTGATGCCTATTGGTCTGACATTGTTCTTCTTTGCATTGTCTTGCAGGTGATGGATTATTTTTTTTTCCTGCATCCTAGCTGTTTTTAAGAGATCTTTTCTTACCTTTTCACCAGCTGCACCAGCTTCTTCAAGATCTGAAACTCTGTCTTGACTTTTACTTAAATGGTTTTGAAAGCTTGTGGTTAAGATTTTAAATTCCTCTATATCTTTTTGACTCTGCTTCATGCGATCTATTTCTTTCCTATATTGCTTTTTGAAGGAATCCGTCATTTTTCTAATCTCCTCTACTTTTTTTTTTTTTTATCAAGGTCTGCTTTAGATGCAGTTAAAAATTCTTTTACTGCAGTGTTTTTTTCATATTGGGTTTCCTCGCTATGTTTCTGTAGTTGATTCTTTACTTCAGATGCTAAGAGTTCTGAGAATTCTTTTTTATTTCCGAAAAGAATTCCACTCTTAGTTCCTCTATGCCTTTCTGCGGTTACTTATTTACTATTCATGCTCTTAATTCATCCATTTGAGGTGCGCTTGTGTCCTCTGCATTTGTTCTGGGTTGGCATTGGTTTTCATCCATATGTTTCTGCATTTGATTTTTTACTGCAGATGTTACTAATTCAGGGATTTATTTTTTCATTTCCAATCTGAGTTCCTCTATACCTTTCTGCAGCTGTTTCTTTATTTCAGAAGCTGTTGGTTCATTGCTTTCCGCTGTGTGACTTCCAATTTGTTCTGTGTTAGTGTCCTCTGCACTTGTTATGGGTGGTTTTGTGTTCTGAGATTGCATTTTGCTCCTTCTCATTGTCATTTTGTGTAGCATTGTCTTCTGATCTTTGTTGTAAAGCTTTCGTGGAGTTAGCACCTACTGAAGTTCAGGTGCAGATCTACAAAATTTGGATTTATCCAGGTGTGCCAGGCTTGGGTCTGGCTGCTGTGCTCAGCTCCTTCCTGCTGCTGCCCTTGGGGGTGAACCTATTGTGCCCCTTTGGCAAGATGTTGTGCTCCTGGACGAGCTGGGTGGTTTTGTCCCCTACACTCTCTGCAGGGATTGTAGCTCCAGTGTTTCACCCCAGGCCTGTATGCCAGGCCTGAGCTGAGTCTGGTGGGGACAAGGTAGAATAGGCGGGAGAGGCAGCTCTCCCACACACTCACCAAGCCTGGACTAGGACTGGATCTGGGGGTTTCCGTAATGAGACAGAAATTCCTACTCTGTGGGTGGTATGTTGGGGTGTACTATGGAGTGATGGGGGGCATCTTGAGAGGGTGAAAGAGGGTGTCACCCATGCTGTGTCTGAGCTGGGACCAGTATGTCCTGGCTGTGCATGATAGCTGGAAGCTCTCCTACTCTCTCACCCGGGCTTGGGCTAGGACTGGATCTAGGGGTTCCTGGAACGTGGCAGAAATTTCTACTCAGCAGGCGGGGTGGGGTGGTGCTGCAGAGTGGTGGGGGACATTCCAAGGGAGTGAAAGAGGGTCTCAGCCACAATGAGCCTGGGCTGGGACCAGTATGTCTCGCAGGCGCAGGGTAGCCGAAAGCTCTCCCACACACTCACCGGTCTTGGGCTAGGACTGGGTCATGGGTTCTTAGTCAGTATTATTAACTAGAATTGGTATTAGTCATTGCTGAGCAACTCAAATCTCAGTTCAAATAGACAAGTTATTGAAAATGAAGTATAAGCATCAGCTACATTAGCTTTCTGGTAATTGTTTCACCCTTTGATCAGTTCAACTGGCTCTTAAGTTGTGACATATCCACTTTTTATTTATAGATACGTTTGTGTGCATTTATACAACCCAGTATGGGTGCATCCAATCACTGCAGCACATTTTTAAATGAAATATTTTAGCAGTGAAAAAATATTATAAAAATAAACATAATGTTAAACACACTTTAGCCTTCTGTGTTTCACTGTGGTATGTGTAGGAAAGGTAATATAGTTATGAAGTCCATTTCAGGAAGCTTTATGTCTGTCTATTCAGAATGTTTTATAATTTAAACTTCATGTTTATAAGCAATTATGCTAGCATTTCTAGTATTTTTGTTTTGCTGTATGCTTTTGGAAGTATATTTTTAAATTTATGTTGTCATTTCTCACTTTTCATTGTACACCTGTTTCAAAAATATTTGAAAAATAGTGGATTAAAACTGGGTTTTCTACAGTCTTTTTCTGGAAAAAAATAGTAATTTAAGTAGAATAAGAGTCAAATATATTTGCTGAATATATGGAAAATATAGAGAAATAGAAATGCAATTGGCTGGGAGTGATGAAGCTCACCTGTAATCCCAAACCTCTGGAAAACTGGGGCTCAGGATGACAAGTTCAAACTTAGCTAGTCAATGTGATCCTGACTCTATAGAAAAAATTTTCAAATAGTCCCTGGGATGCAGGTCAGGGAAAAGGCCTTGGGTTTAATGCCCAGTACCACAAAATATATATTTTTATAATTTCATTGAGAAACAAATAGCAATGAGACATTTTCAAATCTGATTAGTAGGACAGTTTCAATAATTAATACGTTGCATATTGTTGTCTTAGTGGTTATCATTGTACTAGATGCAGACATGATATCCTGTTTACAAACACTATTAGAACAAATCTTTGTATTCATTGAATTAAGAGAATGTAACTGTATACTTGTACTAACTCTTTTGAATATACAGATCCATAATGGTCATTCATTTGTATCCCATTTTTTAATTTAGTTTTGTCATATAAATATTATAGGTGTGTCAATTCAGCAAAGTAGTCCAAAATAGTCCAGTATTCCATAATAGTAGTGGCTTTTCCATTAAACTGGCCACAAAATATATTTCAAACATGATTTAATTAAGTAATTTTAACCATTGCAAGAAGAAACTGAAAAACTGAATGTAAAATTTTATTTTATATGAACCTGTGTAATTTTCTAATGTGTACATTTCTGTTTATAAAAATGCAGACCATTTGACCCTGGTACCGCAAAAAAAAAAAAAAAAGACTTAAATGTTTTCTGATTGGTCTTTGAGAGCATAAGATGATGTTGCACCAGAGACCAGAGATTGTCACAGTCTGTGATCACAGCTAGAAATTATTCTTTTCATACATTCCACATTAGCAATTTGGAAATAAAGAGAAGGCCTGATGAAAGAATTGAAATGCATTTGACATTTAATAAACTTAAAATAATGTTAAATTTCTTTTTTCCCATAACAGAAATTAAATTTTAAAAACATTTCCTTCAATGTATAAACACAACAAGAAAATGACTTTCAAGAAACTGAATGGGCAAAGACTATATTACACTTCTTTTGCCTAACAGAGAGAGTTGAAATTACACTGATTTCAATTTTCTATAGAAGGTATGTGTAGGTTTAATTATTAATTACTTCTAAATTAGGGTTATTTGTATCTTCACTGTTTGATAAAATTGTCAATTTAATATATTTGGGATTTAAAGATATTATACTACAAAAGAAAGTTTTTCAACTTTCCTATTTCAAAGATTTGGAAGAAATTCAAATGTACATTTTATCAGATGCTATGTGGAACTAATGAATTTAACTCACTTTGAGAACAAATAATTTATCTAAGTCATCAGTTTTGAAATCTCTTTGGATATGTGAGTTGCACTATTTTTGGTGTAGAAAGAAGTAATTTTGTATTAGTTGGGGAGCCACCCTTTGACATCAGTTCTGATTTACTTTCCCAGTGTAGTAATGCAATGTTTTACCTTTCCCATTGGAAATACATCCAGAAACTCCCAGTGGACACCTGAATCCATCAATAGCTCCTAACCTTATATATGTTATTTTTTCCCCTAATTTCTTACTAATGATAAACTTTAACTAATAAATTAGGCACCAAAAGAGATTAACAATAACAAAAAAACAATGGCTATAATATACTGTAGTAAGATTCCTGTGAATATGGTGTCTCCTGAAAGATTCAAGTCACAGTATTTTTGGACTATGGTTGGCCATAAGTAGATATAACTGCACATAAGTGGAATGATCTTATTAAAAATTACATTTATAGAAAATATGTATTACCTTTTCACTTGCATAGTCTATTAGTCCAGTACATGTAAAGGTAATCAATATGATCATTTCTAAACATTTGATAAGATCAGAAATACACTCCTTCAAAGCCCCAGTAGAAATAACTATCTCATGATCAAGTATCCTGAGTAACTAAAAGTTAAAAAAAGAAAGAAAAGAAAAGAAAAACAGATTTACCATTGCAAAGAAGCACATGGACCAGTACTAATATTGTTTAGGTAACATAGCATGTCTGCATCTTGTCCTCTGAAAAAGTACTACGAAGACAACAATATACAATGTATTCATTATTGTAACTGTCTGACTTACTGTCTTATTGCTCTTTCTCATCAAAAATAATAAAAATTAAAAGAAATAAATGACAACAATACTAATTGACTTTTTCTCTTTTCTGCTATGAAACATTAAGGACAGCAGAGAAGAAAGGGATTCATTACTTTCATGATCTTTTGCTTTGGGAAAATGAAATGAGAAAGATTTACTATTTTTTCCTCTAGTTTGTTTCTTTTGTATATCTGGAAATCAGACATTAATTTCAATATTAATATTCCATCTATAAAGTGAGCTGTATATATATTATCCTATTAATATGGTAATTTGTTCATTGACTCTGAATTTTTCCTAATGTATTTTATTTGAAAAAAAAAAGTGAAGTTGGAACAAGCATAGTTATGGTTTGGAAAGGGCCAGAGGAAGCACAATTTTTATATAGATCTAGCTTTCTGAGGTCAGCTTCTTTCTGGCTCCTGTTAGCTGGGAGTTTCCTCTTCTAATATTTTTAGCAACAGTATTATATCACAAAAGTTTTCAATCCCTGGTACTGCAAAAGAAGTTATGATTGCTATGTTTCTGTTATTGTGGTTGAATAAATATGATCACATCTGCCGCATTTAAGGCAATATAAATTACACATCTAAACTAAAGAGAAAGAAATACATGGACCAATAAGTTACTTTAAAAAGAAGTTTGTACATGAAGGTTTTAAATTTTGTCGCTAATCTCAGCCAATCTTTTCCCAATTTAACAAAATTATATATTCTTTTGTGGACAATAAGAAAGTAATAAACTGAAAAAAATCACTATTAAAAGAAGTTCATTTGTGTTATATAATTAGTAATACTTGCTAATCAATATGAACTAGGCACATGATTTGTTTGGTGGATGCATGTAGATAATTTTTTTGGGGAAAAAGTAGGTTATTTGATATTTTGCAGATAGTCCTGTTCTTTGATGTGCCTTTCAGAACTATGACAAAAGGATGCCAGCAGGATCTGGTGAGAGCCAGCCATGTGACTTGGCACAGTGCACTTTTGGTCTTGGGGTTGCCGTGCAAAACTGACATTTTTTTACCTAAGAGTTTGAGTCATAACAAGCATCTGTGAGGCTTTTCTCTATGTTTTGAAAAATAGCAACTAGTAGATTGTGAGCATAAATATATATGCTTAGCATATGTATATTATATATATGAATTATTTATAAGAAGAAACTAGGGCCCAGGGAGATGGCTCAGTAG
>NW_004524583.1:2985915-2986659 GCF_000260255.1 Octodon degus
GAAGAGGAAGAAGAAGAAGAAGAAGAAGAAGAAGAAGAAGAAGAAGAAGAAGAAGAAGAAGAAAAGTAAGAATAGTTTTGGAAACTGCATAGTGTAGATTGAAAAGAAATTAGCTTTATAAGACATAATTAAAAATATTGACAAGAACAATAATAAATTTTGGAAATAGAAACACTAAGAAAAGAATATTAAATCACTGATAGGATAGATTCTATTTTCTTTATGCCATATTATCATTTAAAAAGCACTAAAAGTTACACTAGAGACAGATAAGCAGTTTTGTTAAATGTCATTGGCTCAAATCTCAAAAAGAAAAAAAATAATAAGACTAAAACCTACTATTTGATTAGGTACTGGCTCTTGTTCCTTAAGAGTCTGCCAAAAAATGTTTGAATATTATCCAAAACAATCTATTATAGTTTTTATGTTATAAGACTTAAAAGCAAGGGAGATAGAAAATACACATGCATTTCAAAGAAACTGAAAAGAAATAATTAATTTTTGAACAAATATTTGATCATGGAATCAAGCCAAGAGCTTAAAAAGAGCATCATGACAGCTTTGCGGTGTAGGATTATTTTCTTACTTAGGCACAAGATTGTTTTCATATCTTTGTCGAGCATTTTTCAGACTCTGAAAAATCCATTCTTTTAAATTTTGAACATTTACATTATCCACCCTACTTATAATATTTAAACTTATTAAACCATTTCAATTAGTTAATAGTTTTAACTTATTTAATAG
>NW_004524583.1:2986969-3002207 GCF_000260255.1 Octodon degus
TTGTTGCCCAGGTTGCTCTCAAACTTCTAAACTGAAGCCATCCTTCTGCCCAGTCTTCTGACCTTCTGAGAACCTAGAAATACCCACATGGGCCACCAAGCCCAAGAAAATGAAAGAATTACATAAACTTATATTTAGAAAGGGTGATTTCGATAAATTAATAAGTACTCAATTCTAGCCCCAAAGAGGTTCTTGTGTAGCACGTAGTAAATCATAAGCTTATATTTTTGGAGAACAACAGTACTTACAATATTTTCATGTTCTTTCAAATGTGTTTTAGCTTACTGTACATGCTTGTTTAGATTAATAGAGTATTTTATACAAGTTTAAATTTTAATTTATATGTAAATATCTATATTTCAAAAATGTGTAGTTGAATCATTTTGCTTTAACAAATTTAAGTAGCATCATAATCGAGGTTATAATGTCTAAATGAAGATAACATTTTACTGGCTATAATAATTTTATCTAAAAATGATTTAGTTACTTTAGAATAGTCAGAAGGAAAACATAAGATATAAAATATTATAAAAACATTATCCTTCTTGAGGTAACTATGATCACACTGGTATTAATTTTCCAAAAACAAACCTGTTCTTGACTTAATTCTATTTTTATATTCTCAATAAATCAAAGTGGGGAACTCTTAAAATACGTAATTTAAAATTTCAAATATCATATAATGTATATGATTTTTATATTAAAATAATTTTGTTAAAGTAGGTGAAGAGTCCTCAATAACAGTTACTTTTTACCACATTGCAGGTACTTTATAAATAGTAGTGAACACACTTATCACATAATTACACATATTTGACACCCAAATAGCATGGAACTATGCTTATGTATAATTATATAACATATACATATACAAATGAATATTCTTGTGTCAGTGGGTTACATTTAACTTGAAGACAGGGACAGAGAAAAGAATGTACTGGAGATTGTCTTTCCAATTGGGGGTTAAAGTAGTTTTCACTGAGATTTAACCTAAGAATTAAATAAATCAACATAAAAATATTCCTCAAGTACCAACTAAGTAATTAAGCCCTCGCTATGATTGCACATTACCAATTTTGTGCATGACATATATCTATATCTATATCTATATCTATATCTATATCTATATCTATATCTATATCTATATATTATTTATATGGACTAATGTGAGGCACAGAAAAAAGAGAAAAAACCAGTGAAAAGAAAACATAAGATACAGCCAGTAATTAGCCACACAGACTCAACATAACAGTTTGTCTTCTTAAACATTCTGACTTACATCTCACAATGATGGTAGATTGGTTCTGCTATTGATTGCATAATCATCTGCCAAAGGCCCATGTGCTTCAAGTTTGGTCCCATACACCATGCCACACTTGAGAAAGTTGGCTTTTTAGGGGGTGTGGCCCAGTAGAAGTAATTTCCATGCTGGAGGGGGCGCTTTTGAAGGTGATAGAAGGACCATAGGCCTTGGTATTTCTCTCTTGGCTTCCTGGTCTTCATGAAGTAGAGTTTGTTGTGCCACATGTCCACTACCCAATGAGCTACTTTGCCAAAGGCCCAAAGAGACAGCTACCTGGTCATGGACTGTAACTAACATAGAACCAGTCCCACCTAAATATCCCTGGGATAAATTTTGGGTAGTCTGGAATTATTAAGAAGCTAAACTCTAACAAGGTTTTGTCCTGTTTAAAATATGAGCAATTGTGTAATCTGTGTAATATTCCTAATGAAATTGAACATTTATTAACAAATTCTGCATGTCAACCAAACATTTTGCTACTACTTGATATTAAAACAAAAATGAAAGAAATGGTAAAAAATGTAATGTGTTGTATTAATGTCAATCATATTCCCCATTTTCTTAGGGGGAAATAAAAAAAAAAGGAATATTGCTGTTGTTGGATCCAGTTTAAAACTAATGTATTTGGGCTTCCTAAGATACATGTTAAAATGTTGATTACACTGTTGTCACTTTATACTTATTTTGTTGTGGAACTTCCAAATATATTAAATGCAAAAATTTTATATATAGTCAGCTTCAAGAATAAAATGATTAGTATAAATCATGTATACTATTTTCTGGAAAATTGGAAGAAAAACTTTGAACTCTAGTATAATGACTCTTACATATATGATGTAGCTTTAAAATATATAATTAACAAGATGCCAACATACACTAATCTAATTAGGAATCTTTGTTAATGGGACTCTGGCATTGTTAGTTGCTTATGTTTCCAAGATGAAAAAGCCTTGCTCTGTCAGGTGATCTTAAAGGGTGAGAAATTCTATCCCTGTGAAATTGTTTTGAAAATAATTTAGGTCTCTGGCATTCATTGGTTCTCTTTCCTTGCCAATAATATTCCAATGTCACATAAACAAATAGTCTCTCAATGTGTGCCAAAAATACATTTTGATACCCATGTTACAGTCAAAATATTTTATGAAGATTCTTCTAAAATCTTTGAAAAAAATCACCTATACATTACAGTAGCAGTTTCTAAATCACAATTTACATGTAGTAAAAATACAGATTTCTTATATCTCAAGAGAGTCTATTTTTTATTTGAATGATTCTTGTGTACAGAATCAGTTCTTATCATTTTTAAATCACTAGAACTTATAATTGTTCTTTAAATAAACTTTTACATAATTTTATTTTATAATTCAAAGACAGGGATGTGGGTTAGCAGAGAGGGGCTTTCCTCTGACAACCTCCATGTAACATTGGCTTTACCAGGGATGAGTAGCTAGGATGCTCCAATTTAGACTAGATATAATTGTTGTCACCACTCAAACACATAAATATGTAAGCTGATGATAATGTTAATTAGCTTGATTGTGGTATCAGTTTCATAATCTAAACACAGGTCAAAACATCATATTTCAAAATGTGAATATATAAAATTTTCATCAGCCATTTATGTTTTAATAAAACTGGGAAAAAGTCCAACAAAAGAAGTCATCTAAAGATCTCCCAGGACTTTGTCCATCTAAAAATGAAATAGAAGCTGACCAACTCCTTTATGTCCCATGTGAAGCTGAAAAAAAATGTATTCAGATGTGGTTGGATGGAACACTCTATATATGTCCACTAAGTCCATTTTTCCAACCTCTGGTTCAGTTCTGCTACTTCTTCGCTAATTTTCTTTCTACTTGACCTGTCTTTTTGGGATAAGCGGATGTTAAGGTCTCCAGTTAAGATTGTGGTATTGAATATTAGATTTTTCATTTTCATTAGGATTTGTCTTACATAGTTGGGTGCTCCCATTTTTGGTGCATACATATTTATGAGTGTTACCTCTTCCTCATGTATTTTTTCCCTAACCATGTAGTGGCCTTCTTTATTTCATTTTATCATTCTTTGTTTGAAGTTGAGAATGTCTGAGAAAAGGATTGCTACCCCTGCTTTTTTCTGAAGTCATGGATCATGTAGTATTGTTTTTTATACTTTGCCTTTAAGCTTATGAATTTCTTTTTCAGTAAAGCGTGTTTCTTGTATACAGCATATTGTTCAATTTAGCTTCCTAATCAACTCTGCGAATCTATTCCTTTTAATTGATGAATTGAGTTCATTTACACTGATGGTTAAAGCTCATGTGTTCTGACTTTTGATTGACATTTTATTTACCTGCTGTTGTATACCCCTTTTTCTGCTGTGCTTAATTGTTTGCAAAGTTTGGTGGATTCCTTCCATTCCAATTTGTGGAGTTGTGGTCATTTTTGGTCCCTCTCTAGAATATCTTGTAGTAGTCTGTGTAGCATTGGCTTTGTTATCATGAAATTTTTTTGTTATTCTTTATCATGGAAGTATTTCACTTCTCTATCAAACTTGAAAGAGAGTTTTTCAGGGTATAGCAATCTGGGCTGGAATTCGTTTTTATGGAGGACTTGAAGTTCTTTGCACTATACTCTTCTTGATTTGATGGTTTGGAAAGAGAATTCTGCCATTACTTTAATGGTTTTCCTTTAAATTTAAACAGTTTGTTTTCTCTAGCAGCTTTTAGTATATTGTTCTTGTGCTGGATTTCTGGGATCTCAGTTATTATATGTCTGGCTGTGGTTTTAATCGGGTTAATGTTATTTGAAGTTCTATATGCTTTGCTTACTGAATGTCAGATTGTTTCTCCATATTTGAGAAATTTTCTGTTATTACTTCTGCCCATATTTTTGTATCATTTTTATTGACTCTTTCTTTCTCACTGATACCTATTAGGCTTACATTGTTCATCTTTGCATCATCTTGCAGGTGTTGAATTATTTTTTCCTGCATCCTAGTTGTTTTTAAGAGATCTTTTTCTTACCTTTTCACTAGCTGCAACAGTGTCTTCAAGATCTGAAATTCTTATCTTCACTTTTATTCAAATAGCTTTGCCAATTTGTGATTGAGATTTTAATTTCCTGTAGATGTCTTTGAATCTGTTTCATGCATTCTATTTCTTTCCTAAATTGTTCCTCAAGGGTTCCATCATTTTTTTTATTCTCCTCTATTTTTTTAATCAGTGTCTACTTTAGAAGCACTTAGTGTTTCTTTCATTATAGTTATCATTTCCTTTTTTTTACTTCAGAGGTTATTTCTGATCTGATATTCTCAATAGCTTTCTATAGTTGTTTCTTTACTTCAGAAGCTGTCATTTCAGAGATTACAGGAGTGTGGTTTTCAATTCTTTCAGTGCTAGTGTTTCCTGCATTTGTTCTGGGTGCACTCAAGGCCTGAGACTGTATTTCACTCCTCTTTGACATATTGTATCGCACTCTCTGACCTTTGGTGTGGAGCCTTGTTGTGGTAGCTACCTTAGCTCCTACCTATATTGTTACCCAAAGGAGATTATGTGGTTAAGGCAGTTGCAGTGTTGTATTTACAGTACTACAATTAGTATCATCAATGATGAGTTGTGTAAATTATCGCTTGAGAAACGTTTGTACTTGATGTGTTTGTATTTTAGGCCCTAAGGCCAGTATGATGACTGTATATCTAAGCAGATATAAAATTGGGAATTTATATTTAAATAGTTCACCTGAGATCTGTCTGATCACCTCTCTTTGGTGTGCCTGGAAACTTACAGGCAAATTTTCAACCTGGTTACTTATTGCCCCCTCTCTCAGTCGAGAGAGAGAGAGAGAGGGAGAGAGAGAGAGAGAGAGAGAGAGAGAGAGAGAGAGAGAGGATGTTGTCATAGATCTGAATCTAGCAGTGTGTCTCAGCTTAATATGTCTACCAGGTTCAGCTTCATTCAGCTGGGCCTTGCTTGGGTCTGGTTCCTGTGCTTGGCTTCTTCCTGGTACCACCTGGGGAAGTGACCCTGCTATGCCCCACTGGTGAGATGTCTTGCTCCTGGATTGGCTGGCTGGATCTTGCTATTACCCACTCTTCCAGGAGTTACACTGCTGGCTGCCACACCAGGTCTGACTGCTGGCTGGAGATGGGAAGTTCTGGCACCCTCCAAAAACTCACACACATCCCTTTTTGCAAAAGGCATTTTAGTCCATTTCTAAGAGTTGCCAAAGTCTTAAAAGTTTCAGCACTGCTGAGTAGTCCAAGTCCCAAGTCTCCTCCAAGATCTAAGGCAAACTCTTAGCTGTGAGCCCCTGTACAAATGAATAGCTAAACACTTCCAACATTCAAAAACACAGGATAAATATTACCATTCCAAAACCAAGATACAAATCATTGGGGCCAAAGCAAGTCCAAAATCCAGAAGAGCAAGCATTAAGTCTTATAGTTTCATGTAAATCATCCAAGGAAATCTGCAAGAAGTTGTGAGTTCCAAAAGCCATACATGACTCCTCCCCTATGGCACTACTGCTGGTAGCTCCCCGAGACTACTTTTGATCCCTCTTTGCAATTTTCCTTAGACAATCCACATTCCTGACTTTTTCAGACTTGTGACATTTCCTATGAATAGATTTCTCACTCACAGTTTTATATATTGCCCTCTCAGGGGCACATTGCCTAGTCTCCCCGGTCTTCTGAAATCTAGGTGAAATCCTTCTTAACCTCAGAATTCCTGCATTCTGAATTCCCATAAAACCACCACCCTGTCAATGGTGTAAGGCTGCTGACAGCTGCAGAAGTAGCCAGGCTTTCTTCCCTCTTGGCTGTAAGGATCAAGTGCCTGGACTGCTGAGCACGCTGACCTTGATTCTGAGGAACAAATGCCAGCACCATTATGAAATCTGGTGTGGCCATTGCTTCCATTCTGGAATATGGGGCACTGCAGCTTTCTCCTCAAAACAAAGTCCCTCACCCTTGCAATTCTGAGGGTGCAAAGGGTTAGAACCTATCACCTCCTTGGATGCCCTTAGCATATCTTTTCCACTCCCCTGTTTCTCCTGGGCTATGGAGATCTCAGCTCTATCTTTGCAGTTCGTAACCTTCCTAGTGGTTCTTTTCTGACCAAACTAATTCCATTTTAAATTATCCCACTGGGCCCTTTTGCTATTGAATCTCAACATATATCTGACTAAAGCCCCCAGTGATAGCCATGCCACTCCCTCGATATTCAACTGCCTTGAAATTTCTTTTGCACTTAATCTCAGTCTCAGAGTCTCTGGACAGCAGCAAAATACAGACAAACTTTCTGCCAAGCCATAACACAAAGCATTCACAGTCCAACAATCAATGCTGTCCTTCTTGCCAAAAGAAATCTCCTAGCCTGATCTTTGTAGTCATGCTTTCTATCAGCATTCTGGTCTTCTGATCTCTGACTAGAATCTCCCATTTAAAAGAGCCACAGACATTCCAGCTCTTAGCTGGTAAGTGACCTCTCCAAACCTTTTCTATCTCTTCCCATAAACCATTCACAAAATCTCATAATCCACATTGTCAGGCATAGCCACAGCAACAACTATATCAAATTCCTGTACCTCCTGGTACCAAATTCTGTCTCAGTTACTTTTTTCTTGTTGCTGGGACAAAATTCCCAGCACTGAAAATTGAGGAAGAAAAGGTTTATCTAGCTCACAGTTTTTGGAGGTTTCAGTCTATACTTTGATGCCTCCTAGGCAGAGTGGCACATGGCAGAGAGCAGCAGTTTATGGCAGCAGAAAACTGTGAAGAGCAAAGGGAAAGGCAGAAGTTGCAGCTTCTAGCAAGCCTCTCTCTTCTCCTTGTATTATAAACAAGCTACCTGGGTCTGGAGGTGTAGAAATCACACAATAGTCATGCTCTCCTCTTACACAGGAAGAGGATATCTACAAACTAAAAATCCTGTTCCTTTGCTGAGTTTATTTATTTATTTATTTATTTATTTATTTATTTATTTATTTTGGCGGAAACAGGAATTGAACTCAGGCCTTTGCGCTTGCCAGGGAAGTGCTTATTCCACTGAGCCATCTCCCCACCCCCTCCTTTGTTGAGTTTTTTAATTAGACTTCTAAACATCTCAAATTGACACAATTTATCAACCAGTACACCCACCAAAAACTACTATTTTCAGTGATTTCTGCCCCAAACAGAGCACAATATACAACAAAATTCATGATTGGTTTTGCTACATCAAGGGGTGCAAAAAGTGTTTCTCTCTCTCTCTCTCTCTCTCTCTCTCTCTCTCTCTCTCTCTGGTCAGTCTAGAAAAAAGAGCTTGAATGCTGCTCTATTTCATAAAATATCTTGTTTTCATTTTATGCCCTCAATTGATCCACAGATCATAAGCATAAATACCATACCCAGACCACATAAAAGAAAAGAAGTGGGATGCAGGCAGAGAATCAGGAGATTCTATGTAATCTAAACCTATGTGTTTATCCAAGCACTGCAGTAGTAAACAATGCAGAAATGCATGAGAACTATCATCGATATGGAAAGATCCCAAGTCTGGTGCCAGCAGTGAAGCACACCAGTATTTCCAGCACTCAAGAGGTTCAGACAAATGAATTTCCATGTGCTTGAGGCTGGCCTGTGCTACATTGTGAGTTGAAGGCCGCCTAAACTACAGAACAAGACCCTGTTAAAAACAAGAAAAAAGGGCCGGGGAGATGGCTCAGTGGAATAAGCGCTTCCCTGGCAAGTGCAAGGGTCTGAGTTCAATCCCTGGTTCCGCAAAAAAAAAAAAAAAACATAGTGATAACTTTTTTTTTTTTTTTTTTTTTTTTTGGCGGAACTGGGGATTGAACTCAGGCCCTTGCACTTGCCAGGGAAACACTTATTCCACTGAGCCATCTTCCCAGCCCCCAACATAGTGATATAGAAAGATTCACTACATGCAATCCATTTGACTGTTGCAAATGGAGCAATATCAGAATCCAGAAGTTCACTATTGCTCCAGAGCCCCTGCAATTGGCTGACATGAAGTCTGACACACTTCTAATTTGATTTCTTTTCAAAGAATGTTTTACATATTTTCTTCAAATAATTGAGCAAAACAATTACACAGTATCTAGAGAAGCATTAACTTGCCTCTGAATGACACTATAAAATATTTTTCACCATTCCCTATTGATTTTTTAAAAAATGTTTGCTTCTTTAAATGAACAATATTTTCAATTAGTGTAAACAATGTGGTTTTTCAAATAGGTGCAAATTTAAAGTGGCAGATTTTCTTTCCTGATTGTACACCAATGATTTCATTTCTCACATTTACTTTAGGGTGCTATAGTAAACTTTACTTTAAATTCTGACATTCATTCCCATCAGTATGTAATTCAGAATGCATTTGGGGATTATATTTATAATAGGAATGTCCAGTTGCTAATTGATTAATTATAGTTATCCCTGCAAATGCACTGCATGTGAAAAGTTTACCCTCACCTCAGACGATAGCGAAATGACAGTGATAAATGCATTGCAGAAGGTGATCAGCCATCAAGGGAGGAGTAGTCACATGGAGTTTGAAAGCTTGACATCCTGAAAACTAATCAAAGGTAAAAAAGGCCAGGGTTCAGGGGGGGGAAAGCCATCAAGATCAAAATAAAATGAGCCATTAACACTTGAAACCATGAGCAAAAGCAAGAGTACAAGAATTTTGTTCCATCCATTGTAACAACTTTATCCCATCCATTCCATTTAGACAGCTTTTACGTTAGCTATTTTTAAAATGGTTGTTTTATGGCTTTAATATTTTAAGTATATGTAGAAATTTCCAAATAAAGAGGAAATAAACAATCAATAATTCAATTCTACACACACACACACACACACACACACACACACACTCACAAATCCCTGGGAATAGTTTTCACATGGGTTGTCATTAGTAATTTACTTATTATATGCATCTCTTTACTCTTATTTTATGTATTTCTCTCTCTCTCTCTCTCTCTCTCTCTCTCTCTCTCTCTCTCTCTCTCCCTCTCTCCCTCCCTCCCTCCTTCCCTCCCTCCCTCCTTCCCTCCCTCCCTCCCTCTCTCTCTCTGTGATCAGTTAGAAAAAATGAATTAGGATTCGCTCCATTTCATAAAATAACTTGTTTTTGTTTTATGCCCTCAGTGGATCCACAAACTATAAACATGAATACCATACCCAGACCACATAAAGGAAAAGAAGTGGGATGCAGGCAGACCGAGAATCAGGAGACGCTGTGTAATCTCAACGTATGTGTTTATCCAAGCACTGCAGTAGTAAACAACGCAGAAATGCATGAGAACTTGTCTGAGTCATTTAAATAGTGTACTTAAATGAACATATAGCGATGCACAGATGGATGGGATTTACCGTTATCCGTCTCTACATGCATACACAGGGAACGACTCATTCCTGCCCACCCGTCTTCTCTGCTCACCCCTCCTCACCCCAACATGCTTCTCAGATCCAGCTAGTCACTCTGCTTTCGGTCAAAATTCTCTTCTCTTCTGTTTCTTTTTTAAAGTCTCCCAAAGTAGGACTTCAAAGAACTTTAAGCCCCTCCTACCGCTGTTGCCTCTGGCATTTTCATGCAGTTGCACTACTCCTTCAAGGAGGGAGGGTAGTTGCCTCTAATTCTCATTAGGAGCCAGAGCTGTTCCTACATAGTGAAAGTAGGGAGGAAAATACTTGAAATTCTGCGATCTGCTGGGAAGTGGCCTCGTGTTCTGCGCCCAGTATGATCTTTAATAGACAGGTGCTACCACTGTGGCCCAAGGTGGAAAATGATTAAGGATTCCAATCCCAGGAAATGATGCTCATGTTTAGGTCACAGAAGAAGCGAAACGGACAGCCTAGACTAGCCATGATTTGGCTGTAAGTTGAGGGGCATAGAGAATGTGAGGAAGGAATGGGAAGATGCTGAGTATCGACGAGAAACTCAACTGCATTAACGGACTACTCCATTCACCTTCACTTTCTTTATGGAGGTCACAGCAGGGACAGCATCAGCATTAATATCTGCTTAATGAGACTTTTGCTAGTTTGTCATATGGTCCATTTGCACAACCAACTTAAGTTTGACTAAATATTTACCCTCGTCATGGTTCCTTCCTCATCCATTTATAATTTAATTATAATTTTTCCTTCTTGGAATTCTTCCAACTTCTCTTTCCTTCCTCCTCTTTCTTTCCTCCACATTTTATTTAGCAAAGGTAGGTGAGGTCATTTATTTATTAATATATTAATTATATATTAATATATTTTGTAGTCTTTTAAATCAAATATCATATTCAAGAAGTCTGATGTTTTTTTCTTTTATCAGGGTATCCCATCACCTTGAGTGCATGGCTATTAGTTGGTATATAAGAAATACAAGGTGCTCAGTATATGTACAAATCCTCCATGATGAATGTGACCACTATTTACTGCAAATATGTACTAATAAAAAATTTTTAAAAATTTGTCAAATTTGTTAATATCTTTCCTTTTGAGGTTGATGAGTTATGAATTGTAACGTACACAGAGATGCACATTTATCTCTTGTGCCATACTTTTGGGATTTGTACATTTTGGGATAATTTGTGAATATGCAGAGTTGGAGGAGACCTTCTGACTTACTATTAGTGGAACAGTCAAGGGTTTTTCTTCATGTGTCAAATCACAGCATTCCTACTTTGATCACTGATATTTCACCTTTCTGTGGTGAGTAATATAGTTAAAGCACAATCAGGGAAGATGTATACATTTATACAAACTGACATATAATGCTGTGAATGGTTTTATTATAGACAAAAATAAATGGTGGGAAGCACAGGTATTCTGAGTGGAAGTGGTAGTAAAAGGATGAGACACATTTGAACAGGTTATTGGCTATTGAAAAGAAAATCTTTACTTCTTGAGAAAGTCTATGTAGCTTTCTTGCTATGACATTATATATATGTACTGCTGAATTTTCTTCCAAAGCTCATTCTTTCATTCAACTTTCTACTTCATATCAATGCACTACCATTTTCTGTCCTTCCAAGATGGGACTTTTCTTTCTCAGATATTATCTCTTTTTCTTTTCTATAACTATATACAATTCATCATTTGTTTGTTTTTCAATTCTTAGTTCTTTAAAAGTGACATCATGACTCTCTACAGTCCAAATGATGCCTACCCCTCCATTTACTGTGTAGGGTCCAACATTTATACAAAGTGAGTTATTTTTTATTTGACTACTATGTGTTTCTTACCATTTCACTCATGCTGCCTTCTCTATAAGGATATCTCTGAAATTAATGTTTTCAGTTAATAGTCACCTCAAATGTCATCTCCCACATTGATGAACACCTTTGTGATACTATTTTTTCCTTTAAACTCCTCCCCTAACTTACTCTGTGTCATATCTACTAACTCATTCCTTGATGTGTTAATGTCATTTATGTGGTTACATGGTAAGATCTAAATCATTGGAGCTATCTTCTGTACTCTAGACAGTATTTTAAAAGGATATGTTGAACAGAAGGAGTGATACAATTTTTTTATTTATAGGGATATGATTTAACTCCTGACAGTATCTGTGGATCATATTTTTGACTCCACATTGTCCCTAAGATAGATTTCCTGACTCTCATGTCACTCTAAAGTTCATTGACTCTTGTTGATTTGTTCTACTTAAAAGATTGGGATACTTTTATTACCATTCATTGGTGGCCATTACCCAAAATTCTTGAATATTCAAATAGCTTCTCTGACAGTTACAGAATGGCATTTATTCTGTCTAAAGAAGTATAAATAATTCTGCCTAGGAGAAGGTCTGTCTTTCCAGATATTGGATAGCCCTTAGTTCAGTCAGCTATGACTAGGTAAAGAATTTTGATACTAAAAATGCAATTCTATCCCAAAACAAGCTTGTGGACAAGGGTAGTAACAAAAACAATAACTATTGCCTTTTTTACTTCATTTATATCAAACTGATTATAACCTGGAAATAATAAGACTTTATACAGAACTCATCAGGATAAACATATTTTTAAACTAGAATTTAAGTAAATCACTGCATTTCCTTATTATCATTTTCAGTAACCTCATATAATGATAACCTTATTGATTTTAATGCTTGTTTTTGAGTATTTTATCAATGCATTTTCCTTGGAGATTCAGACATCAAAATGAAATCAGTTACATAAGAGTTTCATTAAGTGAAAAACTTATAAATAATAAAATGAAAGGAGCATGAGTGAGAGGGGCTTTCAGAACTCAGTGTAGATTTGGCACCTGTGAAACAGAAGAAAGATAAGAAGAGACTCAGACTGAGGGACGTTCTAACAAAACTTGGCCTGTCTTGATAGGAAGCCACCAAGAATAATGCAACTATCAAATGAGTCACACATTGAACAATTACTGTAGGATGGCAGAGCTCTGCCGCCACAGACACTGGGCAGTGGGAGCCCGAGGAGGGTGTAAGCAGTGACTCTGATCTCCGCACATTCTTAGGAAGCAGAGGGTAGCAATGCAGCTACATGCCTGCCTCTGCTCCTGACTCATCCCATTTTCTGTATTACCTTCTTCCCAAAATAAGTAAGAGCCACAAAATCAGGCAGTGCTGATCTTTGTTTTCTCCTAAATATGCTAAAGTCAATTAAAGGGAACAGAGCTCTGATGCTTGTTAAGAGGACTGTTCATAGACTTGTTAAGAGGTTATATTTAAGGGATAGTCGGGCCAGGGATATGGCTCAGTGGCACAGTTCCTGTCTGGCAAGTACAAGGTTCTGAGTTTGATTCCTGGTAATAAAAATAAAAATGGGGGCTAGGGAGATGGCTCAGTGGAATAAGTGCTTCCCTGGCAAGCACAAGGGTCTGAATTTAATCCCTAGTTCTGCAAAAAATAAAATAAAATAAAATAAAATAAAAGATATTAGAGAAAAAATGTTTATCAGTTCTAACAGCAATTCTATTCATCCAATTGAATAACTCAAGTGAGGGGACCTGTGAGATAACTCAGTGGACTAAGTACCTGCTTAAGGTAAGCACAGGGACCAGGGTTTGATCCCCAGCACTGCATGCCATGTCAGCGCCGCACACATGCATGCCCAGCCAGCCACCAAGACTGGGCGTGGTAGGCATACCTATAATCCCAGTGCTGGGGAGGCTGACAATAGGAGGATCACTATGTAGTAAGACCCTATACCAAATACACACACACACACACACACACACACACACACACAATAAATAAATAAATAAATAAACCCCAAATGAGGATTTCGAGGGGAGATATTTAACTTATAAATTTGTAGGTGTTTCTTGGTTTCCATCAAGAATAAACTCAATTATTACTTTATTTCTTATACAGCAATGAAGCTATATATTTTCTAGTTCTGATTTCTTTAAATACATCTACTATAAATAAAGAATTTTAAAAGCACAAACACACACTTGCACTTCAGATGTTTACTGAAGAATCTTAGATTTCACCGGATCTAAAATGCCACACTTAAAGCCATAAAGTTCTTTGAAATAACATATAAATTAATGATAGAGATTTGGCAAGTCCTGAGACTGGTGTGATTTTTAAAATATATTTGTCTATTTCTCTGGCATAGCCTTTGCTATTGTAACTCAGCTTTTGGGAAGACATCAGAGACCAGCAGCTCACCAGACCCTTGCTCCTGGTCAGGCATAGAAAGCAGATCATCTCCCAATAGGAGGAAGAATTGAGCACATTTCTCAGCAAATCTTTTTCTTATTATTTATTTTCTTTCTTAGTCACTTTTATTTATCATTTAAATTATTTAAACTTGCACTATTTTTCCATTATCTCAATGAAAAAGAATATGATACAAGTTTAAATTGAGACTTTTTATGTTCCCAAAATATTGAAATCTAAAGTGAATATTGAAAGACTAAAGTGAAATCTATTTTAACATTGATGACACATACAGCAGACTAAACTGGGAAACTCTCAGGCTGTGGCATTGCACAGGTTAGCTCTGCTTTTGAGTATGACCCTTTGCAGTGTCATAATTTCCTACATATCAAAAATTGTCTAGGTGGGCAAGAAATAACACAGGACTTACTAAAAGTACTTCTGTAAAAACTTGGGTTTCCATCTTAGTAGGAAGTTTATCTAAAATGTTAAAAGAATTGAGGACTAACTTTGCATTAAAATTTTTAATGTGATTGTAAATGGTGCTAGCTGTCTCGTAGGATATAGAAACCTAGAAGAGGATCATTCTCACTCTTAAAAAGAAACAAATACCACATGATCTACAAAGTCACAACTTACCAGATAACTGAGGCCATGGAGTTATCAAATGACTTCAAATAACAAAAATGCAAGTAACAATAAAAATGATATTTGAGGATGTTTTTGCCTAGGACAGATACTAGATGATCCTCCATTAGAAAAAGAAACTGTAAATTTTAATATATTGTAAAGACCATAAGTGATCTTCTTTAAGTTATAGGGTAGAAGCATGGAGAAAAGCTTTGTCAGTTGCAGGGGAAATGCGAACTGGTATCCAATAGCATGTTATATGCAAGCACCTCATCAAGAGCTTGTGACAAAGCTTGGAATGCTTCAGAAGAGCAGAGATAATGGCTGTCACAGTGCAGGCCCAGGGATGGGAAACTGCAGGTGACTGAAAGAAATGAATCCACAACCGAATGCTTCCACTTGGTCTCCTGCACAGGGTAAAGTGCTATAAACCTCTGGAAGAGTCTCTTGAAGGAATAGCTAAAGGTCTATTGTAGGCAGCAAAAAGGAACAGAAAATTTGCAGAGGTACAACATTTGCTTAAGACTGAAGCTGAAGGGCCGGCCAAATTGCTCAGCAGATTAAAACACTTGCAAGCAGGCATGGAGTGAGGGTTCAATCCCTGGGCCTTCCGGGCCAGCCATGCCCCAGGGGCACGCTGAGAAGGCAAATGAGACTGGGTGTGGTGGCACACACCTGTAATCCCAGCTCTTAGG
>NW_004524583.1:3002307-3011500 GCF_000260255.1 Octodon degus
AAAATAAAAATAAAAAGAGATAATGTAGAGGATAGTTTTTCTTACTGTGAAAATAATTTATTTTTAAAAAGTAATATGCTTCAACATTTTTAGCTTACTGAAATATTTAATTCCTACTGTAATACACCATATGTTATTTTAACAATCTGATAACATAGGATAATTATAGCTTAATTAGGACATACAGTTTCTATAGTATCTTTTATAGTTCATTTCTGTACAAGCAAACTACAGCAGTGATAGGGTGTCTGATTTCAGATTTCTAGATGAGAAGATTGGTACACGTAAAAATAAAGAATCTAAGGACATTTTTTAACATCAGAAAATATCTAAATGGAAAAATTAAAATTAGGACTGATATTGATTAATTTTTTTCTGTATTACTTTCATTGGTTCTTTTTTCTCTTTTTTATTTTGAAACATGAGTATCTTGAAATATTTAAAAATTCAATATTTGATTAGAGGTGCAAGGTTAGAGAAAGTCTTTTGGTTATTTTCAGTGAATCTGTTTCTCCTACTTAGAAAAGTTAGTAGTTAAAAATATTTTAGAAAATAAGGCCAGCCAGATAGCTCAGCAGATTTAAGCACATGCTTAGGCAGACTCACGGACAAGGGTTTGATCCCCAGCATGCCATGCCAGCCCTGCCCCCGGGAACCCTGAAAAGATGATTAAAACTGGGTGTGGTGGTGCATGCCTGTAATCCCAGCTCTTGGGAGGCTGAAAACAGAAGGATCACTATGATTCCAATCTGTGTAGTAAGACACTGTAGACCTTGTATTAAACACATAAAAGAAAGAATATTTTGGAAAATAAAGGAGCTCTAGAACTGCAATAACAATGACCATAATTTATCCATTTATTTTCAGACACTCTCCTATGTAAATAGTATTAAATTCTAAAATTGACCTTATCTCTAAGTGGAATTTAGGTAGGGAAATTTAGCTATAGAAATTTTGATTGCCTAAAGGCATGAAGCTAGCAAGTGGAAACGCACGGCTAGCACATATGACATTTGCTCTTTTTCTATGCTAATGATTACCTCTTCTTTGATTAACATCTCTTTTATTTAGGGGACCTTGTGCTCCCCCAACAGTGCTTCTCTCAGTCAGGTCATTTTATCTCTTTGGATTTATTGTACAAAACTGATATAGGCCCATTTGATTAAAGCTCTTCCTGGAATGATTCCAATTACATCCAACGAAAATAAATTCTGTTATTCCTAGATTAATATACATGAAGGAAAAAATTGAGTGAAAGGAGTTTTAAAGTAGTGAAGAGAAATACTGGTAGTGTTGAGAATTTTCATTCTGTGTATCCTTATAATTCATCTTTGTCCTTTGCACTGTTTGATTACATAAATCAATACATTATTCTAGTAATGTGTTTTTTTATGGTTACAGACTTTTCTCCCCATTCTGCAACACTTATGGGTGAAAATTGAGTGCCATCCATAGTATCTTTGTGTAGTGTCTACATTGCACCTGTCTTTAGGAGGATGAATGTTATCTTAGTGCTGTCAAGAATTAATATACTTCACCTAAACATCTATTAGATATACAACACTTCGCTTCATGTTTCAAATGAATGAAATAGGTAGAACAAAGTGAATTTCTAAATGTAGTTGACCTCACTCACATTCCATCTAAGCAAATCAAGCTTTCACACATTCTCCCCTAAATATGCTGGCGTACCTGTAATTTCTTTTCACACATATCTGAGCAAATATTTTCTTGATGTGCTGACTTGTTCAGAACATAGCTATAAAAAGTTTCCCTAGAGAAGGTTATAAATGCAACTCTAACCATATGATCACTGGAACCGGCTCAAAGAATAAAAGTAGAAAGCCTAAAGCAGGAGAAAACTGTAAAGCACTGGATTTTTACACAAACTCAATATAATTTTCAACCAATATTAGGGTACTAAATCAATCCAAAATTGTAATATAGAATTACAAAACATTATTATTTTAGTTTGATTTGAATGAATTAAACGTAGTAGGGAGAAAACAGGTATAAATTAAGAATTGAATGGAGACTAATGGATTTCTTCGATGTTTTCAACCCTGATTTTTCTTTCTTTACATTTTATATACTTTCAAAATATTAAAAGATACTTAGACATTATATATATAAATATATATATATATATATATATCAACTACTTACACAATGTGTGATTATTATTCTTTGAAAAATGTATCTAGGTAATTAAAATGCATATAACTTTCATATATATGTGTATAAGATTCTTTTTTCAATTTTAGCTCTCCACAATGTAAGGAATTCTTGTAATTAGTTCCAGACTCATGCTTTCTTTGAACAATGAATTTTCTACTCAGCAGCTAGAGGTGATCATTTATAAAAAAAATTCATATCCCAGATTTTATAACACACACTTGTATATGTACAATTAGAGCTCTTTCACTACTTCCCATTTCTATAGATGAACTATGATTGACTTAAAAACTGGCTAATAAATTTTGGAATCTATGGTTCCTGGTTCTCAACTTTCTTGAGAATTCTCCTATAACTTTATTTAATAATGGTCAATTAAATATAGTTTTCAATTTTAGGTAATATAGAAATACATTTTAAGAGGAAATTTATAGAGAAAGGAATTGCATTTTCTGTGACACTACATTTACTTAAAATTTTCATGTCATTCATCTTTTAAAATATAGTTAGGTATTTATGCTATTATTATTATTATTATTATTATTATTATTATTATTATTGGTGGCACCGGGGATTGAACTCAGGATTTTGTGCTTGACAGGCATATCAATAACTTAATAAATACTATCATTGTATTTATATAAATTATCAAAATTTGAAATTTAGCCTATGATACTCTAACTGAAAATATCTTTTTCCATCTAAGGCTGCTGTTAGACCTAAGATATCAAGTCCAGAAAGAAACATAAATCATTGAGCTAGGCACAGTGGTGCATGCCCATAATCCCAATGCTCTGGGAAGCTGAGGCAGGAGAATGGAAATTTCGAGCCAGACCTGGGCAATTTATTGACACCATATCTCAAATTAGAACAAAATGTGCTTATGATGGAAGTTAGTGATAGAACACACACTTAATATACACAAGGCCCTATATGCAATCTCCAGTAGTAGAAAAAATAAAAAGAAGGAAAGGATGGAGGAAAAGAGGGGAGATACAGAGGAAAAGAAGGAAGGTGAAAGGGAAGGAGATAAGAAAGAAGGGAAGACAGATGGTTTTAAAACATCAGTTGTGAGGCTGCTTTCTTCTCAAGAAGAGTTCAAAACAATAGTATGGACATCTCAACAGTCAAATCATAATCCAAAAAAGTATATTTTTATTACTGTTTAAAAGAAATTTTCAACTCCAGAAGGTAGGTAACAAATTTTGTAATAAAGACAAACCCTTTAAAATGAATCAATTTTACATCATGGAAAACTTTCTCTAAAATTTGCCCTGTGCATGTCTTCTCATTTCTGAATGAGTTTGAAACTGTTTGGGAGTGATTCCTCTGGGATGTGCAAGCCCAGACTATTAGAGGTCAAAAGTGTCAGGGCTCAATCTTCCAGAAGTACTGTTGCTATTTTGTTCTCCTAGTCAGTCTCAATTCCCTGTGCATGTGCTAACAATTCCCCTCTTTAGGAAATCTGTGGTCTATAGACAAGTGAAATGAACGAGATCACAGTTCTTTTAGGATAACCAGTACTGCCTGCTCATTCTTATTGCAAGAATTAGGGAATAAAAAAGAGCATCCATTATGGTAAATAACAAGGAACTATTAAATTCTACTGGAGATCCCTGAAAGCATAGCCTTTATAGCAAAAATACAAAAAAAATACTTTTAATATTAACAAATTTGAAAGCAAATATAAAGCTCCTGAATTAGAGGTCAGTCAGTTATTATTTATAGGAATTGCCACACGTTTACTGTGTCCCATGCGTTCCTCTTGGACTATGATCCAAGAATAGACAAACCTGTACCAAAAAACAAAATCTTAAGGATAAGATCCTTGATTCTGAGTTATATGATTCACGTGAAGACTGGCATCAGAAGCCCCTCCCATTCCAGAGTAAATAAAAGGCATTGTGTTTGTGGCATAATCAACTCTCCTCTAGGAAAAGAAGCAAATATTCTTATATGTTTAAGAGCTTTGGAATGTAAAGAAGATAGGTTTGTGTAAGTTACTCTGGAATCTCCAACCTCCAAGATATATTTACCATTCAAACATCCTTTAATTCTAATTTCAGGTGATTTTTTTGCACAATTCCTTACTGTGCAGAAATAAGACAATATTCATTGCTTCTCTAAAATAAGTAGGTGAGTTATATCTTATTTTTCCTGCCTGATGTACTTATGCCATTACTGAATCTTGTTTATTTTTTCCATAAATGCTGTTCTGAGTCAAGCTTTCTCAGGATCTTCTCTGCTTCTCTATATACATGGAGCTCATTGGAAGTGGTAGCACCAATATTGAATCTACATATAAAACACAGTTAAATTCTTAACTCTGTTAGAAAAATTTATTCAATTCTGGGAAATTACTGTACACGTGATTGTTCTGTCTAACTCTTTCAACCTTGTCTAGGCATTTTTGCATAGAAGAGTGTAATTGGTAATTGAATAATAATCTTTTCTAAATTGACCTATTAACAATGTATCTTTTAAATATCATCTTCTAAATGTGTATTTTATAAAAAAGATTGTTATATTCAATATTTCTTATGTTGCTATAAAACATGCTTCTGTGTTCTTAATATATTATCTGAAATATTGATTGAAAATATTTTCTTCTTTTGGAATAATTTCTTTTATATTTTTATTTTTTATTTTTAGTTAATGTTATTGAGAAACAAATAGGAAAGAGACAGTTTCAAAACTGATTAGTAGGACAGTTTCAATAATCACTACATTGCATATTGTTGTCTTTGTAGTGGTTATTAATAGTAAAAGGAGCAGACATGATATCCTGTTCAAACACTATTAGTACAAATCTTTTTTCTCATTGAATTAAGAGAAAGTAGCTGTATATCTATCTTAAGTATGATGTATATACAGAAAAAAAATGGTCCTTCATTTGTAACCCATTTTTTTTGTTTTGTCAGAGAAGAGCATTACATTGTCATTTAAATATTGTAGGTGCCTGAATTCAGGAAAATATTCCAATATAGTCCAGTAGTCCATAATAGGAGTGGGTAATCTGAAGGACTGGCAAGGTCAGAAGTTGTTGACTTGAGCCTTTTACAGCTCAGTATATTAATATTTCTTTGCTCTTTATACTTCTTTTTTATACTTTTCTGCTGGATGGATAAAACCAAGATAAAGCAAGACCTATATAACAAGAAACATAACTTTTGTATCTGCCAAGTTCAGTCAAATCCCCTCAGAATTTATCCTGAAACCCTGTATCACAGTTTGTAGATCCTTTGTCAGTGTCAGCTATGTGGATGAGTCATGGACATTGCTTGACCAATTTGTTCTCTGTGAAAGCCTGAGAAAATGTTTTCTGTCCATGTGACTCACCTTAGGCACACTCTACATCATTGATCACTTTCCTTTGTGGCCCCATAATCTCCTTGACCAGTAAATTTGGACACAGCTGAGTTACAGAATGTTACAGTACAGGTTCTCCTATGTCCTGAGTCCTCACTGACCTTGAAATTTTCTGATCAAGGAGATTATGGGGCCACAGAGGAAAGTGATTAATGATGTAGAGTGTGCCTAAGGAAAGTCACATGGAGAAAAAACATAGTCTCAGGCTTTCACAGAAAGCAAATTGGTCAAGAAGTGGCAGTGACTCATCCCATGGCTGATACTGACAAAGGATCTACAAACTGTGGTACAAGGTCTCAGGGTAAATCCTGAGGGGATTTGACTGAGCTTATGAGATACAAAAGTTACAGTTCTTGTTATATAGGTCTTGCTTTATCATGGTCTTAATAATCCAGCAGAAAAATATAAAAACAAAGTATAAAAATTAAAGCCATATTAATATGCTGAGCTGTAAAAAGCTAAAGTCAACAACATATGACATTGCCAGTCTTATGGAAAACCCACTATTATGGACTGCTGGACTATATTGGAATATTTTGTTAAATTCAGGCACCTACAATATTTAAGTGACAATGGAGTACTTTTCTCTGACAAAACTAAACAAAAAAGAGGGATACAAATGAACTATCATTTTGTATCTGTAAATATCTTCAAAATACTTAGGATAGATATACAGCTGTATTCTCTTAATTCAATGAATAGAGAGATTTGTTCTAATAGTATTTGTGGATAGGATATCATGACTGCATCTTGTACAATGAATAACCACTAAGACAACAATATGCAATGTATTAATTATTGAAACTCTGCTAGTAATTGGTTTTGAAACTGTCTCATTGCTATTTGTTTCTCAATAAAATTATTTAGGTGTGAGTGAGGGCGCCTGGGACCGCGGATCCTGAATAGACCCAGAGCCCAGACCCGACATGTAAGTGAGACCGCCCAGGCTGGCAGATCCTGAATAGACCCATAGTGCAGGCCCAGTGAGTGAATGAGAGGACCCAGGGCAACCGGATCCTGAATTGACCCAGACAGCAGGCCCAGTGTGTGAATGAGACTGCCTGGGACCCACTGGATCCTCATTCTACCCAGAGTGTAGGCCCAGCACTGAACCCTTCGCAGAACTCCCTGCAAGGAGGCTAGAGGCAAGACCCACCCAGCTGATTCAGGAGCAGAACATCTTGCCAGAGTGACACAAAGGGTTCAACTCCAATGGCTGCAGAAGAAATAAGTAGAGCACAGTAACCAGAACCCAGCCAGATCCAAGCAACACCCACCTGGAGGAATCTGAACTCCACAGATCCAGACCTGGTGCTAAGGTAATAACTCTATCTAAGTGCTACACCAGAGGTCAGAAGACACAGGCATACAAAATGACAAAGACAAGGAACAAAATGCAGTCTCAGGCCCGGAGTACACCAAGTACAAATGCAGAAGACAGTAACATAGAGGAAACTGGAAGTCACACACCTGATATCTCTGAAATAATAGCGTTGGAAGTAAAGAAACAACTGCAGAAAGGTATAGAAGAAATCAGATCAGAAATAATTTCTAAACCAAAAAATGTAGTGATAACTATAATCAAAGAAGTACTAAGTGCTTCTAAAGAATACACTGATAAAATAAATAGATCAGAATATAAAAATGATGGAACCCCCGAATAAGCAATTTAGGAAAGAAATAGAATGTATGAAACAGATTCAAAGTGATATATAGGAAATTAAAACTTCAATCACAAGCTGGCAAAATCGTTTGAGTGAAAGTGAAAATAGACTTTCTGACCTGAAAGACACCATTGCAGCTAGTGAAAAGGTAAGAAAAGATATCTTCAAAACAACTAGGATGCAGAAAAAGATAATTCAATACCTGCAAGATGATGCAAAGATGAACAATGTGAGACTAATAGCCATCAATGAGAAAGAAGGAGTCAATACAAATGATATAAAAATAATATGGGCAGAAGTAATAGCAGAAAACTTCCTAAATATGGGGCATCAATCTAACATTCAGGTAACCGAAGCATATGGACTTCAAATAACATCAACCCAATTGAAACCACACCCAGACATATAATAATCAAGATCCCAGAAACTCAGCACAGGGACAGTATACTAAAAGCTGCTAAAGAAAAGAAACAGATCATATTTAAAGGAAAATCCATCAGAATAACAGCAGATTTCTCTTCAAAAACCATCTAGTCAAGAAGAGCATGGAGCAAAGTACTTCAAGTTTTGCAAGAAAACAAATTCCAACCCAGACTGATATACCCGGCAAAACTCTCTTTCAATTATAATGGAGAAGTGAAATACTTCCATGACAAAGAACAACTAAAGAATTCCATGATGACAAAGCCAAGCCTACACAGAGTACCAAGTGATGCTCTAGAGAGGGAGCAAATTGATTAACAGCCCCATGAATGAGAATGGAAAGAACTCATCGAACAGGGCAAGCAATTAATCTCAGGAGAGTAAGAGGTATACAATAGTAGTCTTTCAGTTATTCTTTTGTGGTCAGCAGCAAAATATTTCCATCAGCACACTCTACAAATGGACTTCTCATCCACCCTATGGGTTATGATTTCATCTGAGTCTACAGGTTGGATTTCAAAAAAATAGCTGTAGCTCAGTGCCACAAGTGCAGCCTGGCCACCAGTAACTGTCACGGTCATTATGCATGTCCACAACACACTAGAACTTTGTGCGATATCCTATCCTCAAACTGTTAGAAGTGCTAGTCATTTATTTGGCATTCCAGTATTTATCTTATGTTTTACTCTTAGTACTTCTTTACTATCATGAAATCTTTTTCTTATTTCAATTGTTTTAAAACATTTAATTTTTAATTGTTTAGTATTTAATTTTCTGAATATTGCTTACTCTTAATTTCTTTCTAAGATTTATGCTATATATTTGACTTACAATTTATTTAGAAGACATAGTATGATATCTTCTAGAATTAGAAACTTTAAAAAGTATATTTCCATTTTCTGTTGGCTTTATATTACTTCTTCCCTGTCTTTTATACACACATACACACACACATATATATGAAAAAAATGTGTATACTCCAACATAAGATTGGTACTGTTTCATAGAAATCTGCAATGACCTTTTTTTTTTTTTCTTTTCTTTTTTTTTTTTATGGAACTGGGGAGTGAACTCAGGTCCTTGTTCTTGCCAGGGAAGCGCTTATTCCACTGAGCTATCTCCCTGGCCCTGCAATAACCTTTAAAGAAGGTTTCATCTAATATATTTTATATGGTCCTGCATAACTATCAATCGTATTGAGAGCTATTTATTGTTCATCCAGGAGCATACTGCAACTTCTCTTGCTTTTTAATTATGCTCTTTGTTATTTCCTATATGTTACTTCTGGAGGTATTAAAATATGTAAAGTTTGTATAACTAGAAAATCTTACTTTTATTTTTCAAAAGTATGTTTGCTAAGTATAAAATTCAAGGAGGACAGATCTTTTCTTTTCTTTCAGTCCTTTAATTAGTCAAGTTTCTTACACACTTGGCCCTTTTTTTCTTTCTAATGTGGAATAAGATGCTATTTAATTTTGTTCTTCCATAGCTAATATTTTTATATATATATACTTTAATGATTTTTTTCTTTACAATAAGTTTTGGACAATTTCATTTTTGTG
>NW_004524583.1:3011644-3019200 GCF_000260255.1 Octodon degus
TATTGACACAGTGAACTATTATGACTGATCTGTAAATTTTTCTTCATTTTTATTTTGGACAATTTTTATTGTTCTTTCATTTATGTTTGTAAATAATTTACTTTGCATTTGCAATCCATTAAAAAATTAAAAAAATAAAATTGTTTGTTTGAAAAAATAAAATTTTAAAAGAAACATACACCTGTGATTTTTTTGTTTCATTCACAAATTAAACTGATTGTTGGAGACAACATTAAGTCTATATAAATCTACTACTTTCCTTTACCCAAAATACAGTTGCATTTAAAAAAGAGATATATTTAGAAGTGTAGTAATAGTGCTTAAATAGCAAAATCTTCAGAACAACTGATTGTTTTCTTTGAAAGAGTAGACATTTTACAATGCATTGTATA
This sequence comes from Octodon degus, assembly GCF_000260255.1. NCBI lineage: Eukaryota > Metazoa > Chordata > Mammalia > Rodentia > Octodontidae > Octodon > Octodon degus. Next base: position 3,012,037 of record NW_004524583.1, read on the forward strand.
AAAAGAACAGAATACCCGAGACTAGGTAATATATAAATAAAACACATTCACTTTTCAAAATTCTGAAGGCTGAGTGTTTGAAGTAGGCAGCTTTCATACTAGGTTATCCCACTGAAATGAGAACAAAGCATCAGGAACCAAGAGAGCAAACAGTATAGCTCATTATAAAATAAACTCAATCTTTTTGTTAATGCTGCAGCATTTTATTTTATTTTAGCTTTTAAAAGTTTTATTTATTTTAATGAGAAAAAACATAAAATAGCAATGAAACAGTTAAAACAAATTAGTAGGACATACACAGTAATTAATATATTGCATATTGTTGTCTTTGTAGTAGTGATTCAGAGGACAAGATGCAGACAAAATATCTTGTTTAAACAATATTAGCACAAACTTATTCTCAGAGAACTAAGATAGCTGTATATCTATCTTAACTCTGTTGTGTATATATATTATTTTTTCTTCCTTATTTTCTCCTGGTCATCTGAGGAATGAGGTAGCTTTTTTGCTTTCGGCACTGGACCAAGTCCCACCTACATTTATTTGATTGATTTCCAAGCTTTGTGGTTCCCAACATATCCCTATTTTTTTGTTTTATTTTTTAGAGATTGGTGTTCCACTACAGTTAGGGAATCTGTATTTGGAGAAGTCTTTAAAGGACATTTTCACATTTGAAATCAGTCTAAAGATTGTAGGTACTTTAATTCAGCAAAATAACCCAAACTTAGACCAATAGTCCATAATAGTAATGATTTATCAGCACACCTGGAAAATGTCCTAAGTTGCTGACTTGAGCCTTTTACAGCTCAGCATCTTAAAATAGCTTTACATTTTATACCTTGTAGTTATACCTTACCACTGGATGCCTAAGACCAAGATAAAGCAAGACCTGTATAAGGAAAAATTAACTTTTGTATCAGACAAGCTCAGCCAAATCCCCTCAGGATTTATGCTTTAACCATGTATAGCACCTTATAGATCTTTTGTCAGTGTCAGCCATATGACTGAGTCACGGCCATTGCTTGACCAATTGGCTCTCTGTGAAAGCCTGAAATATTTTTTTTCTTTCTAGGACACTCTCCTTAGGCACACTATACATAGTCAATCACTTTCTCTTTGGCCACATAATCTCCTTGATCAGGAAATTTGGGTCACCACTGAGGTATAGGATGTCACAGCGCAGGTTCTTCTATGTCCTGAGTCTTCACTAACATTGTAGTGCTAAGGCCAAAATATTGGCTATCCTTGTGGCCCTTATATCTTTAATATTTTTGTCTGCAAACTTTAGTTGTTAGACATCCAGGAGAAACTTAACGACATTATTACTGTGCATAAGAGGCAGTTGAGATTAACATGACTATCTGTCCAAATATCAAACAACTTAGACATAACCTGGAACTGCTATTTTTCCAGCAACCATGTATATTCTGAAATGTAAATTTCTATGGAATGTAAAAAATTACACATTTTTACACAGAAATTTAGAAATTAAACCATATAAAACATTGTATCAGAAAAATCCTATGACTTTTCCTTCTCTCTTATTTTCTTTTATTACCTTTAAAAATTACTTTAAAGAGAGTATAGCAATAATTGGTATGACATTAGAAGCAATGTGCATTTAGAAGGCCAAAATGACAGATATTTCAAACATGGTTTTAGTATTATACATTGCTATCCTAAGTGTAGTTGTTTAGTTCACAGATATCAGCATATAGAGTTAGTCATGTTGAGAATTCCACCCACTTAACTGCTAGTTTAAAAATCTGATGGAGATTCTTATGACCACTGCCTAATTATTTTGTTTAAATAAATGTATGGTTTTGCCTCAGTCATATTCCCCATATTTTTCTCCTTTTTCTCTCCTCATTGTTTTTTGAGTTCTTTTACTAGGGAGACAATACAATATTTACACATGTGGGTCTGGTTTATTTCACTTATGTGTATATCTTCAAGTGATATCCACTTAAATATAAAGTTTATCATTCTTTAGAGCTGAGTAACAATCCACTGTATAAAAGCACCACATCTTTTTCATCCATTCCTCAGGTGATGGACACTTTGGTTGTTTCTAAGATTTGCATATCACTAACTGTGCTGCTATAAACATAGGTACACATGTATCACTATGATATGATGTTTTCAGTTCTTTTGGAAAAATTCCCAGAAGAGGGATAGCTGGATTAAATGGGATGTCCAGACCTAGTTTTCTGAGGAGTCTCCACCACATTGATTTCCATAGTGGTTGCATGAGTCTACCTTCCCACCAGGAAAGGGGTTCCTTTTTCCCTACAGCCTCTCCAACATCTGTTGTTAGTTGATTTCTTTATGGGGCAAGAAGGTACTTAAGTGTTGTTTTAATTTGCATTTCATGAATGCCTAGTGAGGTGAAACATTTTTTTTTCTTGTATTTATTTTCATCTTGTATTTCTTCCTCTGAAAAGTGTATGTTTATCTCGATGTCCATTTTTGGATTGGGTCTTTAAATTTTGAGGCCCTAATGTTTTTCAGTTATTTATAAATTCTAGAGAGAAGACATTTGTCTGAGTACCTCTTAGTTAAGATAATTTGCAAATTTGTGGGTTGTCTTCCACTCTGTTGGTAATTTCTTTTGAAATAGAAAATCTTTTTAATAAGAGGAGGTTGCACTTGTTCATTCATTTAAGTATTTCCTGTGCAGTCTGATTTTTGTTCATGAACTGTTGGCTTACCACTATGTCTTCAAGATTCCTCCTAATTTCTCTTCCAGGAGATTTAGCGTTTCTGTTTCAATGTTTAGATCTTTAATCCATTTTGATTTTAGTTTAGTGCATAATGATAGGCCTGGGTCAAGTTTTAATTTTCAGCATGTAAGAGCCAGTGTTTCTGCACCATTTGCTAAAAAGGCCATCTTTCTTCCAGTAAACAAGTTTGGCACCTTTGTCCATGATAAGATGGCTGAGTGTGTTTGCTGTAGTATCTGAATCTTCTAATCTATTTCTTAGATCCTCCAGACATTTTTTGCCCAATATCATGCTGTTATCACATGTAGCTTTGTAGTATAATTTCAAGTCAGGAATTGTAATGCCTACTGCCTTGTCTCTGATGCCTAGGAATGACTTTGCTATTCTAAGTTTTTCCTGGTTTCAAATAAATTTTAGGAATTATTTCTTAAGGTGTATGAGGTACGTTAGTGGTATTTTGATAGGGATTGCATGAAATCTGTATAACAATTTTGGAAGTATGGCCATCTCCAAAATGTTGATTTTCCTATCAGGAGCAGGGAATATTTTACCATAATCTGAAGTCCTCTATGATCTCTTCTTTCAGAGTACTTAATTTTCATTTAATAGATTTTTTACTTCTTTAGTCAGATTAATACTTAAGTATTTCATTTTCTTCAGTGCTATTGTAAAAAGTATTGTTTCTCTAATTTCTCTCTCGGTGTGTTTGCTATCTGTGTAGAGGAATACTATTTACTTTTGGATATTGACTTTGTATCCTGCTATGGTACTGAATTTGTATATTAATTCTAGTAGCTTCTTGGTTGAATTTTTTTGAATCTTCCAAGTAAATTATCATGTCTTATGCAAATAATGATAGTGTAACTTCTTTACCTATTCTTATTTCTTTTGTTTCTCTCTCTTGTCTAATGCTCTAGCCAATGATTCCAGCGATATATTGGATGGCAGTGGTGACAGAGGACATCCTTATCTTGTACCTGATCTGAGAGTAAAAGATTTCACTTTTTCTCTATTTAGAATTGTTAACCTTTGGGTTGTCATAGATATCTTTTATCAGACTGAGGTTGAGGACAGCTATTCCAATTTTCTGTAGGATTTTGAACATGAATAAGTGTTGGACTTTGTCAAAAGTCTCTTTCTGCATCAATTGAGATGATCATGTAGTTTTGTGATTTGTCTCTATCAATATAGTGTATTCAATTTATACATTTGTGTATGTTGAACCATCCTTACATCCCTGGATGAACCCTACATGGTCATGGTATATAATCTTCTTGATAATTTGCTGCATTCAATTTGCTAGGATTTTATTGAGGAATTCTGCGTGTATGTTCATGAGAAAGATTGACCCGTAGTTTTCTTTTTTAGTAGCACGTTTTTACAGTTTTGCTATCAGTAAAATACTTGCCTTCCAGAATAATTTTGGGAACATTGTTTTCAATTTTACTGAAGGGTTTGAGGAGTATTGGGATTATACCTTCTGTAAATTTCTTGTAGAATTCAGCTGTGTACTCATCAGGGCCTGGAACATTCTTTATTGGTAAGTTTCTTACTATAGTTTCAATTTCATTGGTTGTTATAGTTTCTTGAGAGTTCTTATGACTTCTTGATTCAGTTTTGGTAATTTGTACATTTCTAGGAATCTGTGTCTTTATTCTATGTCATCAATTCTGTGAGAGTAAAGATATTCAAAATAGCTATTGATTTAGAGTCCATGGTAATTTCACTTCTTATTGCTTGAATTTGAGGTTTTTCTTTCTTCTCTTCAATGAGGTTAGCTAGGGACTTAAAACTTTATTTAACCTTTCAAATAAACAGCTTTTTGATTCACTAATTCTTTGTATTGCTTTCTTTGTCTTGAGTGCATTAATTTCTGCTCTAATCTTTATAATTTCCTCTCGTCTTTGGGCTTTGTATTTGGTTTGCTCTTCTTTTCTAGATGCTTGAGGTGCACCATTAAGGTATTTATTTTTTCATGTCCTGTTTTCTTTCTTTTTTATTTAAATCCTTTATCACATTCTGTAATTTGAATGTCAATTCAAAATCCTCAAATGAAATTAAAATATAATTAAACATAACAGCCAATAATTTACCAAGTTCATCTTATCAAACATAGTGCCGATTCCCCAAATTAGTCTTTTCTTTTTTACTCCCTACCCCCCCAGGGATATTTTTTTTATTATTTTAATGATTTTATTGAGAAAGAAGTAGCAATGAGATAGTTTCAAAACAGGTTAGTAGGACAGTTATGATTAATACATTTCATATTGTTGTCTTTGTAGTAGTTTTTCCTGGTACAAGATGCAGACATGATATCTTGTCTAAAGACAATTAGTTTAAAACCTTCTTCTCATTGAACTAAAAGAAATTAGCTGTATATTTATGTTATTTTGCATATAGCATAAGTATATATAGTGGGCCTGAAATCCTAGCTTTTGGGATACTGTAAACAGACAGATCACTGCAAGTCCGATCAAGTAGTGAGACCCCCAAACACCCTGTAGACCCTTCCCTAAAATACAAAAACAAAATAAAACAAAACAACAACAAAAAATAAAAAACTGGATTGAAGGAAAAAATAATTCAACATCTGAAAGATGATGCAACAATGAATAATTTGAGACTAATAGGCATCAGTGAGAAAGAAGGAGTCAATATAAATGATACAAAAAGAATGGGCAGAAGTAATAGCAGAAAACTTCTCAAATATGGGGAAATAATCTGACATTCAGGTAACTGAATATTATAGAACTCAAACTAATTTCAACCCAATTAAAAACACACTCAGGTGTATAATAATCAAGATCCCAGAAATCTAGCACAAGAACAATATATTAAGACACTAGTTAAAAAATAAAGAAAAAAACAGTTCACATTTAAAGGAAAATCCATCAGAATAATGGCACATTTCTCTTCACAAAACGTCGAGTCAAAAAAATATGGAGCAAAGCACTGCAAGTCCTCCATGAAAACAAATTCCAGCCCAGACTGCCATACCCTACAAAACTCTCTTTCACATTTCATGGAGAAGTGAAATACTCCCATGACAGAGGAAAAATGAAGTATTTCATGATAATAAAGCCAGCCCTGCACAGACAACTAAAAAGTGTTCTAGAGAGGGACAGACATGACCATAACTCCATGAATGAGATTGGAAAGAACTCACAAAATAGGGCAAACTATGAAACACAAGAGGAAAAGCTGTATACAACAGCAGATTAATAATATGTCAGTCATAGATCAATACAGCTCAATTATAACCATCAATGTAAATGGACTGGATTCACCAATGAAAAGAAATAGAGTGGTACAGTGGATTGGGATGCAAAATCCTAAAATATGCTATATATAAGAAATAACTCATAAAGAAATTCATAAGCTGAAAGTCAAAGGATGGAAAACAGTATTACATACCCCAGAACCTCTGAAAAAAGCAGGGTTAGCAATGCTGTTCTCAGGCAGTCCAAACGTCAAACGAAGAATGATCAAATGAAATAAAAAAGACCATTACATACTGATTAGGGGAAAAATACACAAGGAAGAAGTAACAGTCATAAATATGTACACACCAAAATGGGAGCACCCAACTACGTAAGACAAATCTTAATGGACATGAAACATATAATATCTAATACTACAATCATAACAGGAGACCTTAATACACCCTTATCTGAAAAAGATATGTCAAGCAGACAAAAAAAGAGCAAAGAAGTAGCAGAACTGAACCAGAACTTGGAACAAATGGACTTAGTGGACATATACAGAGTATTCCACCCAATCACACCTTTGTACACATTTTCTTAAATGTGAATTTTTATTAACATCTATAAATATAATATTACATAAAAACAACATTAATGGAATTGTGAACACAAGATTTAAACTATAATTATTTAAGGTAAGGGAGGCAGGGGAATAAGGTGGCAAAATATGATTAGATGTAAATTATCTTTGAAGATTTAAATGAAGCATTTATATACAAGAATTACATAAAACTAATTACCAAATAGCTAACAAAATGAATGAAAGTAATCCATGAATGGAACAATAATGAATGTGGGTTTGAGTAAAAACTTGTCATTTTTATTGTTAAATTCTGTTTTACTTTCTTTTTTTTTTGTGGTACCAGGGATTGAATTCAGGACCTTGCACTTGCCAGTTAAGTGCTTATTCTATTTACTGTTAAATTCTGAACATGAGAGGAAACCAAAATGGAAGAATAAATCTTGCCAATATTATTATTTTTCCCATAATTTTATTGATAAACAAATAGTAATGAGACAGTTTCGAATCAAATTGGTAGGACAGTTTCAATAATTTACACATTGCATACATTCTTCCTAGTGATTCATTGCTGTACAAGATGCGGACATGATATCCTATTTACAAACACCATTAGAACAAATCACTCTATTCATTAAGAGAATGTAACTATATATCT
>NW_004524583.1:3020609-3029683 GCF_000260255.1 Octodon degus
TCTCTCAGGCTTTCACAGAGAGCACATTGGCCAAGCAATGGCCGTGACTCATCCTCATGGATGACACTGACAAAGGTTCTACAATCTGAGGTACAGGATCTCAGGATAAATCCTGAGGGGATTTCATTGACCTTGTCAGACCCAAAAGCTACAACTCTTGTTGCATAGGTACTGCTTTACCTTGGTCTTAACCATCCAGCAGAAAAGTATAAAAACAAAATATAAGAAGTAAAGCCATGGTGTTATGTTGAGCTGTAGGGGACTCAGGTCAACAATTTCTGACATTGCTAGTCAAGCAGAAGAGCCAATATTATTTAGACTGTGATTAAATGAGGTCCATCACAAAATTAAAATCTCTTTTTAAAACACACCCTTATAATTTAATTTTTTAAAAATGTGTTTATTAAGTTTCTACATTTTCTTACTATATAGATTGAACTCCTAGTGATTCTTCTGTTTTCAGCCTCCAAGCACTGGTGTTGTAGGCACACATCATAGCACCCATTCTGAATCGCCATCTCAGGGCACTCCAGAGTAGGGCTGGCACTGAACCCCAGGCACTGCATCTACCTAAGCAGGTGCTTTAATCCACTGAGCTAACTGGCCAGCCCTTGGAAATCAGTGTCTTTTTATAGAGCACTGATAAAAAGAACCTTACAATACAAATATGATAATAATTTATATTCCTACGAAATTCATTTATGTGTTGTAAAATTTTGCACCCTATCCCCAAAATACACTGACACCTGTAACATAGTTTTATTTAAACTTGATTTCTTAGTTTTCACTAATGAAACTTCTTTGTTAGCATATGACATTATCTCCCGTTTTGCTGTTGTAGTTTCATTGAAGTTTGTAAAAATATGTTTATTATGCAACAGCAATGTAAAGCAATTTAAAAGATTAGTCAACTGAATATCGGTCACAAAACAATATTCAATTAAAATTGGGAGAGTACATTTAAATTATGAAATATTCATCCTTTCCTTCATTTAAAGAAGTAAATTACTAGTTTTCAATTATTCAGTACACATAGTCCATAACATGAATTATTCCTTGGTAGCAGTCTTCACATAGCATGAATTTCTTAGAAAATTTATGTTTTAAACATCATATATTTCCTTTTATGCATCATGATAAATATCTATATGAATAGATAACAAAAATAAACTACAATTTACTTATCTTTGTTAGAGCAGGTTTGATCATGGATGATATTAACAAATTGAGAAGGTTAAGTATACCACGTGAAGTCTCATTGTGTTGATACTAATCTTCTGCCCACTATCAATTTCTTTTCTTGGATCACATTACATATGTGTAGCATTCATTCATCACTTCCTTGTTTGCAGACATTGTGCTCTTTCTTCATTTGTTCCAAGTCTTAAAAGTCCTCTGTGAACTTGTTTTCTCTACCATCCTAAGCTTATCAAGGAAGAAATGAAGATTTATTAAATTTAAGTAATATGTAGGTTGTAAACTGCTGCCAGAGGTCTGCAGACTGTAGAAAGCAGCTTTCAAATTTTATACTCTGTAACACATTTCAAAAGCAATACTTTCATTGCTAATATTTTGTACTACTAAAATGAAAAGTGTTCACACATGCACACACACAATACACTTTACATGAATCCTAACTTACAAGATATTTAGGATATAATGAGTTCAAATTATTTAATCTCTTATTGTAACTGTGAATTAGTTTTATCGTCTTTCCATTACAAGCTTCGCTGATGACCAACTGCTGTAGCACTTTAATAGTCTCACCCTGTTTGAGGGCTCTGTGTCTATAGTGAGATATTGTATGCCAATCGAGATCTGTATGGTGGTTCCCTAAGTGGAGAGTAGACCTACTCCGAATGGGAGGTGATTGCAGAGTATGTGATAGCTGAATTGAAGCTTGTCATCCCAAATAAGCATGTCCATGGACAAGGAAAGAACTCATTGTGCAAGGGTTTAGATTGTGCATAAGAGATTTCCTTTTATAGAGGTTGCCTTAAGACTTGCAGAATGCACTAGCAGTGTCTTCAATATTCTGTGAGTATTGGAATAAAGTAATAGCCTTTCTGTGAATCACTTTGAAAAGAAAGTAAAAAATTTTGAAAACAACTAATTATGCATTATTCAGGTTATAAACTTTGCTTTAGCCTAAAGTGTTATTTTCATAACACATAATATTGGTCACTAATAATTACATTGTGCATATTTACATATATGTATTACTTTATGTATTTTGTATATACTTATTTTTATCCAAATATTTATTATTTCCACCATTGGTTTACTTTATTGTATTTCTTTGAGTAAACCAATCCTACTGTTGATGAACCATTAACCATAGAAGATAATGAATGTTGAGAACATGACAACAATTTGGTTTATTTAAATTATATTTTAGGATATGGACTTGGACTTAATGCTTCTATCTACTTGTGAGGTTTCTTTCTTTCTTTCTTTCTTTCTTTCTTTCTTTCTTTCTTTCTTTCTTTCTTTCTTTCTTTCTTTCTTTTTCTTTCTTGTGGAACCAGGGATTGAACTCTGGCCCTTGCGCTTGCCAGGGATGCGCTTATTCTACTGAGCCATCTCCCGGGCCCCTACTTGTGAGTTTCTAATGCATTAACATGCATTAGTTTTCACTAATATTGCAGTATTGAAAATGTCTTCAGGGGCCAGGGAGATGGCTCAGTAGAATAAGTGCTTCCCTGGCAAGAGCAAGGGCCTGAGTTCAATCCCTGGTTCTGAAAAAAAAAAAAAAAAAAAAAAGAGTATTCTTTCTAGATACCAAAATGTAGCTCTCCAAAATATGGAGATTTGAGAAAATAAACTCATGGGGCTTCAAGGTTTTCAACACACACTGTGCATGTGTATATGAATCTTGAATACTTTTCCTCTCACAATATGCTTAGTTTGAAATGCTTCATCTTTATATTGTCCTGAGATATTTAAGAAGCCCAAAGTTTGTACATATGTCCATTGTACCTAGGCTTGTTTCATGGTGAAGTTAGTTATTTAGATCTTTAAGTCATAAGCTCTAAAGACTACAAAAGTAATGACTAAAATGCTGAAAACCTGTCCATTTTTTAGTTATTGCTCCTATCATTCAGTATAGCTTCATTATTATCATTATCATTGATTGTTATCATTTCTACTAATTAAGACAATCTAACCTCATAAAATTATAAACATTTTAAGTAATTATGCACATCCCAAGCTTTAAGTATATGAGTAACTTGATGATCTAATTAATGAATTTATTGTTGTAAAAATTTTTGTTCCAGTACTTTTGGGGTCCTATTCAAAGAAAATAATGTTACACTTTCAATAGTAAACCTTCACTTCATAGTTTTAATATTTATTTATTTCATATATGGGAACTACTATAGACCTGAGAGACTTGCTCTACAAGACTTTAGGAGTATGAGTGTAAACATGAATTTTAATGCTGGCAACTTACTTTGTCATCTTCAGTACGTAGAGAGATTTAAATCAAAACTTGATGTTTTCCAGGAAATCTAGTAACTGATTTTCTAATTGATGCTTGAATCACAAGAATTTTATATGACTTCACTAATGAACATAAGTCATGAACTCAATATCAGATATTTCCAGTGTTAAAGTCATATTACCTATGTTTGGATTATGAAAATGAAAATTATTTTTGTTTAGACAGAAAATTCTAACTAAATCATTGTTTAATCTTTAATATCCTTTTTGCACATATTTTCAAACTCACAATTTCTTCTAATTCTAATTTCCATTGCTGGCTCTTATTCTTTGTTATAGAACAGACTATGATTACACTACAGTTTGTGGGTAATGAACTACTTAAACTGTGGCAGAAATGTTATCAGAATAGAGGATTTACTTACATTTAGAAATTTAGAAAGGTTTCTCAATCACAAAACATGTGAATATTTGCCAGTTTATATTCAGAAGTTTCAATCTGAGTTTTATTTACTTTAGCAACTTTGTAGATCTTCCAACATGTATTAATTAATTTTTATGGGAATGTTGTTGTGCTTGACACTGCACAATGCAAAGTATAGGAGGCCCAGAGCTTTTACTGATAATAGTGGAAATATAATAGCAACAGCAGGGTGAGTAGAAAGGCAAGAATCATGTTATTAGCACACTACCTAATTTCTGATGCTGTTGTTTTGAAAGTTAGAGTTGCGGAAGTTAACAGAACTAAAATTTCACTGCATATATGTGATCAGAGGAATTTTATACTGTAATGAGATTTTTAGTTAAGTCTTACATGGTAAGAAAGAGGGAAGTGATTTTCAGTGAGATAAGCATGAGGAAAAGCATTGACCTGAACAAATACAAATTAAAGGCTTAGACGTTTTCCTCCAAGTACAGGTTCAAAAAGAAATAGTAGAATCCCAGAGATTTGCTTTGCACAGAATTTGATCCAATACCAGCTGATGCTTAAACACTGTCCCACCTGCTTGTTATGTAAGGAAACATTCTACCTATATGCAAGAGCCTCAGGTTCAACATAAGCAAACATTTAAATTTAAGCAAAGCAAATGAATGAGATAAAAAATCCATTGTTCACCAATACTTGTAGATTGTTTCTAATGTCAGCTGCAAAACAGATACTGATGAAGCCAACACATTTAGTAGGGTGAAATTTGCCTTGCAAGAAAAGAAAGCAAAATTATTTTGCTAGTGTAAAAGACATTAAACACATATTACAATTGTCTAAGCACTACAGACAAGTAGGATAAAGCCTCTATTCTTTGTCAATTAACTTTTCATTTCTTTTCTTGCCAGAACTAGTATTAGTTCAGCACGTATGTTTTCCCAATGACATAAACACCTGAATCCCACTAAATTTCATGCATGAATAGTCACTAGAGATAAGTGAAAAGCTATTTACTAATCACCAATAGTTAATTTACATAACTATTGAATTACATCTGTGATTCAGCATCACACCAAGGCAAAGAGAAAGAGGATACAGAAGGTGAAAAGCTAAAATCTGCTCTAAAATACTTCTTATGATAATTCCAAAGGATTTGCAAATATAATGGGTGTAAACATGTCTGTAAGTAGAAGTCTATGAATATTTGAACAAATGTAGAAAACTATAAAATTATCTTCGGTTAAAACGCTTAGTAATAACAAGAAAAATTATTAGATGAATTATCATTAAACTACTTTCCTTGCTAAAATCAGAAAACAAACTAAATATCACAGCCTTGCTATTGCACATCATGGCCCCTGAAGGGTCTGTAGTCATAATATGTTTATATAATGCATGCTAGTATCACCATGGTAATACAAAGACTTCTACCCTAGTAAATATTTAAGGGTTTCTTGTACTTTTTAAACATAGCTTAGTGAAATTATAAAAGAGAAGTAAAGTTACTTAGCACATTCAGGGATGGAACGAGTTTTCATTTTACATATATAAACCTCTTTGTATGTACATTTATTATATAATTTTCATATTTTAGGACATGATTTCAGTTGTAGGACAAGTAGCTCTATAAAAATCTAAAAAAAAATACATTATTAGTTTCATATCTCTTTTCCAAAGTGAAAACTTGTGAGATAGAAAAATATTTGCTTTTTGAAGAGTAGTCTTCCATCTATTCCATGGTAATTTAAAAATTACTTGGAGATAGCAGCATAGAGAGACTCTATTTCAAATTCACTTTATTCTAATTAATCTACAGTGTTTATTGCATTATTTTAGTATTCTCTAACACAGAATACTAAGATTTTCTTCTAATGAACTATCATAACTATGAAAATAGGTAGAGTGATTATGATCTTAAAGCAGCAAGTTCTTATTTACACTTTTCTTTTTTTTTCTGAACCGGGGATTGAACTCAGGCCCTTGCACTTGCCAGGCAAGCGCTTATTCTACTGAGTTAAATCCCAGGCCCCTCTTACTTTTCATTATAACTATCTAATAATATATACATAATCCTAATGTAACATATGTTGCTAGCAAAGTATTGTTTTAAAGACATGTTAATGTTTATATAGAATTTTTATTAACACAAATTATGGCTTTTACTGAAAGGTGGTTTATTTATAAGAATTGTACAAAACAGAAGTTATGAATCATGGCTACAGAGAAGAACTTTCTGCAGAATACAAAAAAAGAATAAAAATTTTGTTTCCAGTTCCCAAGATAGTTAGAATCATCACATATGACAATGAGTATGTCAAAGCATCCTGGGCTTTAAGAGTCTCAAATTACCTGGAGATTTGGTCACTGTTACAATTATAAAGATATTTATTCACTTGCATGTTAATAAATGATTTTGTGGTAAATATGAAAGGAACAATAAAATTATAAAGGAGTACCTTTTAGGATTTAACATACTTAACCAAAATCAGGCAGAGATTAATTGTTGCAGAATACTGGGAAAAAAGTAATGGACTTTAATTTAAAATCTATCACAAAGATGAAATTACAGTTAGTTAAATTATGAAAGATAACTTAGCCACATATCAGCATTTCTTATCCATTACAGGATGGATGAGTTTTAGGGGCAAGGCAAGATCTTGTCAAATCCTTAAAATTATCTATGGTGGAAATAGACAGAGAAATCATCCAAATAAGTACAAGAGGTAGAGGAAATTTACTCTAAATGAGAAACTCAGACGTGATGATGAATGACTTCAGAATGATCAGGCCCATGTCCATGTCCTGAGACATATGTGGACAGACAGAGGTTGTGCAGCTCAGGCGTGATCAGGTATCTCTCACTATACACACTAAAGTGAAGAATTTATATTTTACCAACAAGGAAAAATGAATATGTTTTAGGCATGGAGTGGCAAAAATGAAGCTTGAGTACAGAAGTCATGTATTTCATTTTTGGGAAATGCTACTCTGTTATTACAAGAACACCGTGCAGAAAGGATTATTGGGTGAAGCTCCAGGGCAGAGAGATAAACAAAGAAGCTATGGCAATATTCCATATGTGTGATGCCATATGCTGTTTTCTTTCCAGTACATTGGGGCACAAAGTTAGGATGAAACCATCTGGAGAAAATTCTCTGCAAAGGAAATGTTAATGCATGGGATTCTTCCTCTGTGGCCAAGGAGATATTCCGGGTTCTCACCCCATTGAGCCATTTAAATGCCTTAAATCATTAGGTTGTGATCTCTCAAAATCTCTTTACAGTAACTTACATAAATCTTAATACACAACCACTGTTAAACTTACTGTGTTCTTTAACTCTAACAAGCAGTCTTCCTTTGGAAATGAAAATTGAACCTGACCACTGAAAATGATTCAGTTTTTCTTCCATTTAATTTGTGGTCAGAATTACTATGGAAACAATTAAAATCTTGAGAAAAATATTATATAACCTGCTAAAAATGTACCCACACTTCAGGAACATAAAACTAAAACGATATTTTTCAACAGATGCATGGATTATTCTAGATAACCATCTATTCGCCCAGGCGTTAGAGAAGAGACTGAAAATTCATGTGGAGCAATTTCAAAGACCAAGGTTACCCAAGCAGAAGTTTGACCCAATAATAAATGTCTGGAAGCTAATGCCTACCATTTTGAACACCTCCTGTAATTGTAGGAGCCAAAGATGACTTGTATGAATCCAATGGTGTATCAGTAAACTTAGTATCCAAAAAAATTTAAATAAGTTTTACTTTTTAAGTGTGTAGACATTTTTAATAATAGTTACACAAATATGTCAGTATTAAATTATTTGTCATACAAACAGAAAATTAAAAATTATCAAAAGACTAACTATATTAAGGACCTAAACAATTGTATAGATGTAAGTATTATGAAGATATTTTTAACCAACTTAGACAATTGGCAAATAAAATAACATAGGTATATTTTTGCTTATAAATACACTTAGAGTTTAAATGAATAGCTAAAATTAGTACCATTAGTCCGGGGAGATGGCTCAGTGGAGTAAGCGCTTCCCTGGTAAGCGCAAGGGCCTGAGTTCAATCCCCGGTTCCGCTTAAAAAAATAAAATAAAATAAAAATAAATTAAAATAAAATTAATACCATTATTGACCAAGTATTAAAAAATAAGATCAATTACACAGTCACCAGTCACATAGAGAAAATACATGGTTCTTCTGGTTATTGCATGGTCATTTCATATGACTTCATGCTATAAAAGTCCATAATATTATTGAGTGTTTAAGAAATCAAAAGCCAAAGTCTTTCTTAGCTGCTAGTCATTAGTTGGTATCACTTCTCTTCATTCATATAAATTACTGACTATAATAATATAACAGACAATACCAAAATTAGCTTTATGATCTTGTCAATACAATAAACCAAAAAAGAAAAAGAAAATTATCAGTATTTATAGATGTGATTATTATTATTAGAAAAATTGTAAAAATTAAAATGCATATTGTATGCATTATTGTTCCCTAGAAAAACAAAACTAACAATATGTATTATATGAATTATACTGGTTTACAGGAATAGAGACGGGCTGGCCCCACAGTGTATGTATGTTTGCTAGACAGCCAGAAAATCATTGCAAGTAGCTGGAAGACTAAGAATAAGAAGGAATAGTAATACAGCCTCAGTCCAAGGCTAAAACCCCAGGATCTTTCTTACGAGTGACCAGCATAAGCTTTACCTAAAAGGTGCGGAAATTGGAGGCTGGTGTCCAGAATGATGACAGTTTCAAAAGTGCCCTTTCTCCAGCAGAATCAAGCTTGAAACTGTGGATGGGTTCTTCTTTCCATGTTTATTCCAGTAAGGTTTCACTCTACACTTAAGACAGTGCTCTCCATATTCAGGGTAATGTTCTCCCTTCAGTTCACTTATATATATACCAATTGTCTCTGTTTTTAAAATTCTTTCTTAAAACCTTCAAAGACACATTTGATAAACCCAAAAGTGGATTTTATTAATTTTCTAGAAGTCCCTTAATTCAGTCAAAATGACAATGTAGATCAACCGTTATACAAATTGTTGAGACCCAGTCCTAGCCCAGGTCCGGTGAGTGTGCGGAGAGCTTCCTGCTACCCTGCGCTGGCGGGCCCAGTCCCAGCCCAGGCGCAGAGTGGGCCGGACCCTCTCCCAACCCCTTGGGCCACC